>NC_081407.1:417013904-417613904 GCF_030272615.1 Cryptomeria japonica
TGTCCCCTCCTTAGGCAGGTCAGTTGACAAATGAGGATGGCTTGTGACAACATATCAAGGCTTAAAGAGCCAGTTTGACCAGTCTTGGGCAGTCTCCTAGATTTTAGGAGGAATCCCTATTTTTTAGGGATGAACTAAGAGTTAGCAAGGACACACCAGAAGACCTCCGAGATCATACTGAACACCTCTAGCACAGTTCCTATTTTTTTGGAGAGTTCCTAAATTTTAGGAGGAGACTGCTAGTTAACTCGTAGTGGTTAGACAACATCAATGGATAGGGGGCATCAGACAGAATCCAAATCGGGGTCCAGATGAGCGAGCTATGAATTTTTGGGAAATAATTTAATTATTTCCTAAGTTGGGAATAATAAAATAATAAAAGTGATTATTTAAATCACTTTATGATATAATAAGTTATTATAATATTTGGCCCAAGTACCTAGGCAATTAAAAATTAAGTTTATAACTTAATAAGGGGCCAAGTATATAATGAATAATGACCCCCTCATGAAGTTTGATTCCTAGGAGGGGATTAAATAAAATAAAACATTATTTATTCATTAAAAGGGGTGAATAACAAACCCTAATTTGAAATTGTATTTGGAGGGAAAAATTAAAATGAATAAAATGAAGCTTTAGAGGGAAATTGGGCATCCATAAGTCATTTTTTGAACCAACAATATTGTGGAGAGCTCTTTGAAGGGTTTTTCAACATATTTCTTCTTTGAGAATGAAAACTCTCAGGAAATTAGAGGCCTATAGGTGTGTGAGATGGCAATGTTCTACAAACAAAATCTTCATAATTGGCTCAATTTGTGGTAAATTGATTAGATCCGAATTGAGAAGAAGCAACTACCAATCAAATAATTGCAAATCGGTCCAACAGAGCATCATTGAAATCAATTCTAGTCAGTTGGGTCATGGGAGGCCAGTTAGCATTCATTTCTACCTAAACAAGGTTTCTATGGTGTCAGAATTAGGGGTGCAATAAACAACAATAGACACCTTGCAATGCAGCCATTAATCAAGTTGTAAACACTACATAATTTAACAAGTCCACCGTTACGGCTGCTATACTAATTTTGGGAATTTAAATAAAAATCAGTCTTAAAAAAATTAAATTAGTGTTGTTTCTAGTTGGAATTGTTTGAAGCTGATTGTATTAGTTGTAGTTGCTTTTTAGCATTGTACATTTCTTAGTATTGTAAGCAGCATATATCTATTAATTCAAAACACCAATTTTTTTTTTTGAAAGAAAACCTCAAAATTAAAAATTAAAAAAACCCAAAAAATTCAATCATCTACAAGGTGATCAAACTTGGCCAAAAATTCATATCTGGGGTGCATACTACAGTGGTATTAGAGCATGATTATTTCTTGTCATCCTGTGAGTAGATAGTTTATGGATGAGTGATCAAAATTTCTTAACCTAAACTAGAAGAGGAAACCACAGGTCAAATTTTAGAGTCAATGATACATTGGCAGACCCCATGGCTGAGAAAGAGAACAAAAAATCTAGGTCTCCTAGTCTTGGTGCCAGGATGGAGATAAAATTTGACACCATGATGGATATGTTGTCTCAGCTGTTGGGACAAATGGTTAAGCAAAATAAAACTCAGCCACACACTACCCCTTCAAGTGAGAGTAATGGCTCTAGATAGAATGGTGGCCGGAATGGTGGTTTAGGGGAGCAAACTACCACTATAGGGTCGATTACTAGACCTCTTCATCTATCCTTTACAAAAAGGGATTCCATACCTTAACAACAAGCCAACCCACATGAGACACACACCTCCTTAACAAAGGATATTATACATCATTATACAGAGTACATGACCTTACCTCCTGAGATTAGAGATATGTTGATCCTAGAGCAGTTCATGAGCTAGAAGAGACAGAGGGGAGGACCACATGGTAGAACATATCATAGGACACCACAGGGTAACTGGGATTTCTAGCAGGTTGTGGTCAAGTTGACCTTGCCACAATTTGATTGGGGTGATAAATGTACAACTTGTGCTTGGGTACAAAATTCAGATAAATACCTATCATTGAAACCCATGTCAGAGGAGGAAGAGATCAAGTTTTCCACATTGCATTTGGATGGCATGGCCCATGAGTGGTGGTACCATGGGTTGATTACATTGGGGAACCACTACATTACCTCCTATGATGAGTTCACCAATAGACTCATCAAGCGCTTTGATCAGGAGGAGCCAGAAATGTATTTCAAGAAGCTTGCATAGCTCAAGTAGTATGGGTCATTAGAGGCATACGTATTTGAGTTCTAGAGGCTATCAGTGATGGCGATAGATATATCTGAGAGGAGGTTGACAATGTTATTTAAAATGGGGATTTCAAATCCCTTACGCAGCTAGGTTAGAGCATTTGACCCACCCACACTACAGCTTGCCATGAAGAAGACTAGGAGCATGGAGCATGTTGATTTGAGGAATAAGTCATCCTCTAGACATTTCCCAAACAATAAGGATAAGAAACCCTTTCACAAAACTTCTAAACAATAAAGGAAACATTTCAAAAACCTAATGATGTTGATTTGGCATGAGTAGATATAGTGGGCAACAGAGTGTGTATTGATGCCTACAGCAGTTGAGAAATAGAAGTCGGATTACCCTTTGTAGATACAGGAGATATTGATTAAACATAGTAAGGTGTTTAGTGACATTCCACCAGGTAGACCACCAAATAGGGGTATTGAGAACATCATTGAGTTAGAGGAGGGTGTGAAACTCATCATCATCACACCATACAGACACCCCAAGTGACTCAAGGATGAGATAGAGAAGACAATCAAGGCGCTTCTTGATATGGGGCACATCAGACCCAGTAAGAGCCCATTTTCATCTACAGTTGTGCTAGTTAAGAAGAAGGATGGGACTCTACGTATGTGCATAGACTACCATGCTCTTAATAAGAAGACAATAAAGAATAAATATCCCATACCTCACATAGATGAGTTGCACGGGGCTTGTTACTTCTCCAAGATTGACTTGAGGTTTAGTTACCATCATATATAGATGAGGGAGGAGGGTGTGGAGAAGACAACATTCAGTTGTCACTATAGGCACTTTGAGTTCCTGGTTATTCCATTTGGCCTAACCAATGCACCGACCACATTCCAGTCCTGTATGAATAGGGTGTTCCAGTAGCAATTACGGAGGTTTGTTCTAATATTATTTGATGGCATATTGGTATTCAGTTGGTCTTGGGGGGAGAAATTGAGTCACTTGGAGGAGGTGTTAGACACTTTGGAGAGGGATTTCTTGTATGCCAAGGAGTCCAAGTGCGAGTTTGGGATGACATAGCTACTCTACCTGGGGCATATTATTAGTGCAAAGGGAGTTAGAGTTGATCTGGAGAAAATCCAGGCTATCATTGATTGACCTCCACCCAAGAATCTTATATAGCTTAAGGGATTTTTTGGGTTATGTGCATTTTACCGATGCTTTGTGAACGGTTTTTCACAGCGGGCGATACCTCTTGTAGTGTCCCTCCTAGACTTAAATTTTGATTCATGATTCGATAGACTTATCTATACTTTTGATGATATTTTGATGATGATTATGGCTTTATTCCTATGCACTAGACATTTATGGTGTTATATTGACATATGATATATTGATTACTTTTGACGATCTATGTGATGGATGACATGTTATGATTATTTGATGGATGGTATTTTTTGACGGACTTATATGTATTCGAGATTCTTATGTGATTCATATGATTTAGTGATATATGATGATGATACTAACGCTACTTCATGATGATGATTTTGTGAGATGTGTTTGTATTGGGTGACTATCTTCATGAAAGGGACGAAGCCTTATCACTCATCGTGAGCATAATAAGGTGTTGTGATTCTATTTCACTTGCATGCTACTATGATGTGTGTGTGTGTGTGTGTGTGTGTGTGTGTGTGTATTCTATAGTGTTTATCGGTGGATGCAGGATTGCAGGTACCAGACATCAACTCCACCTGGTCTCACAGGTCTGAGTGTGTCCTAATCCTAATGGCAGTTGTTGGAGATGACTTGGTTTTCGCTCACCTACTCATGGTCTAGTATGTTCACCTTGTCAGTCTTGTCGGGTATAAGTGTTGTCCAGTCTTGAGTCGGTATTTTGTTTTATCTTTGTGTGGTTGGTTATGTGTGTGTGAATTATTTATCATGGATTGGATTAATTATCCTATGGTTGGATATTGTTTATTTAATTAATTAATTAATGTTGAGTAATAGTTATTAAAGTTATAATTAATCAATTAATCAATGGATATTTGATATATTATTATTGAATTTATTAATATTTGATTTATTAATTAATTATTTTATTTTGGATTTAATTGATTGTTGTTTATTTATTTAAATTATTGGCTATTGTTTTATTTAATTATTTTTATCCTTTTTATTTATTGTTGATTGATTTATTTTAATTTATTTTAGATATAGTTATAGAGTTGATTTTGATTAATTAATAATTATAAAAGTATAAAGCCTATTTCTATTTCTACACTCTTAAAAAGTAATAATATTATTATATTGCTTTTACTATGCATGGGAGGTGTAAAAATAAATGAAGTTAATTTTACCTACCCTCCTAATTGATTGGGTGAATGTAAATTTGTTGGTAGAAAATATAATAAATATTCTTACCTTGGAACTATACACAATAGGTAAGAAATATTATTTTTATGGATTTATTTGATCGGTCGAGAGTTTCTGCTGGAAATCTTTTTAGTTGGCTTCCTGTAGCTGTTTGGGGGTTACTAGCGGGCGCTATTTTTTATTTTGGATTCGAGTTTTTGGTTTGGATTGAAGATTTTGGAGTGGTTTTGGATTCAACATTTCTTCGTCTTTGATTCGACTCTTTTGGATTGCGATTTGAAGGTCGGTGGATTTTTAATTTTTACATTCATGTTTTCAGAGAATGCTTCCTTCTTGAGAAAAATATATTTGTCATGTCTGCAAATTAAATATTTATTGGGGATTAGTCTATTTTGGTTTGATAAGGGAATGGTTAGCTTTATAGGGAAAGATTGATTCTCTTCTGTGAATTTTCCCTATGAAATTCTCTTGAGTGTGTTTTTCAGAAATGTTACATCTTTAAAATACTGTTAAAATGTATAATGGATCCCATGCACATGTATGTTGATGTTTCCTATATGTTTTAAGTGTGTTTCTTGTTGGCATTGGATATTTGTTTGTGTATTGTTCTCTTGTGAACTCCTTGTTGAGATAGGAATTGTTTTCCTTGGTTTGAATGTGTCAGTAGCATTGTAAGAGCTCTTGAAGCTCACGGTGAGTTTCCATGTCATGTTCAGGCATTTTTAATCTTCTTGTTGGAGTATTGGAGTGTTTGGGAATTTTTTGGTTCAGTTCTTTTGGCCTATGCAGAGACTAGGTTCCCTCCTTTGCTCTTTGAATCTAAAATGCAATTTTAGCCAAAATGCTTATCCATTGAGTTGAAATTTCTTTCTTGTGAGTTGCATTTGATGCATAAACCATATGTACACCCCTTCTGATGCTTATCCAACCTCCTTGTCATGCCCTTGAGGTTTTGTTTGTCTTTTGAGTCAATCTGGGCAGTTACCTTACCTTCAGGATCCTTCAAACTTGAGATATTGCACATTTTACCAGAAACACCACCAAAACTACTAGAAATGCCACCATACTAACCAGAAATGTCACCCTATCTACCAGGAATGCCATATTTCAGACCCAGAGAGATGACAAACTGACCAGGAGAGCTAACCTACAAACTGAGAAAGCTGACTTATTGAAGCAATCACCGATGAGGAGGGACCTCAAAGAGATCAATCTGGATTGGTCAACAAGAGTAAAAACAACATAAACACACATATATGATAGAGACAATGCAGAAAAAATTGTTTTATTTCATGAGAATTGATTACATCCAATAGGTAACAATCGGGTTACAAGATATCGGCTCACAGGCCTAATAGAACATACAGAATAGGTCACAACCAGGACCTTGAATCGTGAGATCTATCTTCTACGCACAATCTAGATGCTTGATTCTCTGATTGATTAATTACATTCTAATACGTAATTAAAATTATTATTATATATATATATCGATCCAAAGGATCAAGTCGACCCAAAAGGGATCAAAACCTGAAGAAGAAGACCTAACATGTAAAACAACAAGGTCGGTCTCTGCCAAGAGATTCCTCCAGAAAATCCAAAGGATGAAACGTAGATCATAGGAAAAGGTTGGCCACATGCCAAGGAACATCAGAATCAATGCCCAAGGATCCACAAGCTTTGAAAATGGGTTTTGATAGATCACCAAAATAGGTCCAAGAAACCAATAACAAAGGACTGTCAACCGGTAATAGGAAGCTGTCATAGAAACCAGTAGCGATATCTTGCGGAAAAATGATCCAAATGTGATGCGGTCTAGAAGCAAGAAAGATGATCAAGTCTTCAAGTAGAATCCAACTCAACAAGATCCGGTGAGCCAAAACTAGGACACATAGAAAGAAAAAATGAAACTGCAAACATAAAGGAAAATGTTTTTGGCTGATGCAAGATTGCTATGAATCGGGGATGCTCCCACATTACCTATGGATCCAAAACACTGACCAATGGACTAGGAATGCTATGTAATGAACCCGAAACACTAAGAAATGTCCCAAAAATGCCATCCTACAAACTAGGAACGCCATTGTGTATACCAAGAGAGATAAACTCTTTGGAAGGCCCAAAAAGATCAATTTTAGTGTTGTAAAGTCCTGGTATGGATTGTGTGAGTTCACAGAGGTATGTGAAGTCTTTGTTGAGAAATTTGATTGGTTCATGATGCTCCATGATGTTTCATGATTTATTTTATGCTTTGGTAAGTGGGATCATGCCCTACCATTGAGGAGTTTCCTTATGCAAAATTTTGTTCCAGTAAGAGGTTCTTGCCTTGTTGTTTGAGGATTGTTTCTATGACTCCAGTGGGGTGTTTTGTACCTCATTGTTGAGGATTTGCAGTAGTTTATGATTGGATGTTTTGTACCTCATTGTTGAGGATTTGCAGTAGTTTATGATGGGCTAATGTTTCATGTTATTGCTTTGGTACTATGCCTATGAGGCATTTGTGAAGGCCCTATGCTTGTAATGGTTCATATGTATGTTATATGTGCAGTATGTGCTCAGTGATGTTATGTGCTCTTGAAGACATTTTGTGAACATTCTTTCGTGTGTTGTGATGTCATTTTATGTGTTAGCATATGGCTTGGCATATGATTAGGGGGAGTGGGCTTCCTTGTGATAACCGGGATCACGCGTGTTAGGTTGCTTGGCACCTAGACCACCAGGGTACAATGGGATTTTTTCTCTCTGTAATTCAATGATAACATGTAATAATTGATTGGGTTTGGAGTTTCAAGTAATAAGATAATTCTATTTGGTTAGGCCTTATGAGATGGCAAGCCAATCTCCCTTGTACTCACATAGGTTGAGATGGCTCCACATGTCTATTAAGAGATTGTTTTCACCCTTCTTTTGTGAGGGTAGCTTGTATGACTATTAGGAGTATGGATTTCTCTTCTTTGTAAGGATAGCATACATGTCTACTATGGGTGCATATTTACCTTCTTTGTGAGGCTAGCATATAGGATCGTGACTAGTAAGGATTTCCATATTCCCTTCTATATGAGGACAACATGTGTTGACACTCCATTCCTACATGTGACCATGTCCATATGCCATGATTTTATTGTACGCCTCTGAAAGAATCTATTGTTGATTCCAACCTTGTGTTGTCATCTGATTATTGTTATGTCGAGTTAATTATGTACTATGTTGAGTCCCATGGTTGTTAGGTGTCATCCTAGAGTGAGTGTTAGAACCCCATGTCATCTCCTAGCACGGGGGGTGGTGCCTATTTGGTTCCACATGGTCAGGTGGTTTGATGCCTTCTCCCATTGGGATATTCTTCATTGGAGTTGGGTGCGTGGATGTGGATTCTATTTCTCTTTATTATGTGAGAAGACTTGGAGTTGATTCTATGTATTGTATTACTCATGTATTCATGATGGCGTTGTATTAAGGAAAGGAACATGTACCTTGTAAAAGTGAATTTATGTAATGTGACATTGTAAGACTATAAATTGTATGTAATAAGTATGATACTCTTGGATGTGACACGAGTTGTCCTATTATATGTTTAAATAAGTTGATGTATGATTCTTAGATGGAATATGTACTTTGATTAGGTATCAAGGATGTATGTTAATGTAATTGTATATGAAAGTAATTCTAAGGTTATGCATAAGATTCCTAGATCTAAGGTAGTCTTAATGGAAGTAATGATTGTTTATGGAATTAGTATCATGATGTTAGGAAGGATATGTGTTAGCTTTGTGATGATAGAATGGATGCAATATATGGAATTGGGAACATTTGGTATTGGTACTTAAAATGAACCTAGACTATAGGATGTTACTCTTAAGTAGTGACGTTGAGATACCCTAGGGAAAAAGATGATATGATATGTTTTTCGCTTGCGTAAATTATGTTATGATGTATTATGTAAGGTAGTAATTAAGATTAAGATGTAATTTGTAATGATGCATTTAGTAGATGATGTATATGATATGCATTAGATGGATGTTATAGATGTATGTGTTGTTTAGTAGATGAGATTTTAAAAGAAAAATTATCTCTATTTGTAGTTAGTTTAGGTGTATTTCTCTAGGGTATTTTGGTGGGCATTACACCTCTCATAGATTTGACAAAGAAATGGGCTTTTATTTGGATCGAGGAGCCACAATAGTGTTTTTATCAATACAATCATTTGATGAGCTCGTGCCCAGTACTTGCATTACCATATTTCACTAGGCCTTTTGAGTTACAGTGTGATGCTTCAGGAGAGGGACTTGATGCAGCATTGATGCAGGACAAGCACCCCATAGAGTTTGAGAGCCTAAATTTGAGGGGACTAGAGAGGAGTTACAATATTTATGACAATAAATTGTTAGTCATCTTGCATGTGTTGGCTAAGTTAGAGCAGTACCTTGTGGGCAACAAATTTATAGGAAAAAAGATGACATATATACAGTTGTAAATCATCTCATCATTTCCAAGGGGCGAATCTTTTTTATACTAGGATCAAAGATGCAGAGACAGATACTATGTGCTTATCATGATGCACCTATAGTTAGACACCTTGGATATTTTAAGACATACCTACAAATACGTGAGAGGTTCACTTGGAAAGGGCTTAAGTAAGAGGTTCTCATATATGCGTGTGAGTGTCCTACCTGCCAGCAGAATAAACAAGAGCACACTTTTCCAGCAAGTTTATTGCAACCCTTACCCATTCCGATTAAAAAATGGGAGTGTATCTTGATGGACTTTATCATGAGCTTGCCCAAAGCCCAAGGCAAAGATTGTATATATGTCGTGGTGGATAGACTTACTAAATTTTCCCACTTCTTTCTGATCACCACAACATATACAATAGTACAAGTGGTAGACTTGTTTCTTTTTGGGAGGTATTCAGACTTCATGGGTTGTCAAGGAGCATAGTCAGTTACACGGACAATAGGTTCATGAGTAATTTTTGGTAGGAGTTGTTTATGCTAAGTGGCATTGAGCTCACTCTGAGCACTAGCTACCACCCCCAGACAGATGGTCAGTTAGAGGTTATTAATAAATGGGTGGAGGGATACCTTTAGAATTATATATCGGGGAACGAAAGAGCATGTGTTAGATGGTTATATTTGTGTGAGTACTGCTACAACACAACCTACCACATGCCCATCCAGATGTCACCCTTTATAGAATTGTATGGATATGATGCACCCGAATTTCTGGATTTTCATTTTGATGATAGTAGAGTACCTAGTGCCAAGGACCTCTTACGGGACAACCAGGATATCATGAGGGCCTCAAAGGAGAACATCTAGAAAGGTCAGAATCAACTGAAATAGTATGTAGATCAACGCAGGGTTGAGCATTCATTTGAGGTGGGTGATATGGTATATCTTATGTTGCATCCCTACAGATAGTCTACTCTTAGGAAGAGTGGGGTCGAGAAGCTTAAGCCACACTAGTGTGGACCATTCAAGCTTATCAGGCGGATTGGTGAGGTGGCTTACGAGTTGGAGTTACCATCTGATAGTCGGGTACATAACGTCTTCCACTTATCCGCCTTAAGAAGTCTATTGGTCATAATGTGATACCTTCTACAATGTTGGCACCCCTTGATGAGGAGGGGAAATTGATTTTAGTCCTTGAGGCTATTGTGGATACACGTGAGGGGAGAATGAGGAGGAGAGTTATCAGGGAATATTTGGTTAAGTGGAAGGATTTTCCAGTGGAGGATGCTACATAGGAGAGTGAGCACATATTGCAACACCTAGGATTGAGGTTGCTTGAGGACAAGCAATCTGAGGGAGGGTGGACTGTAATGTCCCCTCCTTAGACATGTTAGTTGACATATGAGGTTGGCTTATCAATTGGTTCCCATAGGCGAAAAAAATGTGCAGGGGACCCTTTCAGGGGCTTGTGACAACATATCAGGGCTTAGAGAGCCAATTTGACCAATCTTGGGTAGTCTCCTAGATTTTAGGAGGAATCCCTATTTTTTAGGAATGAACTAGGAGTTAGCATGGACACACCATAATACCTTTGGAATCATTTTGGACACCTCTGGCACAGTTCCTATTTTTTAGGAGAGTTCCTAAATTTTAGGAGGGTCTGCTAGTTAGCTCAAAGTGGTCAAACAACATCAGTGGACAGGGGGCATCAAACATAATTCAGATTGGGGTCCAGATGAGCGAGCTGTGAATTTTTGGGAAATAATTAAATTATTTCCTAAGCTAGGAATAATAAAATAATTAAAGTGATTATTTAAATGACTTTATGATATAATAAGTTATTATAATATTTTCCCCAAGTAACTAGGCAATTAAAAATTAAGTTTATAACTTTTAATATAAAAAATCACATCTTGCTTAGTTCATCTCGACAAATGGAATCTTCCTCCACTTCATCAGAGGTTGCACCACCATGTTTGTCCTTTTGTCCACATTGGATCGCTTTGTTAGCTTCAAACTAGAATTTTACCAACTCTGTCAACCTATCACCTTTGGGACTATAGCGTGGTGAGAAGACGTTCACGCAGGGCGCTAGTATCTCGTGAATCTGACAATTTGTAGGTGGTTGTTTGAGCATTACGTCTGTCCTTGGAAGGAATCATAACACCCTTGCATGTGCCCACCGATGTCTGATATCCTTCTAGGACCTATATCTCCTTCATGGGAACTCATTTTTGGGATCTTTGCTCACTATCTTGAAGCAAGAGCTCTTGGCAGTCTGATTGAGCATTATTTAAAGGTTTTTACAAGGCGTCCATTGTTGCAACCTTGGTGCATTTTACAACATTTACATCACATCATTTGGAGGATAATATTGGAGTCCGTAGGGAAGTCTTTCTTTTCCTTCACTCTTTTGATTTATCTTCCCATTCGTATGTTTTCCTTGAATTCATTACACTTGTTATTTCTTAAGCTTCATTTTTTCTATCTTTTATTTTCCCATGACTTATATCTAGGTTATGCATGGAGGTGGAAACAATGAAACGGGGGTCTAACTTAGGCAGGCTCCAAAACACAACCCCCAATATTTTCTCTCTTGCATGTGTGCAAGTTGTTGATCGTGAGGAGCTCAACTAGCTAGAGGCTTCATAGCTTGGACCTTTTGTGTGTTCATTTCTCACTTTTTACCTTGTTCTTTCATCTTATTTTATTGTTGGTATTCACGTAATAAAGGGTATTAGTTAGTTTTAACTTTTGGATAATTGCACGAACGTCAAAGTCTTTATGTACGACTCTCTACTTTTTGTCTCAACATGACGTCAACATGACGCACTGAAGTCCCTTCCCCATGTGTTCGTCATGTTCACAAAGACTTGTATGAGCCATTTGGAAACTCGATTGATCTGTAATTTGCTTAGTTTGTTGTTTGGTATCCCTTGGCTCACCCTTAGCGCTAGTTCAAGTGAGGTATCAGATGATCGATTTGTTCTCTAGGATCCATCATCCTTGAGGTAGAAAATTTCTTCCATTATATTTTGGTGAACTTGATGTGAAACAACTTTCTTTTTGCATCATACATTTATCATCTAGTTTATTGCATAAATCTAAAAAACTTAAAATCTAAAAACAACAAAAAACAAAAACGTAGTTTTCATCATTGTTATAGCATTTGCATTAGCCTCTTCATCTTTTTGATTAGTAAGCTTTAGTAGAAGACAAATCCTTTGTGTCCTTGTAGTGTAGCCTCAACGTTAGAAGACTTGTCTATGAGATTTACGACTCAGAATGCCATAGGAGGTCATCTAGACAGAGTTTTCCTCCTAACCGTTATAGTCCTCCTTTGCCCAACACGATGTTTAATGATAAACTTCCCGATGCAAATGATTTCTTGGCTTCCCATCCCCTTAAATCTATTTTGACAGGAGGCCCTTATCCACCTGGTTCGCAATCCAACTCTCAAAGCAACTCTCCAAGGGATTCCTCTCCACCTTCCCCTCCTATCGTCGATCATGATTCTACTATCACTATTGATTTTGAACAAATTAACATGCTAGAGTATAATTTGAGAGACTTTGAGGGTTTATTAAATCAAGAGAATGTCCTCCCCTAGGTTGTAAATGTTGTAAGCACTCTGAGAAATATGTTGATTTTGAATAGAAGAGGCCTGGAGATGTTGAGGGTATTATGTATGATTGTCGAGAGTCATGTGCCTTTAGATGGCGCCTCTCCTCAGGATGGCCAGTTCTACATGTGTGGTTCTCAGCTTAGTGTGGTCATGCCTGGCTCAGTGGTACACATGGTTGATCCCGAGCCTACCATTCATAGCATCAACACCTCGACCACTCCCTTGGGGTATACAGGTATGTCTAGTAGTTTGACCTCGGCTTCTGTTGCAGCTCAGGTCTCTACCATCAACACTAGTACTACCTCTGCTAGTGGCACTGGTTCTCTTGGTGGTACTGGTGGAGGTGGTGGTGTTGGAGGTGTCGGTGGAGGTGGTGGTGCATCTGGCCTACCTCCACCTCCTTCGCCTGCTAATCCAATCTCTAACACCATCTTACAAAACATGGGGCAGTTACAATTACAGCTCACAAACTTGGCCTCCTATTCTGGTCAATCATTTATGTTTGCATATTATAGGAAGAGTCCCCTCGACATCACCATCCTGAAAAATAGCATCATATGCACAACATGCAACATCATTGATTAGAAATTAAATAAAACACTCTTTTCCAGTAGTCACATCTAATCAGATTCCAAATCAACATTCCATCAGGAATGAAATTCTACATTAAACATTCAACCGAATTAAACATGATTTCCAAACAGGAATTTAATCCATTTCCAGAATATATCCAAATTAATCAATTTCAATTCCTATTTCATGCCTTGATTTCCATAGATAAATTTATTAACCACATAATAAAAAAATCACATGAAAATCGCCATTTTCATTCAACACAAAATCCATTTTTAAAAAAATACATTTTATTTTATAAAAATTTAACTTCATTGTACTAACTGGTTTGTACTGATGAGGGTACATGGTTACGCAGGGGTCGAAACCAACCCACAACAATGCCGTTGTCGGGGCTACAGGCACTACCTGCTGGTAGTACTGATGTCGACCAGTAGCACTGCTACCAACCGGTAGCAGGTGCTACCGTCGGTAGCAGTAGCTGTCAACCGGTAGTACTGTCGACCGGTAGTACTGCTACCTGCGGGCAGCAGAGACTACTGACCCGCGTGGTGGGACTAGCCTGCCACGGGGTGAGGTAAGGTCAACAAAACAAATAAAATACATGCCTTCAAGGCATTAAAATCAACACTCCACCCAATCGTTTAAACATGAAAATGATTCATTTCCGAAACATTTCACGGGCACACACATACACAGTGCCAAATCCAATTTTCAAATGGAAACTTACCAATAAGGAAAATGGTGAAATAAAACCCCACAAGAACCCCAAATCTTGGGTAACTAGATACTAGAAAGCACACATCAAGCTAAATCTAGTTCATTCTTTCCAAATAGAAGAGGTATAACCAGAAATTGATTTTCAAGAACAAACACACAACAGATAGAGAAATGAACCATTTCTTTCCTAGATGCAAACATATGATATAGATTTCACAAAACCAACAATAATAAACACTCTTTCTTCCATTCCAATCATTCAACAAGCATCTACAAAAATATTTGCATAATTTCCACACACATGAAGCAAACTAAAAATTCCAAATTTAAAATGAAAACAAGAAGAGATTATCCAACCTTGAAGCAAACTAGCAACCAAAGTGAAGGAAGAATCCCAATCCCTGCAACCAATTTGAATTCCAGCTCCTCCTTCCAAAGTGATTTACCAATTTTCTCTCCAAAATTTTGCTCTCCCTTCCCGTGAATTTCTAGGCATATATGGAAAAAATAATTTTTAACCTAAACTTTCTAGGTTGAAAGTTATTCCATCCAATCAGATTTAAATATTTTAAAATTGATAAAGGCAATCAGATTTACTTTTATCCAAAAAGCAATTCTTTTCCAACAAATTTTAAAAAGCAAAAGTCAAATGGAAAAGCAAAAAGGAAAGCTTTTATTTATTTCTATTTTCAAAAATACTTTCTTTCAACATAATCATTTAACATTTAAACGGCTAGGCCATTATTTATTTCCTTCCAAAATATATCAATGCACCTTACAAAATAAATAAGCCATTTAACCATTTAATCTAGCAAATCATTAATTAAATTAAATTAATAATCCAAGAGCATAATAATCAACTAATTACGCCAACATAAGATAACATCATCCATTCAATTAAATAACTATTTAAATAAATGGAAACACACAAAACCAAGAATGATCAAATGGCGACTCTCAAATTACCAAACCAAGGCACCATGACTCGCATAACAGCCAGACGGGAAAGACAACCGACTAACAACACTCACATGAGTGTAACTGTGGTCAAACTAGTGTACAACAACTATCTCCTCCACTCCCATCGGATATATAAGGCATGCTCAGACCTGTGAAACCAGGTGGAGTTGATACCCCGTACCTACCTGGTACTAGTACCTGCAATGTCCTACACCAAAAGAATCCATACGTGCATATAGACAAATATATATATATATATATATATATATATATATATATATCGATACCCCGTACCTACCTGGTACTAGTACCTGCAATGTCCTGCACCAAAAGAATCCATACGTGCATATAGACAAATATATATATATATATACAGACACGACACACATATCGATGAAGGAGAATCGTGACGTTCCCTGTCTCACTGGAGTGAGTGAAGGAAAATCATCCCCTCGCATCCCATACACATGCAACCATGCAAGAAAATAATAACGCATCACACATATAAGGTAAAAAGTGTCAGTCCATGATAATGATCCATAAAACAACATTAATCATAAGCACTAAGATACTGCATAAAATCATACTCTACGAATCTAGATAAAGCATGAAATAACATCGCATAACATTTGAATCAATATACAAAAATGTTCCACTAAACAGTCAAAGAAGTAAATCAAAATATACAAAAAGAGGTTGATCGAGGAGGGGTACTACATGGTTCCTAACGCAACTTTGTCTACTCCCCCTGTTTTGCAATCGTTCCAGCATCAAAGCTTTCCTGGAGTGCTTCAACCTGCTACAGTTGGTCGGAGACCTATTTCTCCTGTCTGACCCAAACGCAAGCTTGAGCAGGGCTCCGTTCCATAATTTTGACAAGGAAAATCCTCGCAGGTATGTTGCTCACCCTCTTCTATGCTTGTTTCCATGCCAGTTGGTTTGCTTGTTTCTGTGTGTGGTTGAGAAGGCTCTATCTTCTCTTGAGTTTGTCACTGCCCCTCTCTCGGAGGCCCATAGTCCTATTCATGTTTCATCTTCTTTGAGTGAGTCACCTGCTTCCTCTATGGAGGCTTGCTTGTTCAACTCTTTGGAAGACATCCCGACCTTCTCTACGATCTTCACATGATCGTTGACCCTTTGCTCCTTCGAGCATGTGGACATAGACGTTGTTGTTGCTTCATCCCTTTCCCTTGCTGCTGGTGAGGCACTTAGTGAAGCTCTTGTTGTGGTTCCTCTCCAAGCTTTTCCTCCTTCTCCCTATGATCTAGATTGGGAGGAAAATGATCTCCTAAGGGATGACCTTTAGGATGTTTATCTCTTACCTCCATCTTTTTGTGTGTGCATCCTTGACTGTGTTCCCCCGTGCTTATTTTATATGTTTGTTCCATCCCGAATGACCTAGGTTACTCTGTAGGTACTTGGATATGGGAGGTTGACTATCTTTATCTGTTGTGCTCTCCGTGAGGACCCGAGTTACTCCCTAGGTGTTCAGATATGAGAGATTTTTTGTCATATATCTTCTTCTTTTTGTCTCTCTACTTCTTCCATCTATTGTATTTTGTTTTTTCGATATTTAGGGATGATGCAAATCATTAGGGGCATTTTGGGCCTTCTTCCATGTTGACCAATTTTTTATTTTATCTTTGTCTTCATGTGCTCTTCTTTAGGTCCAAGAACTTTGGTGCTATGACGATATACCCATCTCATAGTTGTATTGCATATCTCTTCTCACTGCTATGGGTTCTGATGCCAAACTATCGAATCCCCCTATCCTCTTGCCTTTCATTTTTGATGTTGTGGACATTTATGTCACCCGCTATCGGTGGCATTCCACAAAAACATCTTGCTATGTTGACGTGTCACAACTTCTCTTCTCCTTAGAATGACATGTCTTTCATGCATATCATTCTAGGGGGGGCCATCATATCTGCATTTCTGCAATATCTGCATTTTGTCTTTTAGCTTGCATTTATGTTTCTTGTCAATCCTTTTTTCATGTTTTGCCTAGCTGGGGTCCAAACCACTTGATCTTTTTCTTTATCACATTTGCCTAGATGGAGGCCAAACCATTCAATCTATCTCTTTCATTCGCCTTCATAGGGGTCAATCAACTACTTACCAAATATATCTTTGATCTCCCAATCACATGGCTATCTAGCGTACCGCTACCCCCGTCGGCAAAATTTATCTATCTTATCACCATATCGTATGGTTATCCATAGTGACATATTGCATCACCCTATCATATGGCTATCTAGCATAATGCACTTTGCTATCCATACTTGATTTCCTCCAAAGCTAGGTTTGTTTCCGTTACACTATCTTATCATCCATCTAAATCTATCCTTTATCTTACCATCCAACATGTTAGTCTGCAACTAGCATGTTTGCAATGTATCACTTAACAATATCTACTTCAAAATCTTAGCTTTGTTTCGCTAGGAGCAACCTCCTCTGATCAATGAAATTTTCCCTTCCCATCATAAAGCTTTATCTTCCTCTACTTTAGCTTTGCATCTCTCAGAAAATACATGCTCACTAAAGTGGGGACAAAATGTAATATTAAAAATCGTATCTTTCTTAATTCATCGCAACAAATGACGTCTTCCTCCATGTCATTGGAGGTCGTACCGCCATGTTTGTCCTTTTATCTACATTGGATCACTTTTTCAATTTCAAACTAGAATTTTACCAACTTTGTCGGCCTATCACCTTTGGGACTATAGCGCGACGCGGAGACGTCCACGCAATGCGCTAGTGTCTGGTGAATCTGATAGTCCGCGGGTGGCCATTTAAGCATTACGCCTACACTTAGAAGGAATCATAAAGCCCTTGCATGCTCCCACTAAAATTGTATATCCTTCATGGACCTATATCTCCTTCATGGGAACTCATTTTTGGGATCTTTGATTACTCTCTTGAAGCAAGAGCTCTTAGCAGTCTATCTAAGCATTATTTATAGATTTTTACAAGGCATCCATTGTTGCAACCTTGGAGCATTTTACAACATTTACATCACATCATTTGGAGGATAATCTTGGAGTTCGTAGGGGGGTCTTTCTCTTCCTTCATTCTTTTGATTTCTCTTGCCATTCATATCTTTTCCTTGAATTCATTGCTTTTGTTATTTATTAAGCTTCATTTTCTCTATCTTTTATTTTCTTGTGGCTTCTATCTGGGTTGTTCGTGGAGGTGGAAACATCGAAATGGGGGTTTGACTTAGGTAGGATCCAAAACACAACCCCCAACATTTTATCTCTTGCATCTGTGCAGGTTGGTGATCATGAGGAGATCGACTAGCTGGAGGCTTCATAGCTTGGACCTTTTGTGTGTTTATTTCTCACCTTTTACCTTGTTCTTTCATCTTATTTTGTTGTTGGTGTTCACATAATAATCATTTCTTGGTTAGTTTTAACTTCTGGATAATTGCACGAACGTAAAAGTATTTTTGTACAACTCTCTACTTCCTGTCTGGACATGACGTCAGCATGACATGCTAAAGTCCCTTTCGCACGCATTTGTCTTGTTCACAGAGAATTGTCTAAGTGATTTGGAAACTCGTTTGGTATATAATTTGCTTAGTTTGTTGTCTGGTATCCCCTGGCTCACCCTTAGTGCCAGTTCAAGTGAAGTATCAGGGGATCAATTTATTCTCTAGGATCCATCATCCTTGAGGTAGCGAATTTCCTCCGTTACATAACTTAATAAGGGGCCAAGTTTATAATGAATAATGACCCCATCATGAAGTTCAATTTTTAGGAGGAGATTAAATAAAATAAAACATTATTTTATCATTAAAAGGGGTGAATAAAAAACCCTAATTCAAAATTGTACTTGGAAGGAAAAATGAAAATGAATAAAATGAAGCTTTGGAGGGAAATTGGGCATCCAAAAGTCAGTTTTTGAACCAACAATATTGTGGAGAGCTCTTTAAAGGTTTTTTCAATAGATTTCTTCTTTGAGAACGAAAACTCTCGAGAAATTAGAGGCCTATAGATGTGTGAGATCATGCAAGGGTTTTCACAGGCAAAGTTCTATAGGTGGAATTTTCATATTTGGCACAATTTATGGGTAAATTGATCATATTTGAATTGAGAAGGGGCAGCTACCAAACAAATAATTATAGATCGGGGTCCAACACAACATCATTCATCAATTCCAGTCCATTAGCTCAGCCATACAACTTTAGCTGGGTTGTGGGAGGCTGGTTAGCATTCATTTGTGCCCAAACTAGGTTTCTATGGTGTTAGAATCAGGGCCACAATCAGCAACAATAGACGCCTTGTAGAGCAACCATTAATCAATTTGTATACACTACATAATTTCAACAACAAATCTATTGGTACAGCTGTTGTACTAATTTTGGGAATTTAAATAAAATTCAGTCTTAAAAAAAAAATCAGATTAGTGGTGTTTCCAGTTGCAATTGTTTGAAGTTGATTGTATTAGTTGTAGTTGCTTTTTAGCATTGTACATTTCTTAGTATTGTAAGAAACATATATCTATTGATTCAAAACACACAAAAAAAAATGAAAGAAAACCTCAAAAATAAAAAATAAAAATTAAAAAAAAAATTTAAAAAAAAAAAAACCCCAAAAAATCAATCATCCTACAAGTGATCACACTTGGCCAAAATTCATATCCGGGGTGCATACTACAAGATTCCAAATATATAATTTTATTTAAGATTCAATTGTTATTTTTTTAAATTAATTTGTATTGGATCTGGTCCATAAAATTGAAATATCAAGTTTTGTTATTTATTTAGTAACATTTTTTAATAGTTTTTGAAAAAATAAATTATATGACATCAATCTACATAAAATTCTTTTTAAATTTTAAAAAAAATGATAAGTTTAGTTCAAATTATGGTGGTCATACACAAGGGGTTTTTATAACAACAAACATGGCCAATAGAAAATTAATAATAAAAAATATTTTAAAAAAAACACACCAATCTTCAATGCCTTACAAATCTTTTCCCAATAAGATTTGAAGAAAAACTTTTATTTGCGTCAAAAAGTGGTGGTTGTAAATGTGCACAGTATGGTCCTAAAACAAGTATTTTTAAATTGTGTGTTTTAGAAATCCCTTTTGAAAGTCAATTTCTATTATCTGGGTATTAAAATAAATTACATATTTGGAAACTAGACTTAGAGTGCTACATTCACATTCCTGACTTTTTTGAAGATTAAATCTCTAATTGCTTCAAAGTTTTTGGTCAAATGTGGCAAAATCTGAAAATCGAGGAAAACACTTCCATTTTTTGGCCAAAAAGTGGACTCAACTTCTTGCACACACCCTTTTGAGTATTTTACAATGGGTTAAGTGTTTGTTCACTTTGTGTACCCTAGATATTTTTTGGATGTCCTCTAATTATAAGGGCATGTAGATGATACAAACATGTTAGATTTTTCAATTCAGTAAGAGTTTGATGTAAGTACATTAAGAGTAGAAATCATGGTGTCAAAGAATTTTTTGTATGTATGGAACTTTGACATGAAATAGTTATCTATGCATATACATAATCAATGGTGATAGATTGATTCTTGAATTACAAGTGGTGATTTATCTTTTTCCTTGGAGATCATCATTTTGATTTAGCCTTTGGGAGTCGTTGGTGTTGTAGTTAAGTCTTTTAATTGTGCAAGGGTCATGGGTGATCCTTAATTAGGAGATGGTTATCATCATGTCATGTGTATCTTAGTAGCCTTGTCAATGGGAATTTTGGTAGTGATATAAATTTATATATTAGCAATAAATGATCTTCTATCATGATTGTTGATGTCATGAGAATATTTTGAATTTCATCTCTTATAGGTGGTGAGAGTTTATTAAGATCATTAGTTTTATTGATAAGGGATATTTATGTTCATGTTGTTTGGAGATGTTGTCAATTTCTTACCATGGACTTCTATCCCTAGAGTTTTTTTTAAGGTTTCATTTATGATTTGTTAGCTTGATAGATAATCCTTGGTTTAGAGGATGGGTGTTGTTATGCCATAGTGGAATCTTGATTATTAGTTACATTTTTGGCATGATACAAGTGATCTTGGGAGCAAATATTTTCATTAGAAACATCTTATCTTTGAAGGAGATGTATACCATGTCACCATGGTGAGTTCCTAGTTTTTGTACTAATCATGCAAAGGGAGCTTTTGTCATGATAAGTGATTATCTTTTATTATTAAGTGCAACGATCATTTTTCCTTGGAGATTTTAGGAATTATAGCGATACAATTGGAATTTAGTTAGCACATAATTGTTGGTTGGGTGCTCATTGATGTTGGATAGACTTGGGTGAGGATGAAGATCTATAACAATTAAAAACTATCTGTTAAGACAACTACACTTGATGAAGTTTCAACAAGAAGATTGAGGAACCTACACCTAGATCTAGATGTGAGTTTAGGATGGACCTAATAAGGATATTTTTCCAGGAGAGAGTCATTTCTTGATGCATCTTAAAAGGAGCAATCTCAATCCCCACTCTTGATCAACTTCGAATTAGCAAAGAATCAATTGACATGTATTGCTCACCTTTTTTTTATATGTGTTTTATTTCATGGTTTATCTTCTCAGGGGAACAAGTAATGAGCCATGAATGTTAGTTATGGGGTGCTTATTTGAGGACTATTTCTAAGCATTTTTTATTTTTTCTTTGTCTCCTTATGTACATGAGCTTGTTATGAGGATATTTTTAAAGAGTATAGAAGATGGCTAGTAGATTTGGGCATATTCCCTCATTAAAGAAATTGATGTTTTGTTTAATCTTCCTTCACTTTGAGAGGCTTACATATTGGCTATTTTATTAATATATTGATATGTTTGATCTTGGGGTTTATGGTTAGATGTTGCAAGGTGTGCGCCCTTGGTCTCCTTGTGTTGTTTAATGAGATGCTTGGGTTTGCGATATGGTTTAACCACCTCCCATGAATTCATCAAGTCTCGCGGTTGTATGAGGCATTAACAAGTTGATCTTTTGGTACGACGACAACTGTGTTTCTAACAAGTGGTATTAGAGCCTGGGTCATGGGTTCAAATCCCTCACTTGTGCTGGGGGGGATTGTTGCAAGGTGTGCACCCTTCGTCTCCTTGTGTTGTGCAGCGTGGCGCTTGGGTTCGTGACATAGCTTAATTGACTCTCATGGATTCATTAAGTCTCATGGTCGTATTGGGCATTAACAGGTTGATCTTTTGGTGCAACGAAAACTGTGTTTCTAACAATAGTTAGTGCAATATCATATTTATATAGGATCTTATATTTCATGAATTGATATGATGAAGGATGAGAGGGTTCTTGTTTGATATGGTGGTCACTTGATTATTATTGTGGGCATCTTGATGAATCACATTGATGTTTAGATGGTACATGTTGGCTATCAATATTTTATTCCTTTATGATTGAGTTTATTTTTGTCCCCTTAAGCTATGTATATGAGTGGGATAATATTCTGAAAGGTGTATTGTACAAAATGAATTATGTTAATAAAAAAATTTGTATTTAATTCTAGTGAATCTACATATGTGGATAGCACATGCGATAGGAATTCTTGGGGATACTTATATATTTCATGGGATAGTGGTTAAATATTTAATGTGAGAATCACTTAGGATAAATACTTAATTTTGGGGGCCATGTTTTAGTGAGCACATGAATTATATAATACCACTCAATGGTTTTGTGCAATATTGTTCAATAAAAGCAAGCGCATGAGTAATTATTAGGGTTGTTTTGGTTGAGCATCTCTTATAGGTTGCATATATGATTACAAGAATCACGGATAGGGATATATGGCCAAATGGTTATTGTGCACCTGATTTGTTGGAGGCCTGCAAGACAACAAGCAAACATCAAATGTGCCCATGAAACATTATATGAAGAAATCTAAATGAAGAAAACATGTTCATCAAGTCAAATTACTGAAAACCGTCTCATGGTCCTCTATCTCCAAGGATCTTCAAGATTCAAGGTGGCCCTCACTTGGAAGGGCACTTGATCTTTAAGATGACAACCTAAAGAACGAGATTGAAGGATATGATCTAGGATCAAAATGGATGCAACTAAGATCCTAGTGATGAGATGAAAAGATATTGATATGATATGCAAGATGGAGGTGTATTTCCAAATTGAAAAAGTGATATAATTAAGCTAAGATGAAGATGAGATATGAGAATGCTATGGAATTTATATGAAATTAAACTAAATAATAATATAAAACATGATATAATCTAAGCTATGATGAAATTAGGATGGCCTAGATGCTTGAAGATGAAAAATTAGAGCTCCTTGATAGCTTGCACAACAAAATAACTATAATATGGATGGAAAAGAAGATGGATCCTTAGATTGAAGAAATGGGCTCTATTTATAGAGAAAATAGAGAAATGGATGGTTGAGATTGAGCAATCTCAACAAGGGCTGGGATTAAAAGTTATCAATCCATGAGGGAGATTCAATCCAATCCCAAGTTGACAAATGTCACCTTGAGATGGCTTGAAAGGATGCTACGCAAGCATCAGATGCTAAGTGAGAATTAGGGGTAACCTCAAGAGATGACATCATTGGATAATGCCATTATCCAAGGGAGCATGCTATTGTCCAAGAGGTAAACTCTTATGCAAAGTTGAGGGATGGCCAAAGGGACAACCATCATGGGCTAGGATGATGTCTTGTAAGAGGCATTAAATGCTCTTTGAAGACTTTGGAGGTTAACTTGTTGAAAGTTAGATAACCTTACAAGTTTGGAAGACTCAAAAAGTTAACTTATTGAAGAAGGTAGAGTCTTCAACACATTTAGAAGGCTTTCTTCCAAATTTGGAGAAGTGACTCCCCCAAATTTAGGGATGTGGCATGATTAGAGGAATTAGGCTAGTTAATGAGGGGTTAGAGGGGTTCTAGAAGAATATTAGCATGCTAATGAAAAATGTAGGAGAATGCAAGTCGGGGAAAGTAGGCATTTTTAGATAAAATAAAAGATTTATTTTAGCCAAAAGGGGTGCAACTTGCATTTGTAGGATTTTGCAAGTGGGGGGACTATTCACAAATAAATAATGATTTATTTAAATACAAAGGGATTTTTAATCAAATGTAAATTCAATTAAAAAGGAAAAGGGGGTTTTAATTAAATAAATAAAATTTATTCAAATAAATGGCTAAAGGGTACTTAATCAAACCTTAGTTTAATTAATAGGTTAGGTTAGAAGAAAAGGATTTTGATCAAATATTTAATTTGATTAATAGGTCGATTGGAAGAATAGGGATATTAATTAAACCTTAGTCTAATTAATAGGTGAATAAATGATGATTAAATGAATATAATTTATTTAATTAGTTGTGCAAGTTTTAGGTGTCTACAATTATCATTTACCAATTCACATGGAGGAGTGTAATTATGTTTCTTGACAATTTAAAGGCCTTGCATGAATACTTTGCAAGTGTACTATAATATTATTCTTGAGCTAATACATTGAGTCATGTGGGTGCTTTTGGAGGCTAGGTTATCACCATAAATTTTTTTTGTAGGTTACATCTAGTGTTATCTTTTTTTTTTAGTAAACATGACCTACAAAACCACTACTTTTCATCGAAACATAATACAAATACACATATTTGTAGATAAACTAGGTCATTATATTACATGGTTATATTAACAGAATACCCTTGATGATTTTATAAAACAAAAAGCTATCATCCACTCATACACACAATATTTTTATATCATTATTTTCATTTATTTAATGTAGTCAAACTAACAACACACTAACCAACTATGTTTATCAGTTCCAAATTTGGTTAGATAGTTAGCCACATAATTTGCTTCCATTTATATGTGTAAGAAGCTTGGGTTGAAGGAGCCAAGAAAATGACCATGCTTGTAATAATATACTATTGATCTTTCAATTGTTTTCATGCTATTTATGTGAAATACTTTGACATTACTACTGTAAAGAAGCTATTGTAGGAGTTACTAATATCTCTACTTATTAACCATCATTTGTTACTTAAATTTATTAACCTAAAGTAAGTATTTTTGAATGAAAATAATGTAAATTCAAATACATATACAAATTTGTTCAACAACAAAATGTGTATATTGCATTCATTGAATCTCCCTCAATTTCTACATTTCTTTAATTAAGTTGGTGGAAGGTTCAAAGACCAAGAACTAACACTTGAGCATCAGCCTCACTACTTGTTCCTTCATTGAGCTTCATTGACACAATAACTATGAATTTTCTATTCAAATTTATTATTAGAACTAGACTCCATCAAGGTTCAAGTTTTTCCAATGACTAGCCAATAAAGGCCATTTTTCTTCTTTTCTAAGCTTGACGGTGGAATTTGCTTCACTCACCTCATTAACACATCATCTAGTGTTATCTCATGGGTATGCCCTTTTAGATTGTGGATTTTGAGTACTTATTTTGCATTATTTCTCTCATACTTGAGCGATAAAGTCATTCCCCACTTAGGTTGTTCCCCTCTCACCGACCTTATGGGCTTCTCGGGAGGGCAGACCTGCTAAAGGTTGTATCCTACTTGCATGAATTGAAAGAAAGCTTGAAATAGCGATTTTGGCTTTTTGGTCACCCAATCAAGGGGAGAGTATATACCTATCACTTTCAAGACAAAACAATCAATTTGTTCCTTTTAATCCTTCATAGCAATGGTTTTCTAACCTCTATTTGGAGATGTTGCTCCAACAAACATGGTGTTCATTTTTAATTTCACATAGCAATTTATTTTGAACTTGAAATAAACCTGGTCAACAAAATCAAATCGTGTGCTTGAAGCAAATGTGGCTTGTTCTTTTTAACTTGCAGGATAAGATATTGATTGTTATTTTTAATATTTGCAAGAATCAAAAATTTATTTATTATTTTTAGAGCCCAAAAAGAAGTGTGATCCTAATCTTGCAAAAAAGCAAAATGTGAGATTTGTTGTTCTTTTTATCCTTGCAAGAAAGAAATATTTGATTCTTTTTAAGCACCAACTGAGAATGAAGTCCCTTTTAGTTGCACTAAATGAAAATGTAGTTCTTTTTACCTTTTGCAAAAATAGAAAAATGAGTTCTTTTAACTAAATTAGAAAGAAAGTAACAAAGAAAGAACTAATCTAATTCCATTTGAACTTGCAAAACACTGTTAGAACCTGCACAAAACTAGTTAGTAATCATCAAAGATCAATAGTGGGCTCGACAAGCCTAACTTTCTAATCGGTTACAAAAAAATAAAAGAAGTGGCAAATGGGCTAAAAGAAGTGTCAGATGCTCTAGAACAGAGATGCTCTATAGAATGTCTCACATGCACCACAGGAATTGGTATATGCACTAAAATAGAGATTATATGTGCCAAAAGACTGTTTGTATGCACTAAAACAAAGGTTATATGCGCCAAAAGACTATTTGTATGTGCTAAAACAAGGGTTATATG
The DNA here is from genome assembly GCF_030272615.1 of Cryptomeria japonica. NCBI lineage: Eukaryota > Viridiplantae > Streptophyta > Pinopsida > Cupressales > Cupressaceae > Cryptomeria > Cryptomeria japonica. The sequence continues at coordinate 417,040,292 of NC_081407.1, forward strand.
TGCCAAAGTGTGTTCAGAATCCTAGGCGTGAACCTGCGGAAAAAAAAGTTAAAATATCTTTAAAAAATGGGGTTGAGACCCACGGTGGGCGCCAAAAATGTATGCTCAGATTGTGGTACCTGCAAAAGAGACACAAACAACAATAACACACCAATGAAACTGTGTAGGGAAAAAGTGAGACTAAGTATGGAAACCATAATACCACTCTCATACACACTCATGGAATACGAAAGAGCCTAGGGAGGTAATGCACGTCGGCTACTTCTTATGAGAAAGAGAGAGTCGTGGATTACCTCTTAGGTTTTCTATACCTTTTTTGTAAATGAGAGAGAGGAATGATGTACAATGCAATCTAACCTAGAAAGCAAGTAAGCAAGCAAACCCTAATTTGAGAATGCAGATCAAAGAACAACTGATACACTACTAGAAAGTACAGATCAGAAGGCAAAATCAGAGGTGCACTTGTGTCTGAAATCTGAGCAGAAATGTCCCAGACCAGGGTGCCATGCCACTGTCCTGATTCTGCAATTCTGGAGCTAAAATTGATAAGAGGGATTCTGAGAGCTGCAAAGTGTTGTTCTACCAAGTCCTGCTGACAAAGGGCTGAACCATGGCACCATCAATATCCTAGGTAGGACCAGAGCACCACACCCCTGTCCTTGGGGTTTATTCCAAAATATGCAACCCAGAACTATCTCTGTGTGCTCTTCCAGTCCTGAAACTTTCAGCGACACTCGGATCCAAACATGTACCTGAAGCTGAAAAAAGGGTTTGGGGTAGGGTTTTGCCTTAGTCAAACCCCCATGTTGGTGATTTCCACCTCCACAAATAGCTGATAATATACTGAAAAATGTATGTGTAAGAACGTTGTGTGTGTACAAGATCCTAAGAATGAAAGTAAACAACCTAGAGCAATCCTAAAGAGTAAACCCTAAATGCTTATAATTGACAAAGTAAATGCTCTAAATCCACAATGCAAAGTGGTATAAAGCATGAATATGAATAAAAATGGAGCTTATAAAAATATATGAAAACAACATGAAACCATACCCAACCCTAAGGGAGAGTTATAAGACAATTGTCAGTCGGTGATCTCCTATTGTTCTTCTACATCTTCAAAAGCCCCCAATTGATAAAATGATGCTTGATAAATGTTTGATGGATGAATGTTGTTGAAGACTTCAAAGATCTACTCTTTCGCTGCAAAGAAGGCTCTTATGCTCCAAAAACCTTCTCTTAGATCCTTAGAAGAAGACCCCTTCAAATGAAGAAAGAGAGCTCTTAAGTATGAAACCCTATATCTTAATTTCATGTTTAGGTTGACCTAGGATTTGAATTTTCCGCTGATATTTTGGGGTTAAGCATTATTATATCATAGGATTGTGCTCCCAAATTTTCGGGGAAAAAGTTGCGGACCATTTGCATTCCCGTCACGGTCCGACCAATTTTTTACCAAATTTTTTGGACTATTAGATATGATGATATTAGAGCACATCGAAAAGTTAAAGTTGATTTCAGGATGTTTTGATATGCGAAATCGGGCCTAAATAGTCAAAATAAGACATAATTAGGGTTTATGATTAAATGATTCATTGGAGTAATAAGATGAAAAGGGGCACACTTAGGGTAAAGGGCCCAACTTTATAGTATGTGAAGTGATGAAACATGACTTTAGATTTAATTAAATCAATTAATTAAATGCTTAAAGGGGAATGAGAAATGCAAGGTGCAAGAGACACTAAGGCAAGTGCTAACCTATGTGTGAAATTGTACCACCCTAGAAAGGGTGTACAATTTACGACACTACATTTATCCCCCACTTTAGCGGTCATATGACACTACGTGCATATGCAAGCTAAAGTACATAAAAGTAAACATCATTTAAAAAAGGATATATCCATAAGTTGTCGAACGAAGCACCCAACGGTATCTGTAGTACACAGTTAGGAACCACACCCGACAAAACCACATGTTAGATCACAAAATCACCTAATGCTTACTAAAGAAGGTGATGAAATTCATGGGTAGCTATATGCCCCCCTATTTGGACTTGCTTATTAGTGAGGTGAAACAGGGTATCATGTTTTCCACAACGAATTGTGATAAAGATTGTGATGAAGCAAGTTCACAACAAGGCTTGATTACTCATCCAAGCATATTATGGAACTAATGTGAAGCAAGACAGAGAACTCACTATTTCAACGCCACCGACGATGCAAGAATCAGAGCTCCTAGTCCAAGATATGATAAATTGAAGAAAAAGTGCAAAAATTAGGGTTTTAACTAAAAAACATAAAGTCAAAAAAGTGCATAACACATAAATATGAAAGTGGCACCTTCATTTGTCACTTTCTAACTTTTTGGCACTATTCACTGTAGAGGATCCCACACACAAGCCATCATGCCTTGATGCTGACCTGAGCGGCCTACAAGGATGGAGATCCCGCGCCAGTCCGTACTCATTGACCGATCGCTCAATGAGGTGAGTTGACCATTTGTTGACTCCATTTGACTTTTTCATGTTTTCATAGTTTTTAGAAGTGATGATGTCATCTCTTAGTTTGGGACCAAGCCCTCCCTTTGGACACCTAGGGGTCCTAGGGTGCCCTAGTCCTCCTAAGGTGCCATGGTTCCAAGTGGGCACCATGGTCCCTTCTGGGCGCCATGGTCCCAGTAGGGCGCCCTGGTCCACTCAGGGAGCCTCGGTCCCTATTCAGGGTGACCAATGGCGACACAGGATCGGGCGATGAATGATAGAATGATTGCATTGATTATAAGATGATAGATGATTGATTGATTACCAATGATAGATTGCTTTACATTTTGCAGACAATACCGTACATCCGCGAGCAGATCCTGAGGCTGACAACGAGAGAGAGGGATTTGCTACATGCAGTGGACCTGTGGGATGCGATGACCATGTCGACCAACCGATTCCATTCTGCGATGTTGATGGCACTAATGGAAAGGTGGGATGCAGACACCTCAACATTCTCGCTACATGTGGGGGAGATGTTAGTCACCCTTGAGGATTTATACCGCATTATGTGCCTTCCCATTATAGGAGAGACAGTGAGTTATCAATCTAACCGGATATAGGAGGATTACAAGAGAGACCAGGTATATGCTAGTGGAGAGTGATACGCAGCGAGATGAGGGGCTGCATCATGGTCAGCTAGCTCCTACACCCTACTGGCGAGGTTTCATTACTGAGGTGACTCATGATTGCGACCCTTGAATTAGTTGTGTGCCCTAATGGGCATGACACACATATACATGTAGGACTCATCTATGCCATACGAGCTATGGATAGACACATGAGAGTATACTCTTGGGGTCAGAGCATGCTTGCACATTTCTATCACGACCTTGGGGAGCATGTGTTCGGACAGGGATGCAACATGATGACATGCACACTACTACAGGTGTGGATGTTTGAGCATATTACCTGCACTAGGCCTAGTGTGATAGTATGATGAAAGAATAAGTATCTAGTAGATTACTATGAGGGGGGGGTGAAGCAGTAAATTGAAAAATTGATACAAACTTTCCCGATCACAATCTCAATCACACAAAGTAAACTTATCAATAAAATATCTCTGTCAAGATAAAATCGCATAAGAAAAACCAGTATCAACCGATTGACTATTATAGCAACTTAACAGTAAACAAATTTAAACTTGTAAACATCCAAATGCTTTATCATATGTCAACAGACTTCATTTCTCAATGCTTCCAGTTATCATGCCTTGTCAGAATAGTTAAGTAGTTAAACAAATCAGTCATAAGATCATAACCACAAAAACATTCACCACATGACACAAATATTTTTGACGTGGAAACCCAAATAGGTAAAAACCATAGTGAGATAACACTCACAAGATAACTATCTGAACTCTTCTAAAGTTCACCTTGTTAGGAGCCAAGCCTATTAAAGCTTTTACATAAGTCTTGTTAAGAATTGATCATGTTAAGAATCACCCGGTTAAGGAATTGACTACAAATGCCTTGTTAGAAGCAAGTACCCTTTTAGGAGTAACCTCGGTAGAGGATTTGAGAATCCAAGCTAATGGATCACCTTGTTAGAGGATTTAAGAAGTAACCAAGCTTGTTAGAGCTTACCTAGTTAGGGGATTTCAGTTTTGTTGTAATTGTTAGAAAACAACGAGATTTTGCTTGATCTGTCTGAATAGCACTACACTTTCTTGATCATATCCTTTTTAAGTTTCCATCTACCTTTACTCAAACTGCAGATTCATTATCCAGTTTGAAAACCACACATTCAACTAATTTTTGCTAATACCTTTTACAAAATAACTTCATTGACCTTATAACAAATCAATTAGGTCGGTAACACAACAAAAACCTAATTCTCTCATAGAGCTTACAAACAAATCGATTCAAGTATGATTGTTGGATTTACATAGCAATCTGTACACATTAATCAAGAAAACTCCAACTACTCCTTGATCACTGCTTCATTGGACTCAATAACTCATCACACGCATTACATTAGATGCAATACAATTTGCTCATTCCCTAGACAAAAATATGCCAAAATAATTTGAACTTGTCTTTCTACAATGATTCACTCGTGTCGTCATCATTACCACTTATCATTAGATCATAAACCAACATAACCAATTCAACAACCTTAATCGGTTAGGGTTTACTAAAAACAACTAGCAGGGTTTAACCTCTTATATCGGTTACCGGTTCAACTCACAAACTTACATACCGGTTTGCAATGTCTTCCACAAAGCTCTTCCTACCGGTTACAAGACAATATCAATAATAACAACAATATCATTGCCGGTTAATTGACATCAATGACAATATATCATATCATTAATGCAATCTTCATGCAAATTCTAACAATCTCCCCCTTTGGCATTGATGGCAATACAAATATCAACGCTTATTGATTGCTATTGTGATTGTGAATAGGAATCCTGGTTTACATTACCAAGTATTCACCATGCTCTCCATGTCTTCATCTTGTTACTGGTTCTCCTCCTCATACTCACATAATACTTCTCCCCCTTTGACAACAATGCCAAATTGAAAGTAAATCATGTAATTGAAAATTTCATTGTACAACAACAATAATCTGCAACTTATTGCTCCCCCTGTGGAATAGCTTCCACTACTACACCAATCCTTCTGTGGAATTTTGCAAGTGGTTCAGAGACTAATGCAATCAACATCATGCTCAACTACCTCATGAAGGGGTACAACCCCTAGTTGACTTCTAAAATACTCAAATGTAGTCTTAGGTAGAGGTTTGGTAAAAATATCTACAAGTTGCTCCTTGGTAGAAACATGCTCTAAGATAACATCTTTGCTCTGCACTTTTTCCCTCAAGAAATGATACTTCAGTTCAATGTGCTTGGTTTGTGCGTGCAAAACATGATTCTTAGAAATATTTATGGCACTTGTATTATCACATAAAATCTTTATGGGTTCTAAAATCTTCATCTTAAACCTTCCAAAATGTGCCTCATCCAAATAGTCTATGTGCAATTCATATAAGCTGCAACATACTCATCTTCAACAGTAGATTGTGAAGTACAACTCTGCTTCTTACTACTCCGTGAAACAAGTCTTCCTCCAAGAAAGAATGCTCCATCAGTTGTGCTTTTCCAATCATCAATATTTCCTGCCCAATCAGTATCTGTGTACACCTTCAAATCAAACTTTCCTCCATATGGATACCATAATCCATAGTCAATAGTACCTTTCAGGTATCTAAAGATTCTCTTGGTTGCTATTAGATGTGTTTCCTTAGGATTCTTCTGGAATCTAGCAACTATGCCAACCGCATGGGCCACATCCAGTATGCTGTGAACAACATAGTGCAATTTTCCAATCATTGACCTGTATTCCTTCTCATCAACATACTTAGATTCATCTTCCTTAGACAACTTACAACCTCTAACCATTGGTGTCCCAACTGGTTTACAGTCACTCATGCCAAATATCTTCAAAACCTCTTTCACATACTTAGATTGTGTAATGAAAATACCATTCTTCATTTGTTGTATCTGCAAGCCTATGAATTTTTTTATTTCCCCTAGTAAAGACATTTCAAACTCATTTTTCATTTCATCTGCAAAACTATTGCTCATGACATCATTACCTCCGAATATGATATCATCAACAAATACTTCACTGACCAGTATTTCATCTCCTTCAGACTTGAGATATATGTTACTATCATCACTGGTTCTCAGAAATCCCATCTTCATCAGATGTGTATGAAGTCTTTCATACCATGCACTGGGTGCCTTCTTTAATCCATATAAAGCCTTATGCAAATTGCATACCATGTCTTTCTCATCAGTCAAAGCATAACCATTTGGCTGCTCTTTGTATACTTCTTCTTCCAATATCCCATTCAAAAATGCAGACTTAACATCCATCTGGTATACCTTGAACTTCTTATGAGCTGCAAATGCAAGTAAAGTTCTAACACCTTCTAGTCTTGCTACTGGTGCAAAAGTTTTGCCATAATATTCTCCTTCTTCTTGTGCATAGCCCTTTCAAAACAACTTAGCCTTATTGTGAACTACTACACCATCTTCATTCAATTTATTCCTGAATACCCATTTAGTACCTATAACATTCTTATTCACCGGTCGGGGTACTAGGGTCCAAGTGTTGTTTTTCTCAATTTGATCCAATTCCTCCTCCATAGCTTTAACCCAATAATAATCACCAAATGCCTCCTAAGCAATTCTTGATTCAATGGTGGAGATCATGCAAGAGTTCTCTCTTATTCTCCTTCTGGTTAGTACTCCAGCATCCTTATCTCCAATAATCTATTCAGGACTGTGATTCAGTCTCACATATCTAGGAATAACATGGTCGTTATCTTTAGGTTCAGCTTCATCATTATCATCATCTTCTGAATTTATCTATTTTGGTTGAACAAGTGCATCGGAATTTGCTTTGCTAGTTTCAGATTTAACAGTTTCTGGTTCCAAAAACAAAATGCAAGGATCTTCATCCTTCTTCTCCAAACCAAATTCCTTTGAAAGTTCAGGAAATTCATCCACTTGAACATCAACACTCTCAACAATTCTTTGCGTCCGGTTGTTAAAACACTTGTAGGCCTTACTCTTGGTGGAATAACCAAGAAACATGGCTTCATCACTCTTAGCTTCAAATTTGTTAATGTAATCACCTCTCTTAATAAAACATTTTCCTCCAAATATCTTAAAATAGCTAACATCAATTGATCTTCCATACCAATATTCATAAGGGGTCTTGTCCTTACCTCTTTTCACCAGGTTTCGGTTCATAGTGTAGACAGTTGTACTGACAGCTTCTCTCCAAAATGTTTTCATTACACCTCCTTGTATCAACATTGTCCTAGCAGCTTCAACCACTTACCGGTTGTTCCTCTCTGTGATACCATTCTGTTGTGGTGTCCTTGGTGCAGAAAGCTTTCATTTGATGTTGTTCTCATCACAATACCTAGTGAATTCCTCATAAGTAAATTCACTACCTTGATCTGTTCTCAGACATTTTATCTTCTTGCTGCTCTCTTTCTTAGCCGAGGCCCTAAATGCCTTGAACTTACCAAAAGCTTCAGTTTTATCCTTCAAGAATGTGACCCACATCATCCTTGAGCAATCATCAGTGAGGATCATGAAATATTTGTCACCTTGAATGCTTTTTGTTCTTATTGGTCCACAAAGATCTGTATCAACCAAATCTAACAAATTCTCTGCTAAGAAGGATTTCTCTTGAAAGTTGAAGAAGTCATCTTGCCTAACTCACATTCTTTGCAAAGAGCATTAACCAGTTTGTCTAATTGAGGCAAACCTCTCACTGTCTTGGACTTACTTTAACAATGTTATGGAAGTTTATATGACAATATTCCTATGCCAAAGCCAACTATCATCTATTTTTGTAGTCAAACAATTGCTAACTTTAGGATTAAGCTGAAACAAGTTACCTTTAGTTTGTTTCCCAGTTGCAATTAATTCACCTTTGTTGTCAAAGATTTTGCACATACTATTTTTGAACTCCAGTGGGTATCCTCTGTCATTAAGTTCTGTCACACTCAAAAGATCATGCTTTAGACCTTCAACCTAGTAGACTTCGTCAGCACTACCCATCCCATTAAGAGAAATAACTCCCTTACCTTTAACCATGCAAGGTGAGTCATTGCCAAATCTTACAACACCGCCATTAAATTCCTTCAAGGAAAGAAATTTGCTCCAATCACCAGTCATATGATGTGAACAACCACTATCAATGATCTAATCATCGGGATTATCCATCCTCGACACTAATGCCTTATGGTCTGATATCTCTTCCTTCATAGCTACAAACACAATATCTTCACTAGCATCACCATCAAATTCTTCATCAGTGATACCACTATCAACAACAATAAGACAATCTCTTTTTCCTTTACCCTTATACTTCTTGAATTTATCTCTCTTGTGTTCATTTTTACCATTAGGACAATTAGCAGCTATGTGGCCAATCTTGTTGCATGCAAAACATTTTAAAGATAATTTACCTCTTTATTCGCCAGTGTCTCTAGGCAATCGCTTTGCCAGCAATGCTTCAAGATCCACTAAACTATCTTCATCATCAACATCTCTGTTGGATCTGGATTCATAACCATGACTAGTATCTCTACTTTTTCTCATAGATGGGTTAGAGACAGAAGCTTTGAATGCAGACTCTGATTTTTGTACACTATAATCATAACTGTTTAACTCAAAAGCAATAAGTTTGCCAATTATGGAGTCAAGAGTTACCTTAGTTTTGTCTATGGACTTCAGCTCCTGAATAGCTGCAACTCGGATAGCGTAGACCGGTAGTAGGATTCTCAGTACCTTACTGATCATTGTGGCATCTTCCACTTTCCCTCCTGTACTATTAATTTCACCGACTATCTATTTTATCGTTTGACCATACTGCTGGATATTCTCACCTTCAGACATCTGCATGCCATCAAACTTTCCTCTTAAACTCTCCTCTTTAGCAATCTTAACATGTTCATCACCGCTATAAATCTCTTCAAGTTTTTTCCATACCTCATGTGCAGTCTCTAGACCATGAACATCTACATATTCAGCATCACACAGGGAACTGATAATGGCCTCTAATGCTTGATGATTTTCTCATAGTTCTTTCTTCTGATCATCAGTTAGAATCCCAATGGGTGCAACATATTTAGTATTGACATGTTCCCAATACTGACTTCCCAGACTCTTGATGTAAATTTTCATTCTGTCGCTCCATATCCTATAGTTCTCTTTTGTTAAACTTCGGACCTTCCTTCTTCATCATGATCTGCAAGATCTTTTCATCAAGTTGTTAGTCTTTGATCTTAGAGGACTTGAGATGCTCTGATACCAATTGATGGTATGATGAAAGAATAAGTATCCGGTAGATTACTGAGAGGGTGGGGGGTGAATCAGTAAATTGAAAAACTGATACAAACTTTCCCAATCTCAATCTCAATCACATAAAGTAAACTTATCAATAAAATATCTTTGTCAAGATAAAATATCATAAGAAAAACCAATGTCAACCAGTTGACTATTATAGCAACTTAACAGTAAACAACTTTAAACTTGTAAACATCCAAATGCTTTATCATATTTCAACAGACTTCATTTCTCAATGCTTCCGGTTATCATGCCTTATCAGAATAGTTAAGTAGTTAAACAAATCAATCATTAGATCATAACCACAAAAACATTCACCACATGAGACAAATATTTTTGATGTGGGAACCCAAATAGGTAAAAACCATGGTGAGATGAGACTCACAAGATAACTATCTGAACTCTTTTGAAGTTTGCCCTGTTAGGAGCCAAGCTTGTTAAAGCTTTTACAAAATTCCTATTAAGAACTGATCCTATCACCCGGTTAAAGAATTGACTACAAATGCCTTGTTAGAAGAAAGTACCCTGTTAGGAGTAACCTTGGTAGAGGATTTCAGAATCCAAGCTAATGGATCACCTTATTAGAGGATTTAAGAAGTAACCAAGCTTGTTAGAGCTTACCCAGTTAGGGGATTTTAGTTCTTTTGTAATTGTTAGAAAACAATAGGATTTTGCTTGATCTATCTGAATAGCACTACACTTGCTTGATCAAATACTTTTTAAGTTTCCATCTGCCTTTACTCAAATTGCAGATTCATTATCCGGTGCGACAGCCACACACTCAACTGATTTCTGCCAACACCTTTTACAAAACAACTTCATCGACCTTATAACAAATCAATTAGGTTAGTAACACAACAAAAACCTAATTCTCTCATAGAGATTACAAACAAATTGGTTCAAGTATAACCATTGGATTTACATAGCAATTTATACACATTAATCAATAAAACTCCAACCGCTCCTTGATCACCACTTCATCGAACTCAATAACTCATCCCACGCTTTACATTAGATGTAATACACTTTGCTCATTCCCTAGACAAAAATGTGCCAAAACAATTTGAACTTGTCTTTCTACAATGATTCACACATGTCGTCATCATTACCGCTCATCATTAGATCATAAACCAACATAACCAATTTAACAACCTTAATCAGTTAGGGTTTACTAAAAACAACTGGTAGGGTTTAACCTCTTATACTGGTTACCGGTTCAACTCACAAACTTACATATCGGTTTACAATGTCTTCCACAAAGCTCTTCCTATCGGTTACAAGACAATATCATTACTGGTTAATTGACATCAATGACAACATATCATATCATTAATGCAATCTTCATGCAAATGCCAACATAGTGGAGCCCCCATAGAACTAGTATCATAGCACCCTAGGGTATACGCTTATCCTCTTACCCATGAGTGATGATTCGACGATCTCCTATATTGGAGGTTAAGCTTATATATACTTACAACAGGAAAGGTCATATGGAGACCCTACCTCAGGATGTATGTGTGGGTAGGGATACGTAGGCAAATGTTTAACATGTTGAGGAACCGTCTATTAGAGGGGTGATACAACCACAGAGTCATTACCTTCTACTTCAACCGAGTTCGGCAGCAGTTCGGGTTTGAGCAGTGCATTCCTACTTATGTGCCTGTGTACATCTAACACTCACGCGTGATGTCGAGGCTAGGAGCCATTCCTAGGCCTACCAGTGATGAAATCGACATCACAGATTTAGACGGATCGGATCAAGACATAGCAACAGATTATAAAGATGATTCAGGCGTGCACCGACGATACATCACATGGTGGCGAGGACATACCCTAGAGCCATTTTCCCAGTAGATTTCCCTAGAGGGAACCCCATACCATCTAGACAGTTAGGGGATAGAGAGGGATCTGATACATCCGAGGAGGGCTCAGATGATCAGGCTGATGACACAAAAGAGAAGGAGGCAGGCGGAGATGGAGATGATCCTGATACCAGAGAGGGAGATCAAGATGGAGATGATGAGGAGGACGAGGAGGATGAGGAGGCAGAGGAGGAGGAGGAGGAGGAGGAGGATTCAAATGCAATGCCTCATCACTACAGGGAGGATACCATAGCCCTAGATCCACCGAGTCTCCCACTGCAGGCAGAGAGGGATCCCATAAGGGGTCTTGATCCTAGTACCCATCGACCCACACCTACTATACAAAGACAGTACAAGTGTGGAGAGCCTAGCGAGTCCCAGTCTCAGGCGACTGTTGTCCACAATCCCTACTGGCGAGAGGGAGATCTAGGTAAAGTGTCTTGTTATTTATTAACATATGTATCTTACCTATTTAGATTGTATGATATATAATGTTACCGATGAAAAAATTATTTATCTTGCAGCTAATGTCCAGGACTGACGTTCTCTGATTCAGAATGTAGTGACAGACCTTATTGTGACTGTGCATGTTCCTAGTTCCTCACAAATAGCACACAGATCCCAGAGGAATGCAGGATGACACAAGAACCTTTTCTCCCCTATTCGGACAAAGGTGGAGGTCCTATGAGAGAGATTACGACAGATAGAGCGTGACCTAGCAGCGTCACAAACAAAGGCAACCACATATCGAGGGATCATGATGGAGAGGGATCGCAAGAGCTCCTCGTGGTCCGTATCACGATACACCCCCATCGGGCCACTCTCACAACCAGCTCAAGAGGGGGCATCTAGCGACCATCCTCTAACTACTAGTCCTAGGAGATGATCTTGATGTATTGATGTATATATGATGACACTCATGATTATGTTATTTTAATGCTTGAACAATATATGCATTGCTTAGATTAGAAGTAACATATTGAGTAATGAGCATGTATATCTTATTTTAATTTCCATGTGATTGATTTCTCAATGCTTCATGATTAAATTGATACATGTGTGATTTAATTAAATAAATAAGTGTTTAATCAAATGCTACTTTGATGATATAAAAGAAGAATGTATTAAGCCTGAGAACTATATAACTAATGTGATTTAATTAATCTCTAATTAAACACAACATGATATAATTCCACTTAACACATAAGAAATTGTATAACATGCTAGCACATATGAAATGTAAATCCATTACAATTTACATAAAAAGAATCCAAGATAAACAATAAAGTAATGAAGCATGCTTGTCAAGAATGAAGTAATGTAGACCAAACAATATAACATCATTCCATCTTACATACTTTAATGAAGACATGCTGACATATTACCCAATTTTGAAGAAATAAAAGACATAGAAAGAGAACAGAAAGCAGATTAGAAAGAAAGAGAGGGAAAGAAAAATAGAACTAGGCATAGTATCTACGAAGGTGCATAGCATTTATGGGTTCGTTGAGAGGCGTACCTTCCATATCTGCTATCTTGTAAGTACCTAATCCATAGACCTCCACAAAACTATATGGTCCAAGCCAATTAGGACTAAATTTTCCTTTCTCCTTAGGTAAGGCATTCACGTTACGTTGATTCTCGTAAAGGACTAAATAACCTATTGAGAAGGAACATTGAATAACCTTATCATTGTAGCTTTGTTGCAAAATTTTATTATACACTTGAATATGCTCGAGGGCATTTATACATCGTTCATCAAGCATCTCAAGTTGTTGAAGTCTTTTCTCTCTTTAGGAATCATCATCCACTATACCCCTAAGACAGACTCTCAAAGAAGGAATCTCTAATTGCAAAGGCATAATTGCATCAGCACCATAAACAAGATTATAAGGAGTACAACCCATAGCAACACGTACACTCGTGCGATAAGCCCACAGAGCATAGGTTAATTGGGTATGCCAATCCTTACCATGCTTGTTTATAGTCTTTCGAAGAATTTGTTCAATTATCATGTTAGAAGACTCAGCTTGACCATTTGATTGGGGATAATAAGGTGTAGAAAATCTATGTCGAATATGATATTTCTCGAGAAACCTCTTCACATCCTTATTTTTGAATGACGTTCCATTATTTGAAACTAAGGCGGAAGGTATCCCAAATTGAGAAATAAGGTTTTCCAAAATGAATTGACAAATTACTTCAGCGGTAGTGGATCGAAGAGGAACAACTTCCACCCATTTCATAAAGTAATCACTGGCAATTGTGATGATGGTATGTCCTTGAGATGAAGGAGGAGATATTTTACCAGCAAGACCCAAACCCCATGTAGAATAGGGCCAAGATGCTACCTAAGATCGAAGCTCTTGGGTAGGGGCATGGATCAAATTGGTATGTTGCTGACACTGATGACATCATTTAACAAAGGCAAAGGAATCCTTTTCCATGGTTTGTCAATGATATCCCATTCGGAGCAATCTCTAAACTAAAGACCTACCCCCAAAATGCCCCCTGCAAGCACCTGAATGTGCCTCTTCAAGAGAAATAGGAACTTCAGCCTTGTTTAAGCATCAAAGATGAAGACCATTATAACCCCTCCTATAAAGGACATTATGAAGGATAATGTATCTAATAGCCAATTTGCAAATCCTAGCCCTAGCATTCTTATTTGCAGAGTTAGGAAAGGTATCATCATTCAAATATCTCAAGATATGCGAGTACCATTCATCAGAATCTATAATGCAACAATATGCCACGTCACTAGGATTATCAACAATAGTCGGGGTAGTGAGGTTATGAATAGTGAATTTAAGATCTACCACGAGATCCTCTAGAGACACAAGAGAGGCAACACATGCCATCACGTCAACATGTCGATTATCTTTTCGAGGAACAAGATCCATGGTATAAGAATTGAATTTTTGCAACAAGGATAAAGCTAGATCTTTATATTGTGATAATTTGTCTTGCTTAGCTTGATAAAATCTTGTCACTTGTCTTATGATTAATTGAGAATCTCCATAAATATGTAGATGTTTCACACTCAATGCCAAGGCTGCTTTAATTCCAGCTATAAGAGCCTCATATTCAGCAATGTTGTTGGTACATAAGAAATTGAGACGATATGATAGAGGAATAGACTTCTTTTTAGGAGAGATTAAGACCACCCTTGTCCCCGATCCTGTATGACACTTAGAGCCATCAAAGTAGAGTTCCCAAGTCTCATCAACCTCAATGGAAAGAATGTATTCATCGGGAAAAAACTTTGGATTAGGTAGGGAGAAGGGTGAAGGAAAATCAACTAAGTGATCAGTCAATTCTTGACCTTTTATTGCCTTTTGTGAGACAAACTTAAGTTCAAACTTGGTCAACATCATAACCCACTTAGCTAAGCGTCTGGAAAGGTCAGTTTTGGAGAAAAGATGTTTAAGAGGATCAAATTTAATGGTAACATGAATCTCAACATTCAAGAGATAATGCCTCATCTTTTGAATTTCAAAGACTAAAGCAAGGCACTGTCTTTCTATCGTAGAATATCGGACTTCGTAATCGAGTAGAGTGCGGCTTATTTAATAAACTGGGCATTCTCTACCATCCTTCTCACATTGTGCCAATAAGGTCGCAAGAGCTTGAGGGGAAGCAATGATGTATAGAAGAAAAGGCTTAGTAGGATTAGTAGGTTGAAGAATGGGAGGATTGGCCAAATAGGTCTTCAAATGCTTGATGACAATCCTCGTTTCATTGGAAAGTGATATTATTTTTAAGCAATTGCGTGAAGGGAAAGGTACGATCCACAAGTTGAGAGATGAACCTACGAATAGCTTGGATCTTTCCTTGCAAACTTTTTAGTTGAGAAACATTCTTAGGAGGTGGAATGTTTACAATAGCATCTATCTTCTTCGTATCCACCTCAACGCCATGATGTGAAACTATGAATCCTAATAGTTTTCCAATATCCACACCAAAAACACATTTTCAGGGATTCAAACGCATGTTATACTTGTGAATTCTCTCAAAGATTTGACAAAGGATCTTAATATGATTTGTACAAAGAACGGATTTGGCTAAGATGTCATCAATGTAATCCTCTAAGGTCTTATGCATATAGTCATGGAAGATGAGAGTCATAGCACGCTGATAGGTTGCGCCTGCATTTTTCAATCCAAAAGGCATCACAATCCAACAAAATGTACCCCAAAGAATGGTGAAAGCAATTTTATATTGATCTTGAGGATTAATGAATATTTGATTATATCCTGAGAAACCATCCATAAAGGATAGTAAAGCATGTCCTGCTACCAAATCCACTATCATATCAATATTCAAGAGAGGAAAGTCATCTTTTAAAGAGGCCTTGTTTAGATCACAAAAATTCCTACACATCCTAATCTTGTTTTCCGCTTTAGCCACAAATACAATGTTTGAAATCCATGGGGAATAATCGATAGGACGAATGGATCCAGCATCGAACAATTTTTTAATCTTAGCTTTAACAAGTAATGCCACTTTATGGTGAATCTTTCAAATCTTTTGCTTCACAGGTTTAGCATTAGGAATTAGGACAATGTTATGAGTGACAATCTTAGGATCCACGCCAGGCATGTCAGAATATATCCAAGAAAAGATCTCAGGGAATTCGTGTAACAACTCAACATATTATTTTTGCTCTTCTTCGTCAAGACATTTCCCTATCTTAACGATCTTATCTTCAACACGAGGATCCATCTTGATATCAATGGTATCATTTATTAGGAGATTGCTTTATTGAGGAGCATCTTTCAATTGAGGAAATACTTTAATTATCTCATCATTATTTCTTTATTTCTCAAAGTAAGCTTTCACATTTAGACAATAGGGAAAACTGTGATTATGGTGATAACAAGGAAGGTTGTCATAAGCTCCCAAGAATTTAGCTAAGGAATCATCGGTAGAAAAAACATCCAAAGAAAAGACATAAGAAGGGTCACAGTCAATATATTTTGGATATTTTAGTGAAAGAGAAGCATACATGACATTAACACTAATAGATGGTCTCTTAGAGGCTTTAATACGCTTGAAAGGATCATAACCAAGCCCAAATGTCATATCACGAAAGTTATGTTCGAAGGGAACTTTAATCCCTTGTTCTTGAGCACCACATCCATTTCCATTATATCCGCACCTAGCCAGGATGTGAAAACCAGGACCATAAAGGTTAGTCATTTCCAAAGAAGAAGGAGGATTTTCAAAAAGTAAAGGGTCAAAATCCTCTAGACCAGAAACTAAGGGAGATGAAATCTGAGAACCCGCCACAAAGTTATTACTCAATGACCCAGACAAAGTAGATTTCTTTTTAGGTTCTTCTTCTTCTTTCTTCTTTTCAACCTTAGGTTCTCTAGGGGGAATCATGTATTCCCCTATGAAAGTGGGATTGAAATCAAGGGATCCCCAATCATCTTCTAAAGAATCCTTTCAAGAGAGAAAGTTCTCTCAATCGCAGAATTGGGCTGAGAAGACTCTTCCTCGAGAACCTTAGGTCCACTTGAGGAAATATTGGGGATCGGTCCAGATATAGGAGACAGGTTTGATGAACTGGTCACACTAATCGGAGTAGAAGCTTTAGAGGAATTGTTTAAGATAGTTGGGGAAGAATTGATTGAAGAGAATTTAGAACTTGATGTTTGTAAACAAGCCTGAAATCTTGTGTCACATAACAAGGTGTATGTTGTGTTGTTGTGAATAAACTTTATTTGCCTATGCAATGTAGAGGGAACAACTTGCGTGCTATGAATCCAAGGTCTCCCTAGCAACAAGTTGTATGTCAAATCTCCAGACATGACATGGATAGGAGTAGGTAAAGTAATAAGATCTACCTTAACAAGCAAGGTGATGATACCTAGTGAAGATTTAGCAACATTATCAAAGTCGCGAATAGTGAGAGAATCGGGCTTAATAAGAGATGTATCAACATTGATCTTATACAACAAGTTAATGCTACAAACATTAAGGCCAGAACTATTGTCCACTAATGTTCATCTTATCGCACTATCATTTATAATAACCACATTCATTAAGGGATCATATTATTGTTGAACTTCACTGGAGGGCAGCTCATCTTGTGTAAACACAATCTGAACCTTAGGTGTTGTAATAGAGTGAATCAAGGAAGCCATATTATTTGATGTCATTGCGGGTGGGACATTCAATGTTTTTAAGGAATCTTGTAGCATTCCATGATGAGTCAAGGAAGTTTGAAGCAAATCCCAAAGGGATATCTTGGCAGGAGTAGCTTTAACTTGTTCGATGAGATTATATTCCTTACCAAGGGTTTGTGAAATACGAGGTGCTTGAGGAAGAATGAGTTGAGGATTAGGTAAAGAAGTAGGAACAACCGAAGGAGGGTTAGGTTGCCTATTGTTTCTTGTGTTATAGGTATGGCAAACCACATTATAACTCTCCTTAGTTAGTTGTCTAGCATAGCTATAAGGACTCTTAGTGAGATTCCTTCCTTGAACCGTAATGATAGGTTTGTTTGGAGTGCTAAAGGAATTGTGACTATATCCACCTTGAACCGTGAAAAGAGGTTGATTAGGAAGAGGTGAAGTTGGAGAAGGACAAGCACCTTGGACAATAAAAAGAGGTTTGTTATGTTCATTCACATTTATCATGCCGATTAACCTTTTAGATGCATTATTCTTGTTTGAAAGTTTAGGCAAAGACATAAAGTCATCAAAGGCATCATCCAATAAAGCATGGTCATAGTGATTGAAAGGCTTATCTTTGGACTCAAAAGGAGACATAACATCATAGAGGGAATCATGGCAATCAACTATGTTGCTAGATCTAGTGGAGGAGTTGATAGGAATGTACCCATGAGAGGGATCATTTGACTTATCTTTCTCATCACCACGAAAAATGGCATAGTAACAAGGTTGATCATTTTTTGGCAAAATGAGAGTTTAGAAGGTTTAGGGTTCAAAAACTAATCTAGAGATTCATCTAATTCATCCTTAATAAACTCATAATCAACAAAATTGCATACATCATCAAAAGCATGAACTTCTTGCAAATAGAAATCTAACATTTTGAAATGAAAACTGCATGAAATTTAAACACACAATGCAAGGAAAATAAAAGAAACCTATCTCTTTTTTGTGTGTGTTTTGAAAACAAATGAAATAAACTAGATCTAGATCTAACAATTCAATGCAATGCAAATGAAATTGAATTCACGTCAGGTTCACCAAAGATATGTAGGGGAAAAAGTGAGACTAAGTATGGAAACCCTAATCCCACTCTCATACACACTCATGGAATATGAAAGAGCCTAGGGAGGTAACGCACATCGACTACTTCTTATGACAAAGAGAGAGTCATGGATTAACTCTTAGGTTTTATATTCCTTTTCTATAAATGAGAGAGAGGAATGATGCACAATGCAATCTAACCTAGAAAGCAAGTAAGCAAGCAAACCCTAATCTGAGAATGCAGATAAAAGAACAACTGATACACTACTGGAAAGTATAGATCAAAAGGCAAAATCATAGGTGAACCTATGTCTAAAATATAAGAAGAAATTTTTGGGACCAGGGTGCCACGCCACTGTCCTAATTCTACAATTCTGGAGCTAAAACTGACAGGAGGGATTCTGAGAGCTGCAAAGTCTTGTTCTACCAAGTCCTACTGATAGAGGGTAGGACCATGACACCACACCACTATCCTAGGAAGGACCAGGGTTCCACACCCTTTTTCTTGGGGTTTCTACCAAGATCTGCAACCCAGAACTGTCCCCATGTTCTCTTTCGATCCTGAAACTTTCAGCGACACTCGGATCCGAACCTGTACCTGAAGCTGAAAAAGAAGGTTTGGAGTGGCTATGTAGGGTTTTGCCTTAGTCAAACCCCCGTGTTGGTGATTTTCACCTCCATGAATAGCTGATAATGTACTAAAAATATGTGTTCAAGAACCTTGTGTGTGTGCAAGATCCTAAGAATGAAAGTAAACAACCTAGAGCAACCCTAAAGAGTAAACCCTATTTGCTTATAAGTGACAAAGTAAATGCTATAAATCCACAATGCAAAGTGATCTAAAGCATGAATATGAATCAAATTGGATCTTATGCAAAGATATGAAAACACCATGAAACCATACCAAACCCCAAGGGAGAGGTACAAGCCAATCCTCAGTCGGTGATCTCCTATTGTTCTTCTACATCTTCAAAAGCCCCCAATTGATAAAATGATGCTTGATGAATGTTTGATGGATAAATGTTGAATTTTGTTGAAGACTTCAAATATCTACTGTTTTGCTACAAAGAAGGCTCTTATGCTCCAAAAACCTACTCTTAGATCCTTAGAAGAAGACCCCTTCAAATGAAGAAAGAGTGCTCTTAAGTATGAATCCTAGATCTTAATTTCATGTTTAGGTTGACCTAGGATTTGAATTTCTTGCTAATATTTTGGGGTTAAGCATTATTATATCATAGGATTGTGCTCCCAAAATTTTAGGGAAAAAGTAGCGGACCATGTGCATTCCCGCCATGATGTGACCAACTTTTTACCAAATTTTTCGGGTTGTTAGATATGATGATATTAGAGCGCATCCCAAAGTTACAGTTGATTTCGGGATGTTTTGATATACAAAATTAGGTCTAAATGGTCAAAATAAGACATAATTAGGGTTTATGATTAAATGATTCATTGGAGGAATAATATGAAAAGGGGCACACTTAGGGTAAAGGGCCCAACTTTATAGTATGTGAAGTGATGAGACACGACCTTAGATTTAATTAAATTAATCAATTAAATTCTTAAAGGGGAATGAGAAATGCAAGATTCAAGACACACTAAGGTGAGTGCTAACCTAAGTGTGAAATGGTACCACCCTAGCAAGGGTGTACAATTTACGACACTACATAAACATTATGTTAGAGGATTCGAATGAGCAAAATGTGTTAATCAACCAAAAACTCTAAAAGCATCTCATTATTCTCTATCTCCAAGGATCCTTCAAATCAAGGTGGCTCTTAGCTCGGAAGAGCACTTGATCTCTAGGATGACCACCTAAAGAATAAGGGATATATGATCAAAGACCTAAATGCTTATGCAACTAAGATCTTAGTGAATGCTATTGATATAGAGCTATTATATGGTACAAAATAACAAGATTATTGTGATATTAAGCTAGCATGAGAGTGATATGAAGATGATATGGAACTAGCATGGAAATGAAACTAGCATGATATGCTAAACATGATAAAATCTATGCTATGATGCTATTTAAAATGATCTCATTGCTATTATCAAAGAGAGGCTAAAATGCTTGATAAAATGAGACTATAACTTAGATGCATGAAGACTTGGATACGGATAATGGAAAATGTGAGTCCTATTTATAGGAAAAATAGGGAAATGGATGGTTAAGATTGAGAAATCTTAACAAGGGCTAGGATTGAAATCTGTTCAATCCATGTTTACAATTTTCACCAATGAAATAGTGATAGTTGTCAACAAGAGGTGGTTTGAGAGGAGATGCAAGAGGCATTAAATGCTTGAGAAGACATGAGGGTCACCCTAGGAGAGTGTGGTTAGGGTTAAATATGATTAACCAGAGGATAAAGTTTTTACCCAAAGGGTAAACTCTTGTGTAAGTGTTAATAGGATAATTGGGGTCAAAGCAATGAGTGCTTGATGAGACCCCTGGGTTAGATGAGGGTTGAGTTAGAGAGAAAGTCTCTAATCATGTTGTAAGGTTGTGTTAATCATTAATGGTTTGGGAGACTTTGAAGACAAATTTGTAAGAGCCTTACAAATTTGGGGAACTCAACAAGTTAACTTGTTGAAGAGATAAAGTCTTTAATGCATTTAGAAGACTTTCTTCCAAATTTGAGAAGTGACTTCCCCAAATTTAGGGATGTGATATGATTAGAAGAATTAAGGCTAGTTAACTGGGATTTGAGGGCTTCTAGAAGAATGATTAGGAGATTATTGGAAAATGTAGGAGAATGCAAGTGGGGGTAGATTTCTGATTTATTTTTGAAATAAAGTGATTTATTCCAAAAAGATGGATGACAACTTGCAAATTTGATTTATTTAAATTAGAGAGGGTTTTTAATTAAAATGTAATTTTAATTAAAGGGGAAAGGGATATTTAATTAAATAAAGTGATTTATTTAATTAAAGGGTTGGATGTGGCTAGATAAATTTAATTAAATAAATTGAATAATTCATTTAATCAAATAGATGAAAGTGGGGGAAATTAATTAAATAAGATTTAATTAATAGAGGAGCGTGGCTTTAATGAATTAAATTAATATTAAGTATTTATTTAACTGGATGGTCATATTTATACGTCTACATTTTGCCCTTCTTTGAAGTGACGTGTGTGCACATGTTGATTCAAAAAAAACTCGCTCAATATGTCACCAATTTTTTTGATTTTGATGTTGTTGCCAAATTTTTTGATATGATGCCCCAGATATGAATATTGATACTTGATATGAAGTCGATATGATGATGATGCCCCCTCGGGAGATCATTTGTGCATTAAAGGCATGCATGATCTCTTAAAAGAATAAGAATATTATATGAAAGATAGAAGAGTGGATAGTTGACGACACGCATGGGTTTGATTGGATTCATAAGAGTGATCAGATTGATTGGATTGATAAGATTTATTGGATTGATTGGAATGAGATCAAGTTTGGTTTCAGGAATGACATCTCTTGTATAAGACAAAGATGATCAAAACGTCTGGTTTTAGGAACGATATATCCTGTATAAGACATGATCAAAACATCTGGTTTCAGGAAAGATACATCTTGTATAAGACATGATAGATGACAGTATGTCTAGTTCAGGAAAGATACATCTTGTATAAGAAATGATAGATGATAGTTGGATGAATGATGAAGAAATGAAAGTGAAGAATGATCCCATGATTATGTGATGGATATGCATAGGATGGATGTAATGATGAATGCGACTAAATGATGATGATGATATGCAACTAAATATCATGATTAAATGACATGCAACTAAATGCAATGATTATATGTAAGTGGGTTTCGAGTCCCTTAAAACTTATTTTTCCTTAATCAAAAACCAAATGCAATGATTAAATGATATGCAACTAAATGCATTATTTAAATGATATGCAACTAAATGCAATGATATGCAACTAAATGAAATGATTACAAGATATGCAACTAAATGCAATTGTAGTTGTATGCGGGAAAAGCGAGTCGATAGAACTCAATATGTGAAAATATTGCCAAAGACTTGTCCACACACACACACAGGACTTCTTGGTGCAAGCTATGGAGTCATGACGTATAACTCAGCTTCTCAAGGTGGGTCCCATGGTTCTCTATCCTACAATGTCCCTCAAACCAATGTTTTTGCTCTCAGATCACTGAGCAAAATGGTTTAGTGATCGCAAATGTAAGAACGAGGGATGCTTTGATAGATCTTAGAATGAAATGCATCCTAAGCTATGCATGATTCTAGAAATGCAATAAACTAGCTATAAGATGACAAGATTAGTATAAATACTATCCTAACATGATATATTAGTCTATGATTGAGCTAATGATAATAGAAAGTATTCTAAACATGCATATTTAGACTAATTCCTGATTTAAAAGAGGCTAAAATGATGAGCATAAAATGAGATATGAAAGCTTGAATGTATTTGAGCATAAGTATGATACTACAAATCTGGAGGATGATTCAAAATGGAGGAATGAGAGCTCTATTTATAGCAAAAACAGGGCAATGGATGGTCAGGATTGAAAGAGTTGATCAAGGGTTGAGTTTGAAAGTTGGGGATCCATGTTTGCAATTTGCACCAATGAAATGGTGACAAGTGTCAACATAGGGTTGGGTTGAGAGAAGGGGTTGGAGGCATTAAATGCCTAAGAAGACCTTATGGTTATCTAGAGATAAGGGTTAAGCTTAAGTTAGGCTTACCCATTGGATTAAGAGTTAATCCAAGGATAAACCCTTGTGCAAATGATTAAGAGATAATCATGGTCAAAGCATTAAAGGTCTGATGAGACCCTTGGGTTGGATGAAGGTTGAGTTAAAAGAAATTCTTTAACTATGTAAGAGGGTTTGAGTTAACCATTAATGGTTATGAAGACTTTGGGGAATTAAGTGGTTGAAGACTTGAAGCCTTTAATGGTTATCAAAGACTTTGAGGATTTGAGAAGTGACTTCCCCTTGCTTAGGGATGTGACAAAGTTTAGGAGATGGTTTAGACTTAATTAGAAATGATTAGAAGAGTCTAGAAGGGATTAGAAATAGGTTTTAGAATGCAAGTGGGAGATGTAGGAAAATGCAAGTGGATGGAGGGATAATAGGATTTAATTGAAATAAAGTTAATTTAATTCAATTTGGTTGTAATTTGGGGAAATTAAATAAATTAGATTTATTAAATTTAGGATAACTATTTAATTAAATTTGAATTTAATTAAAAGTGGATAGGGGGGTTTAATTGAATAAAATGATTTATTCATTAAATGGGTATAGTGAATTTAATTTAAATAAATTGAGTAATTTACTTAATTAAATAGAGGAATGTGGGTAATTTAATTAAATTGGATTTAATTAAATAGAGAAATGAACATAAAATATTCATTTAGGAATATGGTCATTTTTATACATCTACATTTTGCCCCTCTTTGAAGTGACTTGTGTGCACATGTTATTTCAAGAAAATGATGCATTATCGTAATTTATGATCAAATGCCATTTTGTGTCGCTCTTTTGATTTGCAAGTCGTGTTCCAGATTTGATTTGATGCCTGATGCCCCAGATTCGATATTTGATGGTGATGCCCCCTCGGGATATGAATCAATATTTTGAAAATTTTGATTTAATTTGATGAGTTGTGTGTGGTGTGTAGGATTTCGCCTATGTGAAATGTGTGTAAATTGATTCATCTCCCGATAATGTACAGTGTGTAGGGTATAGGGGAGACCGCAACCATAGTACATGTCCGTTTGGCTAACCCTAATTTCATTTTCCCGCTTATAAAAGGGGAAAAGTGGTTTAATTAGATTCATTTGTTCATTGTTGACTTTGGAGAAAGAGAATTTGGTCTGAAGAGAAAATGCCTATTCTGTATTCCAGACACCGTTTCGAGCGCGTTCGGAGGTACTGGAGACCTGCAGCGTATGGACCACCAGTAAGTCAACATTTTTTACCCTCTTTTGATTTTTGATTTGGTCGTTTTTGGTCATTTTTTTATTTTTAAAAGTCGGTTTTAGCGTTTTAGCGTGTCAAAGTCATAGATTAGCACATACAAAGTTTTAGGTAGCGCATCAAGTCGATTTTAGGGTCGCGTCCGAAATAAAATAGGGTAGCGCATAGGAAATCTAGGTTAGCGCATCTAGTGAAAATAGTGCATGGCGAATGT
Source organism: Cryptomeria japonica (assembly GCF_030272615.1). Taxonomy (NCBI): domain Eukaryota; kingdom Viridiplantae; phylum Streptophyta; class Pinopsida; order Cupressales; family Cupressaceae; genus Cryptomeria; species Cryptomeria japonica. The sequence continues at coordinate 417,064,968 of NC_081407.1, forward strand.
TGGGTAGCGCGTAGGGTCAGCAGGGTAGCGCGTAGGGTAGACCTAGAGCATAGGAGCCGCAGAGGTTCGCATGGGTAAGGGGGTTTAGCGCGTAGGGTTAATCTAGCGCATAGGATCAAAAAGGTAGCGCCCGGGAGGTATAGATTAGCACGTGGGCAGGGTTTAGCGCATAGGGTAGGTTAGGTGGCGCATGGGGTGAAAAGATTAGCGCGTAGAGGCAGTTTAGTGCATAGGGTGAATAGATTAGCGCGTAGGAAAAGCAGCCTAGCGCGTGGGTGAATTTTAGCGCATCGAGAATCTGTTTTAGCGCATCTGGAAAAATTTTGCAAGATGAGGTGATTTGTGAATTTGTTGTGTCGTGTTGTCATGATTTTATGGATTTGTCCAATATGAGTGTCGATATAACTTGTTTTGATTTGCGATATTTCAAGTTATGTATAGATATCAATGTGTTGTGTTGATCAAAATATGATGTGTTTTTGCACTCTGTTTCAAGTTCAATGTGTGAAGCTTGATTTGTGTTACAAGCTGATATGGGTTGGAAACTTGAGTTGTTTTACAAGCTGATATGGGTGGGAAACTTGAGTTGTGTTACAAGTTTATGTGATTTGGAGACTTGAGTTGTGTTACAAGTTTTGATATGGTTTTTGAGAACTTGAGTTGTGTTACAAGTTGATATGAAATGATAGGATTTTGAACTTGATGTAGATGAGCAAATTGTTTCATGTTGTTGATGTGAGTTTGATTTTGATATCATTGTTTTGATGTGGAAACTGATATTGGATTTGTTTTGCTTGTTGACAAGAGCGATTGGGTGTGGTTTAGTCGCGAGAGAGATTTTCGAGACCACGGTCATTGATACCGCGGTTGACCCAGGCTAATATGGACATTATTGAGAGATGCGGTTTGACCTCTCTATTAGATATGCCTTGGTTCACTGTGAACCGGGGGCTACTGATAGCATTGGCAGAGAGGTGGCACAGCGATACGAACACCTTTCATTTTGCTACTAAAGAGATGACAATCACACCAAAGGATTGTTACAGGATCCTGTGGATTCCGGTAGTAGGTGCACTACTACCGTATGAACAGTCGGAGGAGGGTGGTACAGAGGCTCTTCATCATATTTTCCATGATGAGATGGTCTGCGGTTATGAGATCCCGTGAGAGGAGTTCTTAGACCTGGATTACGCACCCCTTCCATCTGTACTAGCAGGGTTCATTGGTGGATTCCTTTGTCCTGATCGTAGGTCAAAGGGATTCTCTGTGGGATGGGGGCTGGTATTAGAGGAGATGGTCACACAAGGTCGGAGGTTTTCATGGGGATCAGCTATGCTGGCCCATCTGTACAGGGGCCTACATGAGGTGGTATACCTTGGTTACGACAGTTTGTCAACTGGCGTGACACTGTTACAGGTATGGTGCTGGGAGCACATTCCAGCTGCGAGGCCATTAATAGACAGAGACAGGCCCATTGGAGCGGCATATGCTTATGGATACAGGGGTCTAGTTGTCCAGCGGAAGCTGGGCAAACTAGAGCATTGGAGGAGAGTGTTAGATGATATTGATACGGTCACATGGCGACCGTATACAGGATGCAAGGTGTGGGCGGAGGACGGGCTGGAGATGCCCTTTGTATTTATGACTAGATATTTGATCGGGAGGACCCCTTTTGTTATAGAGAGGTTTGTGGTGACCCGAGTTTTGAGACAGTTTGGGCGCCAGCAAGGTATTCCGCAGGGAGCTTGCCTATATGCACATCGGAGGTAGGATGTAGCTGATTGGGGCCCGACCATTGATAGCGTAGTGGTGGTGGAGGAGTTTGTCGGGTTGGCGGGGCAGATATGGGATTATGCCCCGGAGATTCTGGATGCGGGCATGACGGATGAGTTCGCTAGATTGTTTGCTGCGCGGGCGGTGGCCAGGATATCTGATCCGGAGGAGATGCGGCCAGCTTTTGATTCTAATGATGAGGAGGGAGAGGGAGATGATGATGATGATGGAGAGGATGGAGGATGAGGATGAGGGAGAGGAGTCAAAGGGAGACGGGGAGATAGAGGGAGGAGAGGAGATAGGGGTGTGGAGAGAGCGGTGAGACAGGGGGTGATAGACAGGGGGAGAGGTGGATTGGCTATTGGAGCTGGTGGAGAGGGGAGAGTGGGGGAGGTGCTAGCTGCAGTCGGGGGTACAGATGAGGCGAGGCAGCCAATGCAGAGGAGGAGGACGGATGTGCTCCCACCTCCAGCATCGAGGACAGGCACAGTGGGAGGGGTTGCCCCTGCACAGGTACCACTACGGGTTCGGGTCCCTACACATGTTGAGGATGCGCAAATTCGAACCCTTCAAGTGACTGTACAGCAGCTGCAGGCACAGGTGTTGACATATCAGCGGCAAATTGCGCAGTTGACTACTTAGCGATATACAGAGATAGAGCGGAGAGGGTGAGCGGAGGAGCTGGTATCCAGTATGCAGAGAGCAGCAGCGGGTGGTCCGATGAGAGACACCCTAAGAGAGCTAGCATTGAGAGCTCAGGAGGCAGAGTACTATCGGCGGCACTATGAGGCGGCGGTACCAAGGGATCGTCGAGTACAGAGCTTTGCACAGTCGAGATCTAGTCGATCTCAAGATACTGGGTCACGGTCTGAGAGCCGAGGTGTCACAGGGCCACCGAGACAGGACCCTCTTGGGGATCCAGGAGCAGGGACATCTGGAGCCAGACCATCGCCGTCCGGGGATAGTCATACTTGAGAGACGTGGTCTCTGTTGTATTTTTTATCATTTGTATTCTTTGTACTGGACACAGTGTTGATACATTTTGTACATTTTGATCATTTTTGAGATATATATATATATATATATATATATATATATATACGACATTATTTTCTTTGATCATGTGGTGTGTTTATATGGATACATGTTATGTGGGTTATTTCTTCATGATGATGCAATGCTTAAATATATGATATAATGTATGATGCAGGATGTATGCTTTTTATATGCTGTGAGATGTATCTTGAAAATGAGATGTATGATTTGATATGCAACTAAATGTAAAATGATATGCAACTATGTTGAAATGATATGTAATTAATTGTAAAATGATATGCAGCTATTTTAAAATGATATGCAATTATGTTTTTGGTAGCATCCTCATTCTGTATTTGCCATCCAATATAGCCATATGTTGTTTGCTTTCTTTGGAGGTATCATCATTGAGCATTGATTTGTTTAGGATATGTTGAAAATTTATACAAGCATAATGGTATAATTGAACCATAATGACCTGAGAAAAATTTACATGATGTTTGATTTTGCAAGATAGCACAAGCATCAAGGTATAATTGAACCAGGACGACCTGAGTGCGTATTGCGTATAAACAGACAAGAGTAAATCATTTGTATGCATGAAGTGGAGTCAGGCCTTCAGTGATATTTGATGTATCACATCTCGAGGCAAGTATTCACACAGTACAATTGATCGGCTCCCAGACATAAGACTAAGAAAATATTGGAAGTTCCTCATGATCTCTAGCTTTGAAGCATTTAGTGAGAAAAGGAAGAGAATCCAATAATTTCAAAATGCAAAACTAGTCAAGATTTTTATGCGATAATGCAACATTCAGTACTTCAGAAAATCATCCATCCTCGGTATATCTGTGAATTGTTTTGTTTTGTTTTGTGATGAAGTGTAGTTTTTGTTTGTTGGATGTCATGCTTCTGAGTTTTGCAAATAGTTTCGATGTCTTGAATGTTTGCAGTTTTTAGACGATCTGAATGCCCCTAGCTGAGTGTGCCTCCCTAGCTGAGTGTGCCTCTTGATGTGAATATGTACAGTGATTTCCAAGCCATGGTGGATTGTGATAAGAGGATATATATGGATAAACCAGGATAGTGACTACGCTAAGTATGTCTTGAATGGATATGCTAAGTGTCGGGCAATGGCCGATAGTGTTTGTATGGATTAAATGGTATGGAGATAGATAGAGGAGCCGTTCTTTCACAAGAGCGCCTGTTTACCAGGTTTTCACCATTTGTTTTTATTGTACTTTATCTTTTTGCTTTTTCTAGATTTTTTTTTTGTTTGTTTTTGGCTTTTTCTGTGCGCTGGGCTACTTAAGTGTAGTACTTCTTCAGATGGATGCTGTTAGTTGGTTCGTTGAGCACATCTCCTTCTGAAGTCGTGAGTTGATAGGCACCTGATCCATAGACTGATAGGATAACATAGGGACCCAACCAGTTAGGTTCAAATTTCCCTTTCTTTTCTTGATCTTGCTAATTTCTTGGATTTTCTTTGAGGACTAGGTCACCAACTTTGAAGTTGTGGGGGATGACCTTGTGATTGTAGCTCCTGCACATGCATTGTTGATATGCTTTGAGATGAGTGTAAGCATGTTGATGTCTTTCATCTAATAGTTCAAGTTCTTGCAATCGGTTAACTCGATACTCTTCATCTGGGATTAATCCTTTCAAAGAGACTCTGAGAGATGGGATTTCTACTTCCAGGGGCAAAATGGCTTCTGATCCATATACCAATGAGTATGGTGTTGCTCCTATAGGTGTGCGGATGCTAGTTCTATATGCCCAAAGTGCTGGATTAAGTTGTACATGCCAATCCTTGCCTGCATCATTCACTGTTTTCTCTAGGATCTTTAGTATTGTCTTGTTAGATGCTTCTGCTTGACCATTTCCCTGTGGGTAGTATGGTGTAGAAAACCGATGTTGGATTTTGAATTTTTCACATAGGTCTTGTACATCTTGGTTTTTGAAAGGTCGTTCATTATCTGTGATGATCGAACCTAGAATACCATATCTGCAGATTAGATAATTGAGTATAAAAGAGGCAATTTGTTTCCCCGTCACTGTGGTCATGGGAACTGCTTCGATCCATTTGGTAAAGTACTCTGTTGCAGTTATAATGAACTTGTGTCCATTTGAAGACGAAGGATGAATTTTGCCAACTAAGTCTAGTCCCCACTGACAAAAGGGCCAGGATGTTGTAAATGGTTGTAGTTCCTATGCTGGTGCATGTATCAGATTACCATGGATCTGACATTTAGGACATTTCTTGGCGAAGTGATATGAGTCTTTCTCCATTGTAGGCCAGTAGTATCCCATCCATAGAATCTTTTTAGCAAGAGTAGTACCACTTGAATGTGTTCCACAAATACCTTTGTGAAGCTCGTGTAAAGCAGAATCAGAATCATTACGATCAAGGCAATGAATAAGAGTACCATCTAGACCTCGACGATACAAAGTATCAGCGGTAAGGGTGTAACAGGCATCTTGTCGGATAAAGTTACGTTTTTGGTTACGGGATTGGTCAATTGGTAAGATATTGTTCTTGAGGTAGTCGTATATTGGTCCATATAACAGAGAATCTGAACCAGTCAAGGCACAGATAACCTGAGATTCAGAGTGGTCATAAGCTGGGGAGAACAGTTGCTCTACCAGAAACTCATAACGACTCTGTTGCTCTGGAATTTGTAGTAATGAAGCGATGGTAACCATTGCATCAGGTGCTTTGTTATTCAATCTTGGTATTTGCTCGAAGATGATGTGCACAAAATACTGTTTGAAGTCATCCACCATTCGCTTGTAGGGTAGTAGCTTGTCATCCTTTGTCTGATAGTTGTTGTTGATTTGATGGATGACTAGTTGTGAGTCTCCATAGACTTTTAACTCTGTGATTTTCCATTCTACGACCATTTTGATGCCTATAACCAATGCCTCATATTCAGCCACATTATTTGTGCATGGAAACATAAGCCTATATGATCTTGGTATAGTGTGTCCTTTAGGAGTGATGAATAGAATGCCAGCACCTGAACCATGTTGTGTATAGGATCCATCAAAGTATAGGGTCCATTGTTTGGTAGAAAGAGCAAGAACATCCCTGTCAGGAAATTCAATCTCCATGGTTTGTTGTCCTAGTAGCAATGCTTCAGCCAGCTGATCTACAATTGCTTGTCCTTTGATGGCTCATCTTTCTGTGTATTGGATGTCGAATTCACTGAGAATCATGACCCATTTAGCCAATCGGCTTGTAAGAGTTGCCTTACTGAGTAGATATTTGAGAGGATCAATTTTTGCGACTAGCTTAATGGTGTGTGCTAGCATATAATGTCAGAACTTCTGAGATGCGAAGACCACTGTTAGGCAAGCCCTTTCAATGAACATATAGTTGAGTTCATAGCCATTTAATGTCCTACTGATGTAATATATGGCTCATTCCTTTCCTTGTTGATCTTCTTGTGCCAATAGTGCCCCCAGCGATATATTTGTTGTTGAGATATATAGGATAAGAGACTTTCCTGCGACTGGTGGTACCAAAACTGGTGGATTCATCAGGTACTATTTGATTTGGTAAAAAGATTCTGCACACTTGGTCTCCCATCTGAATGGTACATTTTTCTGTAGTAAATGGTTAAATAGTAGACTTTTATCTGCTAGTTGAGCAATGAATCTCCTAATTGATTGAAGTCGTCCTTGTAGAGATCTGAGTTGACTGATATTCTTTGGTGGTGGCATGTCCATAATGGCCTGTACCTTTGCTGGATCTACTTCGATACCTTTAGCTGAGACTATATAGCCTAGTAACTTGCTTGATGTAACCCCGAAGACACACTTCTTAGGGTTGAGCCTGACTTGGAATTTCTCCAATCGATCAAAGATCTTTGTTAGGATGCCGAGATGTTCTGCTCTGGTGAAGGATTTAGCTAGTAAATCATCCACATAGTCTTCCATAAATGTGTGCATCATATCATGGAATATTGTTGTCATTGCTCTTTGATAAGTGGCCCCTGCATTCTTTAAGCCAAAAGGCATAACATTCCAACAGTACGTTCCCCAAGGACAGGTGAACACGGTTTTATCTTGATCTTCTGAAGCTATTTTGATTTGATTATAGCCTGAGAAACCGTCCATTAGTGAGAGCATTGCATGGCCTGCTGTGAGATCTACAATTATGTCGATACTGGGCAGAGGAAAGTCATCTTTTGGACAAGCTTTGTTGACGTCTCTGAAGTCAGTGCATATTCTGATACTACCATCTAGTTTTGATACTGGAACGATGTTGGAAATCCATTCTGCATAGTCAATGGGTCAGATGAATCCGACATCTAATAGTTTCTTTAGTTCAGTTTTGACCATGAGTGCCACCTGTGGATTCATCTTTCGTAGCTTTTGCTTGACTGGTTTAACTCCTGAAGAGATGGACAAATGATGCATGATCAAGTGTGGATCCACTCCGGGCATATCAGCATATGACCAAGCAAAGTTAATTTTCTGTTCTTTAAAGAAAATGATGAATGCTGATCTTTCCTCCTCTGTCAAAGATTCTACAATGTGTAGGTTTCTAACTGCTTCTATGGTACCAATGTTGATTGATTGAGTGGGCTCAATCAATATGGGTGATCGCTCATGAAAGTGCTCAGGAAGAGTGTCAAGTCTCCCATCGTTAGGTGCCTTAAAAAGGTTTTCACCCTCAGATGCGTCCTTTATTTTTACTTTTTTGTGATCTAGAGCTGCCATTGACTGGTTTTCAGCATCAGACCCTTTACTTGGTTCATTTTTGCGACTGAGAGACTTGGCACTCCCTGGTTTGCAGACATCGTTACTTTGTTCATTGGTAGAGCCTGTTTCTGGATTTACGATACATAGGTAATGGATAATAGATTCATCATCTGGGAAAATTGGTATATCATGGATTTCAAGTTCATCCCAGTTGATGAGGTCAGGAAAGACAAGCGGTAAGGAATCGTTAGGTGGATCAAATTCGGCTACTGTGAGTGTTAGGACAGAGTTTTCATCGTGATTGTTCTTGGTTTTAAAGAAGTCCAGGATTTCGTCGAGGTCTTCGATAGTATTATCTTTCGCATAGACTTGTTCATAATGTTTCTGTTCACTTTCCTTGGCGTCATAGATATTCTGCGGTCCAAATTCAAGAGGTCTATCTTTTGCGTTATGTTCTTCTTGAGAAAGGGATATGGAATCAGTATCATCAGGGATATCTGTAGTAGCATTGGAGCAAGTACCCCATTCATATTCATTGGAATCAGTCTCAGAGGCATCATCCCAGATTCTATCAGTGCTGTAAACTGGTATGTTGTATGGTGAAAACAAATCTTTGATAATGGATACCATTTTGATAGTTTTTGTTGATTCTATGTCAGATCCGTCTTCTATTTTCTGTATTTGTTCATAGACTGTGCTTCCTCAGGGAGGAATAATGGTATCCGGAGATGATATTATTTGTTCTTGAGATATTGGTGTTTGAATGTGAGCTACTACTGCAGATATGGCCCTTTTGTGTTTTAGAAGCTTTTCCTGATGTAATTTCTGATCTTGACGTTCCCGTGCCTTGTGGATTGTTTCTGCTGATTCAAAGAGTGCTTCCTACCAGGATTCTTCTTTGTACTTCTTCTTTACTTTCCATTGAGGTTTTTTAGTTAGGTGGGGTGGCCTTTTTAATAGGAAAGTGAGCTCACAACCCAATCCTGCTTTGTTTCCATTGGGCTGTGAAGGAAGATCTATAGGTTCAGTGACTCCTTCTTTGTGTTTCCCAATAGGTCCTTTACCGTCATATCCCATTTGCTGCATGATTAAGTATCCTTTTCCATATAGGTGTGTAGGTAGAACAATGTCCAGAGCAACTGCTCTATTATCTTCTTTCTCATCTTTGTATAACCAGCTAATAACATCCTTGTCTTTTAATTCATGTGCTAAAGTGCCCAATTGGATAAAGGTATCATCAAATTTGGTGATGGGCTGAGTGACCAGATGCATTGATGTAGTAGGCAATCCACGAGATCTAGGTGATATTGGCAATTCGGCCAAACATAAAGGCTCCAAAGAGTATTCTCCCATACCTTGGTCTTTGATTCACATTTTCTGTTTGAAGTCTCCAAATAAGGAGTTGGACTTTGTTGTTTGTAGATCTGATGTTAAAGATCATTGTTTCTCTCTATTATGAGGAACCAAACTGTCTTGGGCTGCCCCCATTGCATTGTGTATGTGGGAAAAGTGGGCGAATAAAACTAAATATGTGAAAATTTATTAGAATACTAGTCCACACACACACACATGACTTCTTGATGCAAGTTATGGAGTAACGTAGTGTTACTCAGCTTCCCAAAGAGGGTCCCATGGTTCTCTATCTCACAATGTCCCTCAAACCAACGTTTTTGCTCTCAGATTACTGAGCAAAATGGTTTGGGGATGGCAAATATGAGAACGAGAGATGCTTTTAATTGATTTTAGTATGAGATGGATGTTAAGCTATTAATGGTTATTGGAGACTTTGGGGATTAAGTGGTTGAAGATTGGAAGCCTTTAATGGTTTTCAAAGACTTTAAGGGTTTTAGTGGTTGAAGGTTGAAAACCTTCAATGGTTATCAAAGACTTTAAGGTTTTTGAGAAGTGACTTCCCTTTGTTTAGGGATGTGACAAAGTTTAGAGGAGGGTTAGGTTAATTAGAAGCAATTAGAAGATTCTAGAAGGGATTAGAAAGGGGTTTGGGATTTTGCAAGTGGATGAAGGGATAATAGGATTTAATTGAAATAAATGATTTAATTCAATTTGGTTGCAATTTGGAGGAATTAAATAAATTAGATTTATTCAATTTGGGATAACTTATTTAATTAAATTTGAATTTAATTAAAAGTGGATAGGAGGATTTATTTGAATAAAATGATTTATTCATTAAATGGGTATAGTGAATTTAATTTAAATAAATTGAGTAATTTACTTAACTAAATAGAGGAATGTGGATAATTTAATTAAATTGGATTTAATCAAATAGAGAAATGAACATAAAATATTCATTTAGGAATATGGTCATTTTTATACGTCTACACATTGCAATGTTGAAATGGATTGTGATCAGCAAATATGGAGATTTCTTGTCCATCATAAGGAAATTTGACACACTGGTGATACGTAGAAGGCACTGCTTGCATTTCATGTATCCAGGGTCGCCCTAACAAAATATTGTAGGTAAGATCTATGTCCAAGACCTGACATATAGTATCCTTTTGCATTGGTCCCACTTGAATAGGTAATTTCATAGTTCCTTTAGAGGACCTTTCCTCATCATCATATGCCTTTATAGTAATTTTCTTGCAGGGATCAATAGACTCTTCTGAGAAGCCTAATGCATGGATAAGCTTTAAAGTACATATATTAAGTCTGGCTCCTCCATCTATTAAGACTCTTTTTACTCGGTGTTTGCAAACAATGACTTCGATATGGAGAGGAGTATTATGTGGATGGCTTAAGAAAGCATCGTAATGTTCTGAGAAGGTGAGGTTATGAGGTCCAGTCATATGGGCGACCATGGCTTGAAATCTGTCTGTATCCAAATTTAGAGGTACATTAGTTTCCAATAGTGCTTGTTCCAAGATGTCTTTGTGCTTCGGGGATAGTTTCAACAATTATAGTATAGATATCTGAGCTGGAGTTTTGCGTAGTTGGCTAACCAAGTCATATTGGATTTTTGGTGTGGTAGTTGTAGGTGACATATGTCCTTTCAAAACATATTTCTGAGTTCGGGTTGTTACATTGACAGATTCATGATCACGCTTATCTTGGATGGTGATGACATTTACTTGATGATCTTCAGCTGATATGTGATTTATGGTGTTGTTGTAGATATGGTTGACACGAGCTCCGCGTGTATTATCCGAGGTTGAAGCTCCATCTTTGTTGTAATTTGGGAGAGGATTTTTAAAGGCTTCATGATCACCATTTGTTTTGAGACCATCTACCATTAAGTCACCTTGATCAATCATGTCTTGCACCATGTGTTTCAATCTCATGCAATCGTTCGCCCGATGACCCTTGTTACGATGGAAATCACAATAGTGTGAATCATTCCACCAGGGTGGTTTGATTTGGGGTTCATAGTTGCTGATTGGAGGCAAAGAAAGAATTTTGTTTGCCAGAAGTTCTCTGAATGCGGATTCTAGTGATTGCCCCAGTGGTGTGAAGATGCGCTTTTGGAAATTGTTCGTGTTGTTGCGTAAATTGTTGTTAGGTCCTGGATTCATGTTTTTGCTTTGAGTATCATTGGTGTTGTTTGTGTTGAGTTGCCCTTGATCGGTATTTGGTGCATATGTGTTAGCATTTGGATTAGCATTCTTAGAAGTTTTCGTGTTTTGAGGATTTTCGGATAATGCAAGCACTAGTTGCTTAGATTTGGGATCATGCATTTCATTGTTGCCTTCGTTTTTGTTTCGAGTCCAAAATCGAGATTTGTCGAGGTTGGTGTTGTTCTGGTTATTGTAGTTTGATGAGTTTGTTCCTTCCTTGTAGAATTTGAGTGTTCCCTTTTTGACACATGCTTCTTCTACTTGAATGCCATTTTCAATCAATTTAGCGAAAGATGGTATGCATTGAAGTTTTAGTCTGTAACTCATTTCACCATTCAAGTTATCGATGAAGATTTCCATTTTCTCCTTTTCAGGAATATCTCGGGGATATCTAGACACTATATGTTGCCAGCGTTGAAGGAACATCATGAATGTTTCGTTGTTCTTTTGTTTGGTGTTGCAAACATCTAGCATGGTTATGGCATGTTGGATGTTGTAGGAATATTGGGTTATGAATTTGTTAACCAATTCATCAAATGATCTGACAGGTGGTGTAATTTTGGATAACCATTCCATTGTTTGCCCTCCCAAGCTTCTTGGGAATAACCTCATCAAATAGGTGTCATCATGAGCAAATTCAAGGCTCATTGTGCAAAATTCTCGAACATGATCTCGGGGATCACTTTTCCCATCATATTTATCAAATTTGGGAACGTCTGAGTTTGGAGGAAAAGGCACCATGTTCAATCTTCTATCAAATGTATAAGGACAGATTTCGTTTAAAGAATACCGCACTGTTGTCCCTTGTTGCATATCTTGTATTTGCCTTTGCAACATTTGCATTTGTTGCGTAAGGGCAGTCAAAGGTATATTGTCTTGTCGAGGGAAAAGTTCTTCCCTTGTATTTGTTCTCAGCTGAAAAGGTGTGGTAAATGGTATATTTTGCTCTGGTGTTTCTAGCTCGGGTATACGCATTTCTGGTATGCGTTGTTCTGGAATGTGTTGCTCAGGTATGTGCCGTTCAAAGTTACGAGTTTCTTCTTCTCTTTGTTGTTCTTGATATGCATATTGTCGAGATCCCGTTCCAAAGATGTTTGTGTCTAAGTTTTCGAGAAGTTTAACGCCTTTACTTGTGAACATGAGCAAATACTTTTCTTTGTCATTTTCCATAAGCCTTTCTACAAGCTTTTGGAATGAAGGGTTTTCCTGACATACCTGAAGAAGTTCTTCAGAAATTTCAGTTTCTTCTAAGTGTGGAACTTCAAAAGGATTTGACAACCTTTGATTCATGCTAGACTCTGCGTGTGTCTCGCTTTGTTGGTTTCTTTGAGAGCGAGTAACAGGCATTTTAGTAGAAACTTTCTATGACAAAGGGGACAAAATTCTCTTCGATGTGTTGCTCGGGGGTGGGTGGTTCTAGTCGAGATGTGTTATAAGTGATACACTCATCGGGCAAGAATGTTGGATTGATTTTTCCTCCATGGTTTATGATTTGATTAAAAGTAGGCTTTTGACAGTAGGCTCTTGTCTTCAAGGGTTCTTTGTCAAATTCGTTGGATTTGTTTTGGATATAACGTTTGACGTGATGAAGGAATACCTGATGAGATTTGAAGAGTTGATGATTGATGTATAAAAACTTGTTTCTCTTGATGAACTTGAAAAAACTAGGTTGTTGTTTCTTCAACGTGATGTTACGATAAAGGTTCTTTCTTCTCAGAATATGGGGATTAGTCATGCATGAGTGATCAATGGTTTCCTTTGATTTGTTTGGATTCAGTTGATCTTGTTTGGAAAATTTCAAATCTTACTCTATCAAAGTGAAGGTTTAGATGCCCTTTCACGACAAAGCGTGTCAAATGATATGGATAAAAGCCTCCCGATATGGAAACTTGATTTGACAACTTGAAAATTTTAAACAAATGTTTTTGAGATAAAATTCGTAAGATGGTAAAGGATTCTGTTGATACTGATGATGAGGTTTCCGGATTATGATAAGATAGACATGTTTTATCGTGCGATCAGTTTAGGATTTTTACAACGTTTGTTTTGACACAAATTTAGCTCAAGAAATAGTCTTAACGGTTTGTTCCCGCTACTCTGTTTTGATGAAAAATGATGTTTGATGAAGAAGGCTTCTGAAAATGTTTTCAAATTTTTTAAAATTCCTTACTGTTTTGCCCTCTGTTTTTATGTTTTGGATCACGCGCTAAAACAGAGACTACATGCACTACAAAAATTACTCCACACGCTAAAATAATGACCACACGCGTTAGGCTGCCCCCAGGCACGCGCTAAAGTTTTGACTGCTCAAAATGGTTTTCTATCTATTTTGAAAAAGCTATGCGCTAGTCTGGGCCTGTAACACGCTAACCTGTGAACCTGATGCGCTAATGTTTAGCCTCCATGCGCTAAGCTGATGCTTCCATGTGCTAGATTGTTTCTCTGATGCGCTAAATTTCACACTGTTTTGTTTTGAGATAAAACGCTACTGTTTAGAACCGACGCGCTAATTTGATGGTTGGATGCGCTAACAAAAATTCCTCACGCGCTAAGAAGTTGCTCTTATGCGCTAAACTGCCCTGATTTTTCTTTTGGTTGATTTTTATTTTATTTTATTTTTGCAAATTTTGAAAATTTGTCGTGAATTTTTCAAGTTTGATGGATGATTTTCTGAAGTAGTAAAAGCAAGCACGACACAAAAAGTACAACCATTTTGCCTAATCTAACAAAAAGTGTATGTTCTGCGAGGATGTGTTCAAATCCCCAATGTTTTAATAGGTTTGGATACGAATAATACACTTCAGAAAGACTTTTTATTCAAAGGTCATAAATAACATCATAGCCCACTAGTCTCGATGCTCCGTTAGTTCAAACAACTGTGTCACCCCCTAGAGGGCGCCCGTTTTTTTGCCTTTTGCCATAAATTAACTCAAAGTGAATCGCTTCACAGTTGACTAGTTATCTTGGGAGATATATGGTGAGTAATCTTGGGGGCGGATTCTTCCCCATCCTTGCACTATGATGTTATAAATGTCTGGTTACTGACTTGGTTCAAAGCTTCTATTTCTATGGTTCGTAATCAGGCTTCCTGTTCTGTTGTCGGTGATAAACTCCCTCAGGAGGCTTCCCAACCTTTAGAACAAAGACTTTACGTATCTCAAGGATACTGGGGGAAGGCTAATTGCTACGCGCAACCGTTGAAAAGGACTTTCGTCACTTTCCACATTTGATTATAGTGGGTTGGAATTCTTGGTGTCAAAGTCGTTCCCCACTTAGGTTGTTCCCTTCACACCGGCCATAAACGGCTTTAAGAGTTGATTCCAACTCCTCGGGAAGGCAGGCCTGCTAAAGGATTTATGCTTGAAATACAGAAAGCTTTAAGAGTGGTCTAGATTTTTGATCACCTAGTTAAGGGGAGAGCATATTCCTTTCACTTTCGAGACAAGGTAATCAAGTTGTTCTTTTTAGCCTTCAATTCAGTGATTTGCTAATCTCTACTTGGAGATGTTGCTCCAACAAGCATGATGTTCTTTTTAACCTTTCATAGCAAAGTGTGTATTTCCAAAACTTTTGTAAAACAAGCCTGGTCAACAAAGTAAATCGTGATGTTTGGTCAACAAAATTAAAGTCGATAGGGGAAAGTTTTCCCTCTTTGCTTTGCACAAAATAAAGATGAGATTCTTTTTCCTTTGCAAAATAAAATGGATCCTTTTAGACACCAAAGGAAGGTGAGGTTCGTTTTAAGCTTTACAAAAAGTAAATTTGCTTGTTCTTTTTAGAGCTTCCAAAATAAAGTTTTTCTCCTATAAAAGCAAGAAAATTTTCGATAGTGATTCTTTTTATAGCCCAAAAGAAATAAGTGAGTTCAATTTTAAGAATAAAAGATGTTTAAAATTTTAAACTAACTTAACTAAGTTAGTGAAAATCTTAACTATCTAAATATTCTAAGATTACGCTCCTTTCTGCAATAAATTTGTTAGAATCTTGCAAGAAAATCAGAGGAAAAACGTTAGATGCTTTGGTGGACTTCCACAAGTCTAATCTTTAACTTTCGGTTACAATTTTTGCTTATGTTTGCGATGCGCTACAGAACAAACTATACGCGCTAAACTATAACCTTGATGCTCTAAAATATGGTTTGAACGCGCTACATTGTTTTCTGGATGCGCTACTCTGTGTGCCGAAAGCGCTGCTTTATTTTTTTCTCGCGCCGAGACCTACAGGAAAATTAGTGATTTGATGCGCTAATATATAAACTTCATGTGCTAGATTATGGACTCAACGTGCTAAACAGTGAACTGGATGCGCTAGGTTGTTAACCGGATGCGCTAAACAGTCAACTTAACGCGCTAATTCATTTTTCCTGCGTGCCTGCAAAAATAGTTAAATTTAAAAACCGATTTGATATATGGGGTTGAGCTCCACGGTGGGCACCAGAAATGTATGCGGGAAAAGCGGGTCGATAGAACTCGATATGTGAAAATATTGTCAAAGACTTGTCCACACACACACAAAGGACTTCTTGGTGCAAGCTATGGAGTCATGATGTATAACTCAGCTTCTCAAGGTGGGTCCCATGGTTCTCTATCCTACAATGTCCCTCAAACCAATGTTTTTGCTCTCAGATCACTGAGAAAAATGGTTTAGGGATGGCAAATGTAAGAACAAGGGATGCTTTGATAGATCTTAGAATGAAATGCATCCTAAGCTATGCATGATTCTAGAAATGCAATAAACTACCTATAAGATGACAAGATTAGTATAAATACTATCCTAACATGATATATCAGTCTATGATTGAGCTAATGATAATAGAAAGTATTCTAAACATGCATATTTAGACTAATTCCTGATTTAAAAGAGGCTAAAATGATGAGCATAAAATGAGATATGAAAGCTTGAATGTATTTGAGCATAAGTATGATACTACAAATTTGGAGGATGATTCAAAATGGAGGAATGAGAGCTCTATTTATAGCAAAAACAGGGCAATGGATGGTCAGGATTGAAAGAGTTGATCAAGGGTTGAGTTTGAAAGTTGGGGATCCATGTTTGCAATTTGCACCAATGAAATGGTGACAAGTGTCAACATAGGGTTGGGTTGAGAGAAGCGGTTGTAGGCATTAAATGCCTAAGAAGACCTTATGGTTATCTAGAGATAAGGGTTAAGCTTAAGTTAGGCTTACCCATTGGATTAAGAGTTAATCCAAGGATAAACCCTTGTGCAAATGATTAAGAGATAATCATGGTCAAAGCATTAAAGGTCTGATGAGACCCTTGGGTTGGATGAAGGTTGAGTTAAAAGAAATTCTTTAACTATATAAGAGAGTTTGAGTTAACCATTAATGGTTATGAAGACTTTGAGGAATTAAGTGGTTGAAGACTTGAAGCCTTTAATGGTTATCAAAGACTTTGAGGATTTGAGAAGTGACTTCCCCTTGCTTAGGGATGTGACAAAGTTTAGGAGATGGTTTAGACTTAATTAGAAATGATTAGAAGAGTCTAAAAGAGATTAGAAATAGGTTTTAGAATGCAAGTGGGAGATGTAGGAAAATGCAAGTGGATGGAGGGATAATAGGATTTAATTGAAATAAAGTTAATTTAATTCAATTTGGTTGTAATTTGGGGAAATTAAATAAATTAGATTTATTAAATTTAGGATAACTATTTAATTAAATTTGAATTTAATTAAAAGTGGATAGGGGGGTTTAATTGAATAAAATGATTTATTCATTAAATGGGTATAGTGAATTTAATTTAAATAAATTGGGTAATTTACTTAATTAAATAGAGGAATGTGGGTAATTTAATTAAATTGGATTTAATTAAATAGAGAAATGAACATAAAATATTCATTTAGGAATATGGTCATTTTTATACGTCTACAGTAGTCATCTTGTCGATCAAGTTTGTTGTACTCCTTTTATCATCGTTGAGCCTTTAAAATGTTGAAAGTTTGTACAAGCATCATCGTATAATTGAACCATAATGACCTAAGTATAACTTACATGGATTTTGATATTGCAAGATGACACAATCGTCGAGGTATAATTGAACCAAGATGACCTAAGTGTTGCTTGCGTAAACAAACAAGAGTTAACCTTTGTCCTATACAAATCCGAAATATCCTCAGTGATATGTTACTTGATCACGTCGTAAGACAAACTTGCACAGTAAAAGGATTCGCTCACAAACAACAGACAAAGAAAATATCACACTCCTTCCTTGCTTCTCTAGTTTCAAGACATCCTTGAGTCACTTAGGAGATATGATAACAAAAATAAAAAACCACCATGATAGACATGCATGTTACATTATATATTTTGTTAGATAAAACATCTTGCAAGTATATCTTTGTTTAGTTTGTTCAGTTCTTGGTATTGATAGTTCTGAAAGTTGTTTTTGTTCAAAATGTCTTTGTCTTTATGGTTATCTGCTTTGTTAAACCTCTAAAAGGTTAGATGCCCCCAATTGTAATCAAGATTTTGCCCCTAGCTATGTACACTTATTTCGATATGGATATATACATTGATTACCAAGCCATGGTGAGATATGATGCAAATAATTGTTCGGATAATCAAGGACAATGACTACGCTAAGTGTGTCCAAGATTGTGCTGCATTTTTTAAAACTTTGTGATGGCCATGGGCTTAGTGCAAATAGATGTAAAAATATATGATATGGTTACATATAGATGGAAGAGTCGATATGTCACAAATAGTGCCTGTTTCCAGGTTTTCACTATTTGCTTTTATTACACTTTTTGATTTGTTTTTTATTTTGTCTTTTTCTTGAATTTTTTAATTTTTTGAGAGATGAAACATGTCCTGCTATCAATTGATAAATACAAGACTAACTAGGACAAAATCCTGTAGTCACACTGATATATGTCATTGTTTTGATTACTTGATGATTGATAGGAATGTCTGGTTTCAAAGAGTGAGTATCCCGTATAAGACAGATTTGTCTGGTTTTGAGTGTACCTTTCCTTGTATAAGACATGTTGATGTTGATAGATTGGATTGATTAATAAGACATGTGATCAGTTTGATTATAGACTTTGAGAGTTTTCCTGTTGTTGATCTGATTTGATTGATGATCCATGTTGTCATGCTTTGATTTTTAATTTTTTATTTGATTTTGTCGATTTTTAGTTTTTGGACATTTTGTGATTTTGTAGAATTTTTTGGATTAGAAGCAAGATGTATTTGTTTGCCTCAATGTCTAGCAAGACAAGAAATATTATGAATGAATTGTTGAGGTGAAGATGAATGGGTGAAGGATGGAGGTAGCTTATTATGGAACATGAAGGGACACATCAAGAGCTTTTCAAAATCGTGTTTTGTCCTTAGTTTTGATCAAGATCAAGGATGGAAAAGAGGATATGGATAGAGATAGGATATGGATAGGAGAAACAAGATCGTAGATAGTGAGAGATGATGGAAGCAATGAATAGATAGGATAAGGGATATGGACTATAGGGTATGGATAAGGTGAAGCAAGATCATAGATAGCGTTGGATGATGGAAGCAATGAATAGATAGGATAGATGGTATGGATAAAGTGAAGCAAGATCATAGATAACGATAAATTTAGATAGGGTAATGGATATTGGAGAAGGGATAATGGGAGATATCGTAGGAAGAACAAAGTGGATGAACTTTACCCCAAGCATAGAGGTTTCCATTTGCAAAAAGGCAATATGTAATATTATCACAACATCTAGCACCACCCGAATAAGTGTTCCTAAACTTTTCAAAGATAGAGACCCAACCCACACTTAGAACCTCCAGAAAATTCAACCGAACATATGTAGCGACTAGGAAGCATACTCAAAAGGAAAGAAGAATCCCAAACTGGATCAAGGTATTTAGCCTTTGATTACCCATGTGTGTACAAGTGGGTTCATTCCAGATCATATGATTATTGTAATCTTCAAAATCCAGCTTGGCTAGCTACATAAGTTACCCTGACTTCAAAAGCATCCCGGATAGAGCCTCACTACCAGCGAGCGTCCATAGCCCCGACAAGGTTATCGTTGTAATCTTACAAATATTTCTCCATTTCCAGCTAGGTGTCCATAGCCCCGATGGATTTACTTGAATGTTCCCATAGCCAAGCATTTTGATATTGCATTTCATTTCATTTTTTTTCTTTTATTGATATTTCTTTTCTTGCTCATGCTTTTGATATTGCCTTTTTGCTCTTTTCATTGATTCTTTTGTGTAAGGATAGATGGAAATGTCTTCAAGATGAGCATTGGTACACAGATTGAGAGGTGATGAAGTGATGGAGGAAAATTGAATTGTGGGACATAAGGACCCAAAATAGAGAGAGGAAATGATGGAAGAATAGATTTAGAAAGTGAGAGATGTTTAGATAGATGGTTGAAGGAAGATTTTGGAATAACAAGTCTAGATGCCAATTTTGATTGTTCTTTGGATTGTAATGCTTTTATGGGCATCCACCTTGATTTTGATTTTTCTTTTCTCTTAGAAGTTTTTTGTAGCCTTTTGGATATTGCTTTTTGCTTTTGGATCAATTTTTTCTTTTATTTGACATGTCTTTTAGATTTAACATGTAGATCTTTGGATGCATGTGGATATTTAGACTTATGGATTTTATTCTTGACATCCAAATTTCTTCCAAAAGGAATGGGATTCATGGATGGGTAGGAATGATATGGAGGTAATTTGGATGGGTGGATGTAAGGTCCTAAGATGGATAGAAGGAAGGAAGGCTTTGACTTTGGAATGAAAGGACTTATAATGGATTTGGATGATGAAGGGATACCTTGATCTTGACTTGGAATATGATCATTTGTACTTTTTTCTTGATTTTCAATTAGATCAATGGAGGATATGGAAGGGATATCATGCTCTTGCTTAGGAGATGGATGTTGAATGGGACTCTGCTCTTGAGATGAAAGGGGATCGTCGTGGATGGAATACCAAAATCTTAGGGGATCATCATGAGATTCTTGATAGGTGGGATCTTGATAAAAAAGGGGATTATATTGGATAGTCATGATATCTTGATCTTTATTTATGCTAGAACTCATTTCCTTTGACTATGTTTCTTCTTTTTCAAGGGACGAGGGATGGTTATACGAGTGATCAAAGTTTCAGTTTGGATAGGTTGATTTGATAACAAATACCTCATTTTGGACACCCAAGCTTACTAAGTTGAATAGAGGGTTCGATATTCTCCTATTGATGTGACTATATTGATGTGACTAAGTACGTCAAATGATATGATAAAGTTCCCCGATATTGGAAACTAGATGGATTTGATTAACTTGGATACCTAGACTAAGTATCTGATATTGATAGTGAGTTGGATGAAAACTTATCATCACTGGCTTTGATACACCTCTGATTTGTTAGATGAAATCTGTCTGAGATAGTTGAAAAGGAATGACCTCTTAAATAAGTATCTGAATTAGTTATTGGAATTTGAAAATTTGCTCTGGATAAGGCTCTGTCTCAAATGCGCTAATCAAATGCACCACAAGATTGTTCAAATGCACCACAAGTTTGTTCAAATGCGCCACATAATATATTGGATGCACCACTGTTTTGGTTGTATGCGCTACATAATTGTTCAAATGCGCCACTCTATGTTTTTCCTAATTTTGACTAAGTTTTGAACTGTTTTTGATGTTTTGCAAGATGTTTTATGAATTCTAACAAAAATAAACAACAAGCATGAAGACAATGGTTATTTTAAATGTAAACATTGAGTGTATGTTTGTTTGAGGATGTGTTCAAATCCCTGATGTTTTCACTAGTTTAGACACAAGAAAACACACCAAGTAGACTCTTTAATCAAGGGTCATCAATAATACCATAGCCCACATTTGGATACTCCTTCAACTCAAACGGTCATGTCACCCCCTAGAAGGCACCCATGTTTTTGCCTTTGTCTGGAAATTAATTCAAAGAGGATTGCTCCTTATTTGAATCGTTATCCTGGGAGATGTATGGTGAGTGTCTTGGGGGCAAATTCTTCCCCACTCTTGCACTATGATATTACCAATGTCTAGATATTGTCTTGGCGAGGCTTCTAATTCTAAAGTGCGCAATCAGGCTTCCATTCAGTCTTCAGTGATAAACTCCCTCAGGAGGCTTCCCAACCTTTAGAACAAAGACTTTACGTATATCAAGGATAGTGGGGGAAGGCTAATCACTAAGGAAAACCGTTGGAGGGGATTTTCATCAGCCTCCACATTCGATTATAGTGGGTTGGAATACTTGGTGATAAAGTCGTTCCCCACTTAGGTTGTTCCCCTCTCACCAGCCTTATGGGCTTCTTGAGAGGGCAGGCTTGCTAAAGGTTGTATCCTACTTGCATGAATTGAAAGAAAACTTGAAATAGTGAGTTTGGATTTTTGGTCACCCAATCAAGGGTCTTGAGAGCATATACCTATTACTTTCAAGACAAAGCAATCAAGTTGTTCTTTTTAATCCTTCATAGCAATGGTTTTCTAACCTCTATTTGGAGATGTTGCTCCAACAAACATGGTGTTCATTTTTAATTTCACATAGCAATTTATTTTGAACTTGAAATAAACCTGGTCAACAAAAGAAAATCGCGTGCTTGAAGCAAATGTGGCTTGTTCTTTTTAACTTGCAAGATAAGATGTTGATTGTTTTTTTTAATCTTTGCAAGAATAAAAAATTTGTTTGTTCTTTTTAGAGCCCAAAAAGAAGTGTGATCCTAATCTTGCAAAAAAGAAAAATGTGAGATTTGTTGTGATGAATACTAAGAGGGGGGGTGAATTAGTATGCCAAAAATCAATGTACTTAAACACTTTGCTAGACTAACAGTAAACTGGTAAAAGAGTTTAGCAAACAAACCGGTTAGCACACATGCAAACCAAATAGCAAATAATGCATTCACCCACAGAAGCACAAACACCATAACACAAGATATTTTGACGTGGAAACCCAAATGGGAAAAACCATAGTGAGATGAAACTCACAAGTAACTATCTGCAGAATAGGAACCAGACCGGTTAAGGTCATACAATGTTCTTTAGCAGAACAGATCCTATTAGGAATCTCAATCTCTGTTAGGAGATAAGTCTGATTAAAGACTACCTTGCTAGAGGTTTTAGATCCATAGATGTGAACCACCTTGTTAGAGGATTTACAAAAAGGCTTTTGGGCCTACCCGATTAAGGGCTTCAGACTTGTCGAAGATGTGAGTAATCAACAAGTGAGTGATCTAGCTAATAGCACAGATTGCTTGGTTAGATCCTTGATAGCACGTTCCTAATGCATTCCAGCATTACTTCAGTCTTCTACACATTCACACTCTCTCTGACTCATCAACCACCTTGAACCCTAGCAACAACATAAAACCCTAGACATGATGTCCTTTTAAAGGAATCTGATTTCATGTCGATCCAATAGGATTATAATACAATTTCCTAGGTTCAATGCATCTAGACATATTCTGTAACACGACACAAAAAGCATCGTTGAAGTGTCGGCACCGTCAAACAATCGGTGGATGGTAACTCATCACAAAATGTCGGTTGGTAACTCATCACAAAGTATTACCGGTTCATACAAAATATCAGTTACCGGTTTGACAAAAATGAAGACTGGGAAATATGTGTTCTACCGCTTTGATCCTTCGTACCACTTCAAATTGGTAATCACTTTCTGCAAAACACCAATAGTCTAAGGACTATAATGCATCATACCGATTGGGAACAAATACCGGTTGAGCTTTAACTTATACATACAAAAGTGATCTCAATGCAAGTGTGTGTCCATCAATGACAATCACAACATAATCATAAAAAATGCCAATAATCTCCCCCATTGGCATTGATGACAACACTTAGGAAATTTTGACATCTAAGTGTTTTACAACAAAAATATGCCACAATCAAAATTACTCCCCCTAAGCATATACACTATCTCTTTTGCAGAGAATACAATGTATACTACTTCTTTAACAGAAATAACATGAAAGTATACATCAAAATATTCAAAATTTGTACTTCTCCCCCTTTGCCAACAATGACAAAAATAATATTGCAGACTAACCCATGTTTCATTAGTATTAAAAGAATAAGAGTTTATGACAATAAAGAATAAAATTTGTCAAAAACTGATTTGAAGTCCTGCAAAAATTGTTTCATAGATAAGGACCAGGACTCAAGTAGGGAGGTAGCCACTTCTTTCTCTGTCTGCATCTAGGAGACCTATTCTTCCATGGCGTCTATTAGGCTCATCTCTTGAGTCGCCGTTAAGGCATCCAGATTGAGAAAACATTTCTGAAGTATCTGCAGGCGTGGGAGTAGAACCAATTGGAGTTCCTACAAATCTCGAGTCTGGTTGCAGATTTCCAACTCTATTTTGGTAGACTGAATATGAAACTGGTGAACGGTTTGCCCATAAGTTGTAAAAGAGTCATATGGTGGCTTGAAGGTGCTCATGTATAACTGCAAGTCGGTTTGTAGCTTTTGCTTCTGTATAAGCACATCATCACAGAAGAGATGGGGTTGGCAAATCTTACTCAGTAGTAGATTCCCCTCATCCAGAGCATTCCTTATGTCTTTTTGTGCTTTTTGCAGATCGGTCCGAAGCTCATTTAACTTCTTCACCAGGGCAATGTTGAGAGCCTTTTGATGCTCTTTCTTGACATTTGCCTCAACTACCTCTTCTAGGCTCTGCACCTGATCATCGACTATGGTGCATAGGAGCTTCAATTGTGCCAATGATGAGTCAGTATTGGGGAGGTTTGTGTCGGGTAACAAACCAATAAGAGTGTCCATTGCAGCTTGGATCACATCCTGCTCCTTCTTCCTCCTTAACACTTCAAGGCGTTCTTGAGCAACCTTAATGCTTTGTAGCAGCTCCATTTCATTGGCAAACTGGAGGTCAATAGGACTGGTGAGGTTAGCCGGTTTGGCTTGACTACCGGTTGACTTTGGAGTCTCCATCTGAGTGCTTTTTGCCGCTTCTTCTTTCTCTGTAGCTCTTAACTTTTCCTCTTCAGTCTTTTTCTTTTCCTCTTCTTTTGTTCTCCTTTTCTCTTCTTTCCTCGGCTTCTCTTCTTCTTCGTCCTTTTTCTTTTGCTCCTCTTCCTGCTGCTTCTTCTCCTCTTCCTTTTTCTTTTCTTCATCTTTCCGCTTCTTTTCTTCTTCATTCTTCTTCTTCTCCTCTTCCTTTTTTCCTCTTCTCCTCTTCATCTTTCTTTTTCTCCCTCTCCGCTTCCTTTCTCTTCTCCTCTTCTTTATCCTCCTCTGCTTTCTTCTTCTCCGCTTGCTTCTTTGCTTCCTCCTTTTTGTCCTTTGATTCCTTTTGCTTTTCTACCTGTTCTGCCTGCCTCTCCTGTTCTATTGCTTCTGATGGTGTACCCTAAGCAACATCCTCTACATCCAGAGCATCGACATCAATAGTGTCTATAGGTTCAGTAACCGGGTTTCCTTTATTATCAAACACTCCATCCGGTTTTGTTATTGTCGGTTCTTGCTCAACCTTCCTATTGGCTTCAGCCACTTGATGCATCTTAAGAGCTTCTAGAGAAAGAGTGTGTGTATTCTTGATCACTCCTTGACCCTTTCCTTCCAGTAACAGGAGTCTTCTTCTTCTCGTGAAGAAGAGGCCTTTGTATTTATTCATAACTTCGAAAAGTTCTGAATTTGATACATCAGGAAAATGTTGAGCAAAAAATTTCTCTTTCATTTTCTGTTCCTTTTCTATGGCAATGCGCCATTTATTGTCTAAAGAATTATACAAAGA
The DNA here is from genome assembly GCF_030272615.1 of Cryptomeria japonica. Classification (NCBI taxonomy): domain Eukaryota; kingdom Viridiplantae; phylum Streptophyta; class Pinopsida; order Cupressales; family Cupressaceae; genus Cryptomeria; species Cryptomeria japonica. The sequence continues at coordinate 417,089,821 of NC_081407.1, forward strand.
ATCCGATGTCTCAGATCTAATTTCTGAAGGCGACCGGTCATTAACACATAAATACTTAATGATTTCTTGTTCAACTGCTTCCTTTTCATCATAATTGAAATCATCAAAACAATCAATCAAATCATTCAACACTTTTCTCCTAATATTTTTTATAGTTCTTTGACAATGTGTCAAAGGTTTGTAGGAAGAAATGTCAATATTTATCAGTGCAGATGATGTCGGTTCATTCTTTGTCTTTTTCTTTGCTCGTCTTGTCTTCTTGGGTTTTTCCTCAGACACAGTTTCTTCTAAGTCCAGTGAGTTACTCCTTGTCTTCCTCTTCCTCTCGAAGACTTTGGCAGGTGCTGCTTCTGGTTTCTTCTTTGCAGGAGACCGCTTGGTCACTTTGGGACTGGCTACAGTAACCAATGTCGATGCCGAAGGCACTGCCTTTCCTTTCTTTTTAGGAGGTTCTACAACCGGTGCAACCCTTTCCAGATAGGTGTCAGTTCTCTTTGCCTTTGGATCAAGAGGTGAGGCGATTAGGGTGGAAGCATACCCGTCCAACATATCATACATCACCTCATAGACCATAGGCTCTACTTCTTCCTGTCTGGGCTCAAAAACCTCCATTATGCATTCATCCACATTGATGATAAAGCAGATATCCTCCTCATATTTCTTGACAATGTCACTGGATATCCTTATACTTTGGCTCATCTTGCGCTTGAACTAATCAAAGTACTTGTTTAGAACTTCAGGGTAACCGGTTCCAACTGCTTGCAGACTCTCTTTGAATTGCTTGGTAATCGGTTGGTTGGCAGACCACTGAATATCTCCAACTCCTGGGAAATAACCTTGGAAGTAGAAGAATAACCCTACCAGTAGTTGTCCAAACTTGAATCTTAGTGCATTATCCTGTTTGATTGACTTAAGATTCAACATAAGTTGTCTTTGCATAAAGGTGCACAGATCAAATGATGCATCTTCTTTGATCATTCGATAAGTGACATTTATCGTTGCCGCTGAGACATAATTAATTTTGCTAGTAGAGAACATCCGGTAGCCTATCACCATGCAGACATACTTGACCAGATCATCCTTGATTGAGTTGACGGTCATCCCACGAAGTCGCTCACTGAATCGGTGAGCTTGGACATTTCCGTCTTGCTTACCTTCCTTAGGGCTGGCACTTCCCCTGTATTGCAGAAACTGGTGACGACATGAATAGCTTGCGGTGTGATATCATGCGTCCGCTCTAGGTACATTTTGTCACCATGAACTCTGCTTAGAATGATTCTAATATGGTCATCTGTGAAATCCTCTAGGAAGTAAACCGCATTGTGAAGTTTCTTCTTCTCCAAAATGCTATACTCTGGTTTGATCTTTTTATCCTTCCCACATAATAGACCTAGCTGAGAATGGATCACGAGAGACCCTAGGTCTTCGATTTTGCAGTCTATATAATCAGAAATGCCTTCTTCCACTATCACAACAGCCGGTACTTGAGACAAGGCACTATATTTTGACTTTCGTTGTATGAAATCCATAGAGTCGACAGTTGCACTAGAACTATCATGAGATGTGGAAGCCATGATAAAAGAGAAAACTTGAGAAATACCTTTCGGAAATCGAGAATTTAGGGCTTGCAAATTCCACTTCGTCTGTTGCTGAATCACCACTTTGAGTTCTTCTCTTGACCGTTCGATATTTGCTTCTAAATCTTCTTCAGGGTTTCGAGATTTCTTTGAATCGCAACACAAATCACTTTTTCTTCGCTCTGCACTTGAAAAACTTCTTCACTTGAAAAATGATAGTGAGAAATGATTTGAAAATTCCTTTTAAACATATTCCTCACCTACCGTAATAAATGCTCCACCATTAGGGCGTAAACCCTAATTTGCCTATTACTGTTTCCGATCTTCTGCAAAATGACAGGTATCACATACCGGTTAAGGTCTTTTACCGGTTTAAACCGTGGATTCATAGTTGTAGCGTCGTAAATTGTACGCACTCGCTAGGGTGGTACAATTTCACACCTAGTTTAGCACCCGCCTTAGCGCATTTTACATTCTGCATTGCATTTCCCCTTTAGCACTTAATTAATCAAATTAATTAGGTCTAAGGTCCTATTTCATCATTCTCTACATCATAAAGTTGGGCCCTTCCACTAAAGCGCCCCCTTCGCATTTATTCCTCCAATACATCACTCAATCAAAAACCCTAATTAAGTCCTATTTCGAACTTGGGGGCTTGGTTTCGGGGTCAAAACATCTCGAAATCACCTGTAACTTCGGGATTCTCTCTAAAATCATCATATCTGAGGGCCCTGAAAATTTGGTGAAAAGTTGTTGGGACCGTGGTGCCCGGAGTGCACACGGTCCCGGACATTTTTCTCGAAATTTTAGGAGCGCGATCCAATCATAAAATAAAGCTTAACCCCAAGAAATTGGCAGGATATTCAATCTCTAGGTCGGCCAAAATACGAATTTACGATCTAGGGTTTCCTACACAAGAGCTCTCTTTCTTCATTTGAAGGGATCGGAAATTTTGTTTTCAGGAACTTCATATGCAGCGAAAGAGCAGATCTTTGAAGACTTCAACATCTTACAACATCCTTCTATCAAGCATCTATCAAATTCATTCATCCACTTAGGGCTTGGAAGACATTGAAGAACAATAGGAGATTACTGACTGAAGATTGGCTTGTACTCCTCCCTTGAGGGTTGGGTATGATTTCATGTTGTTTTCATGTCTTTACATAAGCTTCAATACATCATTTATTCATGCTTTAGATCACTTTGCATCTTGATTTAGAGCATTTACGTTATCATTTACAAGCAATTAGGGTTTACTTTCTAGGTTGCTCTAGTTTGCTTTCTTGCATTTTAGGACCTTGCACACACACTAGGTCTGCACACACAATACATTTTACAAAACAACTTGGCTATTCGTGGAGGTGGAAATCACCGAAGCGGGGGTTTGACTAAGGCAAAACCCTATATAGCCACCCATACACCCTTTTTTAGATATCATTGCAGGTTTCGGGATTCAGACGATGCCGCGGGATACAGATCCGGAGAGAGAAGGTCGAGACAACACTCTGTATCAAATTGTAGAGCAGAAGACTGGGACAGGGGCGCTGGGCGCCCTGGTCCCTGGGACAGAGGCGCTGGGCGCCCTGGTCCTCCGGACAGACAGCTTTCAGACAGCTTTCCGACAGTGTTCCAGAGTGCAGAACAGCAGTTTCTGGTGCAGTTTTCAGGACAGTGGCGCCTGCGCCCCCGTCCCGAACATTTTCAGTCCGATTTTGACTCCGGGTACACATCTGCATTCTTATTTCATCCTTGTATTTATAGCTGTTCATTGTTTAATCTCAATTCTGCAATCTTGTTATTAGTTCATACTTGCATTTTGGGATTAGGGTTTGAACTTGCATTACTTGATCTTACAATTTCAACAAGGGAATAGAAATCCTAATAGATATCCTGTGGCTCTCTCTTTCAACAAAAGAAGTAGCCAATTGTGCGATATCTCTAGGCTCTTTCGTATTCCGTAATGTGTGTCAAAAGGTAGGATTAGGGCATGTTAACCTAGTCTCGCTTTTTCCCCCACACATTTTGGTGAACCCGACGTGAATCTATCATTGCTTCCTCTTGCATTGCATTTGTTAGATCTAGATCTAGATTTAGTGTGTTTTCATTTCATTTTCATTAAAAAAAAGAAAAAAAAAGTGTGTTTCTTTGCATTGGGTGTTTAAGTTTTGTGTAATCTTTTCAAAATGTCAGATTTTTATTTGCAAAATGTTCATGCTTTCGATGATTATTATGAGTATAGCCAAGATGAATTAGATGAAGCTTTAGATGAGTTTTTAAACCCTAAAGATGCCAAACCTTCATTTTACCAAAAACTCATAAACCTTGTTACTATGCCATTTCGTTGTGATGAGAAAGATAAGTTGAATGAGTCCTCTCAAGGGTACATTCCTATCAACTCTTCCACTAAATCTAGTAACATGGTTGTTTTCAACAATCCCCTCTATGAGGAGATGTCTCCTTTTGAATCAAAAGATAAACCTTTTAACCGATATGATCATGCTTTGTTGGATAATGCTCTTGATGACTTTGTGGCTTTATCGAAATCTTTAAACAAGAACAAAACTTCTAAATTAGTTAACATGATAAACTTGAATGAGCATAAAAAGCCTCTCTTTGAAGTCCAAGGAGCTTATCATTCTCCCACCTTTCAAGTTTCTAAGTCACCTCTCCTTACTGTCCAAGGAGGGTATGATCATGATTCCTTTCGTACTCCGAATAAACCAATCATCACTGTGCAAGGAAGAAAACCTATACGTCCTTATAATTATGCCAAGCAAATAACTAGAGAGAGTTATCATGCGGTTGCCCATACTTATCATACCAGAAATAATAGGCAACCTAGTCCTCCTCCTGTTATCCCAGTTTCTCTTCCGAATCCTCAACCGATTCTTCCACAAGCTCCCCGTATTTCACAAGTTCTTAGTAAGGAATATGATCTCATAGAACAACTTAAAGCTACCCCTGCTAAGATATCCCTTTGGGATTTGATTCAAACTTCTTCCGCTCATCATGGAATGTTACAAGATGCCTTGAAAGATTTGAATGTTCCTCCACCGAATACATCTAGTAATATAGCATCTTTGGTTAACTCTGTGATGAATCCTAAAGCTCAAATTGTGTTTACCCAAGATGAGTTGCCTACTAGTGAAATCCAACATCAATATGATCCCTTGATGATTGTGGTTATCATGAAAGACACGACTATAAGGCGAACACTAGTAGATAATGGCTCTGGTCTTAATGTGTGTAGCATTAATCTTTTGCATAAGATGAATGTGGATACATCCTTAATTGAACCAGACTCTCGTCCTATTCGAGGCTTTGATAATGTGGCTAAAACTTCATTAGGTACTATCACCTTACCCATCACAGTGGGGCCTATTACTTTGCCTACACCTATCCATGTTATGTCGGGAAATCTAACGTACAACTTGCTACTGGGGAGACCTTGGATTCACAGTATGCAAGCTGTCCCTTCTACATTGCATAGACAAGTTAAATTTATTTATAACAATAAGACATATACCTTGATAGGTGATACTAATTTTCAAGCTTGTTTGCAAACATCCACTTCTAAGGGGGGTTCTTCTAAGCCGTCCTCATCTAGTGATGAATCTTTAAATAAGATACCTATCGGTGAATCCTCGCTCTCCGATGATCAAAATTCTTTGGATGAGTCTGGAGCTCTTGGAGAAGATTCTTCTCGACTTGAAACTACACATAAGAAGGATTTTGATCCTAGGAAGATCCTCGAAGACGACGATTGGGGATCCCTTGATTTTAATCCTACCTTTGTGGGTGAATATAAGGTTCCTTCTAGAGAAATTAAAGTTGAAAAGAAGGAAGAAGCTGAAAATCATAAAGTTGAAAAGAAAGAATCAACCTTACCTGAATCTATGAGTAATAATTTTGTGGCCGCCTCTCAAACTTCTTCTCCTCACATCTCTAATTATGAAGAGTTTGATTCTTTGTCTTATGAAAAACCACCTTCTATTCCTGAAATGGCTGATCGTTATGGTCGTGGTTTTCGCATTTTTGCTAAGCATGGGTATCATGGAAAAGGTTGTGGTGCTCGTGAACAAGGGATAAGAGTTCCTCTAGAGACTAATTTTCACAATTATGCCTTTGGACTTGGCTTTAATCCCTGCAAACGTACTAAAGCTTCTAAAAGACCATGCATTAGTGTTAATGCTATCTCTACATCTCTATCAATACAACATCCTGAGTATATTGATGGGGATCCTTCGTGTGCCTGTGCTTTGGATGTCTTCCCTACCGACGATGCTTTAGCTGAGTTCTTGGGAGCCTATGACACTCTTCCTCGTTATCATCACAATAGGGGACTCCCTTATTGTTTGAACACTGAAGCCTATTTTGGAAAAGAGATTGATAATGACGAGATTGTGAAAGAATTCCCTCAGTTAAAGGATACTCCTCAACAAAGTAATCTTCTCATAAGTGACACCACGGATGTTAAGATGGATCCTTGCAATAAAGAGAAAGTCATAAAAATTGGGAAATGTTTGGATGAAGAGGAACAGAAACAATATGAAGAACTATTGCATGAATTCCCTGAGATCTTTGCTTGGGCATATTCTGACATGCCTGGTATAGATCCTAAGATCGTTACTCATAATATTGTCTTAGTTCCTGATGCTAAGCCTGTGAAACAAAAGATTCAAAAAATGAATCCTAAGGTGGCTCTGCTTGTTAAGGCTGAGATTGAAAAATTATTGGAGGCTGGATTTATCCGCCCTATTGACTATTCCCCATGGATTTCAAATATTGTCGCTGTGGCTAAACCAGACAACAAAATAAGAATGTGTACTGACTTTCGGGATCTAAATAAGGCTTCTTTGAAAGATGATTTCCCTCTTCCAAACATTGACATGATAGTTGATTCTACGGCAGGACATGCCTTGTTATCCTTCATGGATGGTTTTTCAGGCTACAATCAAATTTTTATTAACCCTCAAGATCAATTCAAAACTGCTTTCACCACTCCTTGGGGTACGTTTTGTTGGATAATGATGCCTTTTGGACTTAAAAACCCCGGTGCAACTTATCAACGAGCGATGACCCTTATCTTTCATGATTATATGCATAAGATTTTAGAGGATTATGTTGATGATATTTTGGCCAAATCCTTTCTTCGCATAGATCATGTTAAAATCCTTCGTCAAATCTTTGAAAGGATTCGTAAATATCACATGCGCTTGAATCCCCGCAAATGTGTTTTTGGTGTGGATAGTGGAAAACTATTAGGGTTCATAGTTTCGCATCGTGGGATTGAGGTGGATACTAAGAAAATAGATGTTATTGTCAACATGCCACCTCCTAGAAATGTGTCTCAACTTAAAAGCTTACAAGGAAAGATTCAAGCTATTCACAGGTTTGTGTCTCAGCTTGCGGATCGTACCTTTCCTTTTACTCAACTTCTTAAAAAGGATATCACCTTTCAATGGAATGAGGATTGTCAGCAAGCATTTGAAGATTTGAAAGTGTATTTGGCTAGTCCTCCTATTCTTCAACCTGCTGAACCTTCTAAACCTTTCCTTCTGTATACAGCTGCTTCCTCTCATGCTCTCACAGCATTGTTGGCACAACATGATAAAGATGGTAAGGAATGTCCGGTTTATTACATAAGTCGTACCTTACTCGATTATGAGACCCGATATTCTGCGATAGAAAGACAATGCTTGGCCTTGGTATTTGCGACTCAGAAATTGAGACATTATCTTTTAAATTCAGAAGTCCATGTCATGGTAAAGTTTGATCCTTTGAAGCATCTTTTCTCTAAAACTGATTTATCAGGACGCCTAGCTAAGTGGGTTATGATGTTAACTGAATTTGACCTTAAATTTGTTTCACAAAGAGCAATTAAAGGACAAGCGTTGACCGATCACTTAGTTGAGGCCCCTTCACCTTTCTCCTTCCCTAACCCTGAGTCCTTTCCTGACGACTTCATTCTTTCTATAGAGAAAGATGAAACTTGGGAGTTATACTTTGATGGCTCTAAGTGTCGTACGGGATCGGGGGCAGGTGTTGTTCTGATTTCTCCTACAAAGAAACCCATTCCCTTATCCTATCGTCTAAATTTCCTGTGTACCAATAACATCGCTGAGTATGAGGCTCTTATAGCGGGAATAAAAGCAGCCTTAGCTCTGAACATAAAACACATACATATCTATGGAGATTCGCAATTGATTATAAGACAAGTAACAGGAATATATCAAGCAAAACAAGACAAATTATCACAATATAAAGACCTTGCTATCTCTTTATTACAGAAATTTGATTCTTATACCATGGAACCGGTTCCTCGAAAAGATAATCGACATGCGGATGCAATGGCATGTGTGGCTTCTCTTGTATCTTTAGAGGACCCTGTGGTTGATCTTAAATTTGTTATTCACAACCTTATTTCTCCAGCTATTGTAGACGATTCTAGCTTGGTAACATGTTGTGATTTTATAGACTCAGATGAATGGTACTCGCATATCGTAAGATATTTGACCGATGGTACCTTTCCTGATTCCGCTAATAGGAACACTAGGGCTAGAATCTGCAAGCTGTCTGCTAGGTATATCATTCTTTCTAATATCCTTTACCGAAGGGGTTATGATGGTCTTCTCCTTCATTGTCTTAACAAGTCGGAAATCCCTGTTGCTCTTGAAGAGGCACATTCAGGTGCCTGTGGGGGGCATTTTGGGGGCAAATCCTTGGTTCATAGATTGCTTCGTATGGGATACTATTGGCAAACTATGCAGAAGGATTCCTTTTCATTTGTTAAAAAATGTCATCAATGTCAACAACACAATAATCTGATTCATGCTCCTGCCCAAGAACTCCGTTCTCAAGTAGCTTCTTGGCCTTTTTCCGCATGGGGTTTGGATCTTATTGGTAAAATCTCTCCTCCTTCATCTCAAGGACACACCTTCATTATAACCGCAACAGATTACTTTACGAAGTGGGTAGAAGCTATTCCCCTTCGCTCTACCACTGCTGAAGTGATTTGTCAATTTCTTCTAGAAAACATCATTTCTCGGTTTGGGATACCTTCTACTATAATCTCAGATCATGGGACATCATTTAAGAACAAGGACGTGAAGAAATTCCTCGAGAAGTATCATATCAAACATCGATTTTCTACACCATACTATCCTCAGTCAAATGGTCAAGCCGAATCATCCAATAAGATAATTGAACAAATTCTTCGCAAAACCGTGAATAAGCATGGTAAGGATTGGAGTAACCAGCTAATCTATGCTCTTTGGGCTTACCGAACGAGTGTACGAATTGCCACAGGAACTACTCCTTATAATCTTGTTTATGGTGCTGACGCTATTATGCCTTTAGAGCTAGAGATTCCATCACTTAGGGTTTCTCTCAAAGGTATAGTAGATGATGACTCTTATAGAGAACAACGACTTCAATAGCTTGAGATGCTTGATGAACAGCGTATAAACGCTCTTGAGCATATTCAAGCATATCACAAAACTCTACAACGAAGCTATAATGATAAGGTTATTCAACGTTCCTTCTCAGTAGGTGACTTAGTCCTCTATGAGAATCAGCGCAATGTGAATGCCTTACCTGCAGAAAAGGGAAAATTTAGTCCTAATTGGCTTGGACCATATATCGTTATTGAGGATTATGGATCAGGTGCTTACAAAATAGCGGATGTAGACGGTACGCCTCTTAAAGAACCTATCAATGCTATGCACTTGCGTAGATATTATGCTTAATTCTTCGTTCTTCATCTTTTCAATTCTTCAACATTGGATAATATGTTAGTGTCTCTTAATTAAAGCAAAATAGAATTAAATGTTATGTTGTTTAATCTATATTGCTTCGTTCCTGACAAGCGTGTCTTCTTACTTTATGGTTTGTCTTGAATTCATTTATGTAAATTGTAAAAGATTTACATTTCCGTTATGCTAGCATATTATACAGTGTCTTGATGTGTTAAGTAGAATCGTATCATGTTGTGTTTAAGTTCAAAATTAAATTACATTAGTTATATGATTCTTAGACTTAATACATATTTCTTCCTTATCATCAAATGTTGTACTTGATTAAATATTTAATTAAGTCACACATGTATCAATTTAATCATGGAGCATTGAGAAATCAATCGCGGGGAAATTAAATTCTGAACATACATGTACATTTACCAGATGTATTAGATTTAATCAAAACAAAATATACATTGTTTTAAGTATTAAAGATAACACATTTGAGACAAAAGAGAAGCATGTATATATACATATATATATATGTGTGGATCGTATACAAATATAGGTCACTATACATCCAAAAATGTGACCTCTCCTACATCATAAAATCATCTCCTATCCCTAGGGCTAGTGGCTGGAGAATGTCGATTGGACGCTCCCTCCTGATCTGGCCGTGAAGGTGGACCCATGGGTGTGTAGCGCGATACAGATCGTGAGTGACTCCGAGAGGAACTCCTGCGATCCCTATCCATAAGGATCGCGCGATAGGTGGTAGCCTCGGTCTGAGCCGCTGCTAGATCTCGTCGCGCCTGCTGGAGGTCCTCTGATAGGACTCTCTCTCTCTGTCGCGCCTGCTGGAGGTCCTCTGATAGGACTCTCTCTCTCTCCCTCCATATATCTACTTGTACTCGGAATGGGAAAAACAAATCCTCATGCCGACCCGTGTTCCCCTGAGGCCTATAGGCAATCTGTGAGGAACTGGGGATCTGTGCTATCATGGAAATGTCTGTCATTGCCTGCTGAATTAAGGAACGCCACTCCTGCACATTAGCTGTGGCAGTAGAACAGATTTTTTGTTAGTATCATTCTATATCATCAAAACATCAATCAATCAATATAAAGCTACTATACCTGGATCTCCCTCGCGCCAGTAGGGATCATGATATGGTAGTATCTGTGCCTGGGAATCGCTAGGCTCCCCTCGCTCGAATAATCTATCCACGATGGGTGTAGGCTGGACGGTACTAGGGACAGGCCTCCGTATCGCCTCATGTTCCCCCTGTTGGGGAATAAGAGGTGGATCTAGTGCTATGGTATTATCTCCTGAATGGTGGGGAGCTGCATCTGAATCCTTCTCATCATCTCTATCCTCCTCCTCGTCGTCCTCCTCGTCATCCTCATCCTCGTCCTCATCCGCATCATCACCTGCATCTCCCTCGTCCTCCTCTCTATCTGTATCCTCCTCCTCCTCCTCGGCACTGGGCTGATCGCCTGTAGGTGGATCAGGATCTCCCGCCTCCTCATGACCCTCTCCCTCCTCTGGCTCCTCTGACCTGGATCCCTGGTCCTCGTCTTGGTCTCCATGTCTCCATGGGCCCGGATAGCCTGTCGGATGATCTGGTGGAAAGATAGGACCTGGATATGATCTCATAAACCATGAGACGTACCTCCGCTGTGCTCCAGGCTCTGCAGAATAGTCAGTGACTACATCCTGATCAGATCCCTCTAAGTCTGTAGTCTCGATGTCATCTATCGTCGGTCTCGCTACTGCTCTAGGTCTGGGAAGGACCCGCTAGTGTCGAGTATAGATGGGCACATCGGCTGGAACACACTGCTCTAGCCCGAACTGCCTCCGTACTCGGTCGAAGTAGAAAGGGACTATGATGTGTGCATATCGTCCCCGCAGTAGGCGGTTCCTCTGTAGACATGCTAACTGTCTCTCCATACCATCCCATCTGTGCATCCGTAGGTAAGGTCTCCACACTGTCACCTCGGCTGTCACTCTGTCAAAAATCACTCTCCAATATAACAAATCTCCAAATCTCCACTCGCTGGTAAGTGGATAAGCGAACACCCTAGGTCGCTCGCTCGCTGTACTCAGCGGAAAGCCGACCGGCCTGGTGCATGTGAAGTGCTCTAAAATCCACACCTGCAGAAGTGTGCATGTCATCAAACTGCAACCCTCTCCAAATACATACTCCTCAAGGTCGTGATAGAGATGTGCAAGCATACTCCGACCCCAAGCATACACTCTCCTGTGTCTCTCCATCGCTCTGATACACCATGTGAGACCCCCATGCATGTGCGTGCCTCGCCCATTAGGGTAGACGGCTAGTGCTATGATGGCTATCATAAGGCGTCTCAGAAGGGGTACCTCCCCTGTAGGATGTAAGAGCCAGCTGACCATGATGCGACCTCTCATCTCGCTCGGCATGACTCTCCCTATGCAATACACCTGCTCTCTCTGATGATCCTCCGCTGACCGATCGGTCGCGTATGTAACAGTCGCTCCTCTGATAGGAAGATGAAGTATACGGTACACATCCTCGAGTGTGACTGTCAGCTCTCCTACTGGAAGGCGAAAAGTGCATGTGTCAGGATCCCATCGCTCCATCAATGCCATCAGCATCGCAGGATGGAACCGAATGGCCGGCATGAGGATCACATACCATAATCCTACTATCGACAGTGTGTCTCTCTCTAACTGAGTAAGCCGCGGAATCTAATCTCGCAAATTGCGAAGAATATGTCCCGCTGTATGCTCTCTCATGTACGGAAGGCCCTGCAACACAAAAACATAACCGTAATCAGTACTCGATCATCAAAATCGCTAATGCAAACTGTTGAACATCGTGTGCTAGTCCTGAAACCCCTCGCCAAGCCCTGATTGGGGACCATAGTGTCCTGTCAGGGACCATGGCGCCCTGTCAGGGACCATGGTGCCCTGAGGGGACCATGGCGCCCTGAAGGGACCATGGCGCCCTTGACAGGGACCATGGCGCCTTGGGGGGACCAGGGCGCCCCACAGGGACCATGGTGCCCTGGGTGGGCCCCGGGTCAGCCTTCAGGGCCCGCATACGATCACAGAAAAGTCAACATGTGAAAAATCAAAAGTCAAACGTTCAGTCAACTCACCTCGTCCAGTGGCTCGTCGTCGATCACGGCCTGGCGCAGGATCTCGATCCTCGTGGGACGCTCCGGTCGTCGTGAAGGCATGATGATAGCTATGTGGGCTCCACTGCACTGAATAGTATTCTGAAATCAACAAAGTGACGAATACAAGTGTCACTTTTGAGGTATATACTCTCGTTGGTTTATTCTTACTTTTTGAAACCCTAATTTTCCTCTTTCACTCATTTCATCATAACTTGAGTTTGGGAGATGCGATTTTCGAACCGTTTGTTGCGTAGGAATCGTATTTTCATTCCCCTACTCTCGGGATGTTCCAAAAAGTGCTCTGATGAAGCCTATTTAGTGAACACCCCTCATCAATACTACCTTACATAATTTGTTGCAAGTAAACATGCTACCCTGTTTCACCTCCCTAATAAGCAAGTCGAAACAGGGGGGGCATATAGCTACTCATAGATTTCATCACTTTCCCTAGTAAGCATTAGATGATTTTTGTGATCTAACGTGTGTTTTGTAGGGTGCGGTTCCTAACTGTGTACTGCAGATGCTGCTGGGGGCTTCGTCCGACAACTTATGTATATATCCTTTTTCAAATAATGTTTACTTTCTGTACTTTAGCTTGCATATGCACGTAGTACTCATATGACCGCTAAAGTGGGGGCTAAATGTAGCGTCGTAAATTGTATGCACTCGCTAGGGTGGTACAATTTCACACCTAGTTTAGCACCCGCCTTAGTGCATTTTACATTCTGCATTGCATTTCCCCTTTAGCACTTAATTAATCAAATTAATTAGGTCTAAGGTCCTATTTCATCATTCTCTACATCATAAAGTTGGGCCCTTTCACTAAAGCGCGCCCTTCGCATTTTATTCCTCCAATACATCACTCAATCAAAAACCCTAATTAAGTCCTATTTCGAACTTGGGGGCTTGGTTTCGGGGTCAAAACATCTCGAAATCACCTGTAACTTCGGGATTCTCTCTAAAATCATCATATCTGACGACCCTGAAAATTTGGTGAAAAGTTGTCGGAACCGTGGCGCCCGGAGTGCACACGGTCCCGGACATTCTTCCCGAAATTTTAGGAGCGCGATCCAATCATAAAATAAAGCTTAACCCCAAGAAATTGGCGGGATATTCAATCTCTAGGTCGGCCAAAATACGAATTTACGATCTAGGGTTTCCTACATAAGAGCTCTCTTTCTTCATTTGAAGGGATCGGAATTTTTGTTTTCAGGAACTTCATATGCAGCGAAAGAGCAGATCTTTGAAGACTTCAACATCTTACAACATCCTTCTATCAAGCATCTATCAAATTCATTCATCCACTTAGGGCTTGGAAGACATTGAAGAACAATAGGAGATTACCGACTGAAGATTGGCTTGTACTCCTCCCTTGAGGGTTGGGTATGATTTCATGTTGTTTTCATGTCTTTACATAAGCTTCAATACATCATTTATTCATGCTTTAGATCACTTTGCATCTTGATTTAGAGCATTTACGTTATCATTTACAAGCAATTAGTGTTTACTTTCTAGGTTGCTCTAGTTTGCTTTCTTGCATTTTAGGACCTTGCACACACACTAGGTCTGCACACACAATACATTTTACAAAACAACTTGGCTATTCGTGGAGGTGGAAATCATCGAAGAGGGGGTTTGACTAAGGCAAAACCCTATATAGCCGCCCATACACCCTTTTTCAGATATCATTGCAGGTTTCGGGATTCAGACGACGCCGCGGGATACAGATCCGGAGAGAGAAGGTCGAGACAGCACTCTGTATCAAATTGCAGAGCAAAAGACTGGGATAGGGGCGCTGGGTGCCCTGGTCCCTGGGATAGAGGCGCTGGGCGCCCTGGTCCTCCGGACAGACAGCTTTCAGACAGCTTTCCGATAGTGTTCCAGAGTGCAGAACAACAGTTTCCGGTGCAGTTTTCAGGACAGTGGCGCCCGCGCCCCCGTCCCGAACATTTTCAGTCCGATTTTGACTCCGGGTACACATCTGCATTCTTATTTCATCCTTGTATTTACAGCTGTTCATTGTTTAATCTCAATTCTGCAATCTTGTTATTAGTTCATACTTGCATTTTGGGATTAGGGTTTGAACTTGCATTACTTGATCTTACAATTTCAACAAGGGAATAGAAATCCTAATAGATATCCCGTGGCTCTCTCTTTCACCAAAAGAAGTAGCTAATTGTGCGATATCTCTAGGCTCTTTCGTATTCCGTAATGTGTGTCAAAAGGTAGGATTAGGGCATGTTAACCTAGTCTCGCTTTTTCCCCCACATAGTAGTGTTTCACCGTTTGCTCCCCCTAAGCTTTTCTGATGCTTAGTTTGTCGGTTCCGTTATTTCCACACTAGGTGCAAAAACCGGTTCTTCTTGCAACACCACTGGTTTCTTCTTCCAGGTTTTGTTCATATCCGCTTGAACAGTGTCAATATCAATCTCTCCTTCTGGAGTGACCGATATAACATTCGATATACTCTTTCTACTTCTGCAGAATCTCGCAATGTGACCCGGCTTGTTGCAATGATAGCAGACCATTCCAGGTGCTCTCCAAGGTCCATTATTCATGTTACCATTCTTCCTTCTTCATGTTGCAACAGTGTGACCATGACTATGACAGATCAAACAGTTTGCTCTCCATCTAGTTGTTGCTTGATAGCCACCGCTTCTTGACTGATGATTAAAGGTATTAAACCGGTTGTGATTCCGGTTCACAAAAGGTTCCGGACCAACTCCTTGAGTACTCTGAGGATATCTTCCAGTGTTGTTCATAACAGACCTGCATTCAGATGCTTTATGCTCAAACTTGTTGCATGCATAATAGTTACCATTGAATCTTTAGGATCTAGGCTTATCATTTAGAAAATAAGGAAAATTATTGTAAGCCTTACTCCTACACACATTGGCAGTATGTCCTTCTTTGAGACAGTTAAAGCAAACAGGTTTAAACTTTTGCTTACCTTTATCCTTTGATGCCGGTTGTTTCTTTGATGCTCCAGCATTTGTACCAGAGGTCTCACCTTCCTCATGACCGGAATAACCAAGTCCATCAGTATTCTTGATAGGTTTGACATATTCAAGCTTTTGCTCTAGCTTGACAGTACTCTTGTTGAACTTAGCAAGTATTTCCTTTGACTCAGAGAGTTCATTGGAAATAGCAGCATTTGTTTCCATCAGGTTTTCATTCTCAGAGATGGCAATTTTTAGTTCTCCTTGCATGTCTTCCTTTTCCACTTTGCTTACATGGAGTTGAGCAGTTAGGGCACTGATCTCTCGCTTCAGCTTGGAGTTTTCATGATCTTTGTCTTTGACCAGATCTTCAACTTTCCTCCGGTTCTCAAGCTCTTGGCACATTCGGATAGTCAGTCCTTCCAACTCCTTTCTCAGGTTGGAATTGGATTCATTCAACTTTTCTACTTCTTGGATTAGGGCTTCCATGTCTGCTTCATTAGAAGAACTATTTTCAAAAAGCTCCATCAACTTTTCAACATGTTCTCTCCTTTTTTCTTGAGATGCCTTATATTTGACCATAAGATCATCATAGGCTTGCTCAGACTAAGTGAGCCGATGAGTAAGTTCCCTCAATGTGTATTCCCCCATATCTCTTTCCAAGTGGTTAAACTTATAGAAAGGTAGGCTCTGATACCAATTGATGAATACTAAGAGAGGGGGGTGAATTAGTATGCCAAAAATTAATGTACTTAAACACTTTGCTAGACTAACAGTAAATCGATAAAAGAGTTTAGCAGACAAACTGGTTAGCACACATGCAAACTAAATAGCAAATAATGCATTCACCCACAGAAGCACAAACACCATAACACAAGAGATTTTGACGTGGAAACCCAAATGGGAAAAACCATGGTGAGATGGAACTCACAAGTAACTATATGTAGAATAGGAACCAGACCGGTTAAGGTCATACAATTTTCTTTACCAGAACAGATCCTGTTAGGAATCTCAATCTCTGTTAGGAGATAAGTCTGATTAAAGACTACCTTGCTAGAGGATTTTAGATCCACAGATGTGAACCACCTTGTTAGAGGATTTACAAAAAGGCTTTTGGGCCTACCCGGTTAAGGGCTTCAGACTTGTCGAAGATGTGAGTAATCAACAAGTGAGTGATCTAGCTAATAGCACATATTGCTTGGTTAGATCCTTGATAGCACGTTCCTAATGCATTCTAGCATTACTTCAGTCTTCTACACATTCACACTCTCTCTAACTCATCAACCACCTTGAACCCTAGCAACAACATACAACCCTAGACATGATGTCCTTTTAAAAGAATCTGATTTCATGTCGGTCCAATAGGATTACAATACAATTTCCTAGGTTCAATGCATCTAGACATATTCTGTAACACGACACAAAAAGCACCGTTGAAGTGTCAGCACCGTCAAACAATCAGTGAAAGGTAACTCATCACAAAATGTCGGTTGGTAACTTATCACAGAGTATTACCAGTTCATACAAAATACCGGTTGCCGGTTTGAGAAAAATGAAGACTGGGAAATATGTGTTTTGCCGCTTTGATCCTTCGTACCGCTTGGGGTCTACATACCGCTTCATATCGGTAATCACTTTCTGCAAAACACCAATAGTCTAAAGACTATAATGCATCATACCGGTTGGGAACAAATACTGGTTGAGCTTTTTCTTATACATACAAAAGTGATCTCAATGTAAGTGTGTGTCCATCAATGACAATCACAACATAATCATAAAAAATGCCAACATGTTGTTCTTTTTATCCTTGCAAGAAAGAAAGATTTGATTCTTTTTAAGCACCAACTGAGAATGAGTTCCCTTTTAGTTGCACCAAATGAAAATGTAGTTCTTTTTACCTTTTGCAAACAGAGAAAAATGAGTTCTTTTTACTAACTTAGAAAGAAAGTAAGAAAGAAAGAACCAATCTAATTCCTTTTGAACCTGCAAAACACTGTTAGAACTTGCACAAAACTAGTTAGTAATCATCAAAGATCAATGGTGGGCTAGACAAGCCTAACTTTCTAACTGGTTACCAAAAAATTAAAAATAAATTTTTTTTTGCTCTCTATTTTGTATGCACTAGAAGAAGTGTTGTATGCACTAGAAGAAGTGTCAAATGCGCTAAAAGAAGTGTCAAATGCGCTAGAACAAAGATGCTCTACAGAATGTCTCACATGCACCACAAGAATTGGTATATGCGCTAAAACAAAGATTATATGCGCCAAAAGACTGTTTGTATGCTCTAAAACAAGGGTTATATGCACCAAAAGACTATTTGTATGCACTAAAACATGGGTTATATGCACCAAAGCATGTTCAGAATCCTGGGCATGAACTTGCGGAAAAAAAGAGAGTTAGAAATGTCTAAAAAAAAGTGGGGTTGAGCACCACAGTGGGCACCCAAAATGTATGCTCGGATTGTGGTACCTGCAAAAGAGACACAAACACACCAATGAAACATTATGTTAGAGGATTCAAATGAGCAAAACATATTAATCAACCAAAAACTCTAAAAACGGCTCATTGTTCTCTATCTCCAAGGATCCTTCAAATCAAGGTGGCTCTCAGCTTGGAAGAGCACTTGATCTCTAGGATGACAACCTAAAGAATGAGGGATATATGATCAAAGACCTAAATGCTTATGCAACTAAGATCTTAGTGAAGCTATTGATATAGAACTATGATATGGTGCAAAATAACAAGATTAGTGTGATATTAAGCTAGCATGAGAGTGATATGAAGATGATATGGAGCTAGCATGGAAATGAAACTGACATGATATGTTAAAAATAATAAAATATATGCTATGATGCTATTTAAAATGATCTCATTGCTATTATCAAAGAGAGGCTAAAATGCTTGATAAAATGAGACTATAACTTAGATGCATGAAGACTTGGATATGGATAATGAAGAAAGTGAGTCCTATTTATAGGAAAAATAGGGAAATGGATGGTTAAGATCGAGAAATCTTAACAAGGGCTAGGATTGAAATCTATTCAATCCATATTTACAATTTTCACCAATGAAATGGTGATAATTGTCAACAAGAGGTGGCTTGAGAGGAGATGTAAGAGGCATTAAATGCCTAAGAAGACACGAGGGTCACCCTAGGAGAGTGTGGTTAGGGTTAATTAGGATTAACCAGTGGATAAAGCTTTTACCCAAAGGGTAAACTCTTGTGCAAGGGTTAATAGGATAACTAGGGTCAAAGCAATGAGTGCTTGATGAGATTGATGAATAATGATGAACAACAAATACCCTAATCGGTACTGAGAGGGGGGGGGGCGAGTCAGTACATCCAAAAACTTCTCAACAACTTATCAAGTTAAAACAATGCTAACCGGTTGTCTTCATCACTGAAGTTAACCATGGCAATACTGATTAAACACAGACAGCTAAACTAGTAAGACTTCAGATAGCTAAACTAGTAAAATTGAATACTTCAAATAACATTCAACACTTGATAACTACTTCACCAACATACTCATGCATGTGTTGTATTAGTAATACCATAACCATTAGCTTTGCATGCATATTCACCTAAACAAAGATTGCTCAATCATCACATGAAAAATGCACAACTCATGACACACATTTTTTTCATGTGGAAACCCAAATGGAAAAAACCATGATGGTGATGAATACCCAGAAGCTTGTTTTTGAACTCTTTTGAAGCTCGCTTTGTTAGGAGCCTAGTCCTTTTTTAAGACTTTACAATAAGGTTTTGTTAGGAACCGATCCTGTTAAAGATCACCCGGTTAAGGGATAGCTATATACCCTATTAAAGATTGAAACCCTGTTAAAGGTTACCTTGCTAGAGGATTTGAAGAACTCAATGGTCTTGAGTCACCTGGTTAGAGGATTTGCAATAAGCCTGTTAAAGCTACCCGGTAAAGGGATTTTCCAACTGTTGAAATGGTTAGAAGACAACAGGTAAAGCTTTGATTTGATAACAACACTACATGCTAAGGCAGATCCTTTTCAGCTCCTCTACTCTGCAATCACACTCTGCAATTTTCCACTCACTGGTCTGGCAAGTATCTCATCACTCGGATACAAACACAACATTTTACAACACAAATAATAACAAACATCATCGACCTTATAGACAACAATTAGCGATAGCATAAACCCTAAAACCTAAACATTTTAGGTTTATAATTACAAGCGGTCCAATCCTGACCGTTCAAACACTTTGCATAGAATAAAACAATCTCAAACAGACCTAAAGTCATTCTGCATTGTCCATTCTTCACCGCATATGGAAATCAGTAACCCATCACGCTCTCTTCACATACCCCTAAGAGGAATGTTCATTCTCGAGGTAGACATTTAATACAATCGATCTTCACATGCAAGATCCTTAAGGAAATCCTTCACGTGCACAAAACTGATGTGGCATCTCAATCTCATTCTTATCTCTTAGCTAACTCATCACAAAATGTCACCGATTGCATCACACAAGCTAGATTGCCAAACCAAAAACCCTAGAGCTGAGAATACCAACCGGTAATCACACTTAGTGAAATCCTGACACCAGTCCACTTCATCCCTTCATACCGGTTCTCCTACTTGAACATCAATAACAACTTCTTCCAATCTTCATATTGGTTCACCTGCACTTATTGACATCAATGGCAACATACATTATCATCATACTAGTTCATCATATGCCAACAGAGACCCCTGGGTTAGATGAGGGTTGAGTTAGAGAGAAAGTCTCTAATCATGTGGTAAGGTTGAGTTAACCATTAATGGTTTGGGAGACTTTGGAGACAAATTTGTAGGAGCCTTACAAATTTGGGGAACTCAACAAGTTAACTTGTTGAAGAGATAAAGTCTTTAATGCATTTAGAAGACTTTCTTCCAAATTTACAAAGTGACTTCCCCAAAATTAGGGATGTGATATGATTAGAAGAATTAAGGCTGGTTAATTGGGATTTGAGGGCTTCTAGAAGAATGATTAGGAGATTATTGGAAAATGTAGGAGAATGCAAGTGGGGGTAGATTTCTGATTTATTTTTGAAATAAAGTGATTTATTCCAAAAAGATAGATGACAACTTGCAAATTTGATTTATTTAAATTGGAGAGGGCAAATGTAATTTTGATTAAAGGGGAAAGGGATATTTATTAAATAAAATGATTTATTTAATTAAAGGGTTGGATGTGGCTAGATAAATTTAATAAAATAAATTGAATAATCCATTTAATCAAATAGATGAAAGCGGGGGAATTAACTAAATAAGATTTAATTAATAGAGGAATGTGGTTTTAATGAATTAAACTAATATTAAATATTTATTTAACTAGATGGTCAGATTTATACGTCTACAAGAACAAATACCACCTCAAAATGGCTCAAAACCCTATCAAGAACAACTTGAATATTGTCACTATTTTTTGGTATAGTAGATATAACATATATACCCTTGTGAAAGAAAGACAAAGGGCAATTATCATCCTTTAAAAGAAAAGGTAGATAGAAACCACAAACATGAAGTATGTTGGAGGTATTTTTGCAATCTACATAAATCATTATCTTTTCAAAATCAACTTGTCTTTTCTCTTTAGTTGTTTACTTTTGCATACTATAGTTATTAACAATGCCTACCATAATTGGGTTCAACTTCCATCTCTAAATCATTAATTGCCAAATAAGAAGGTATAAAAACTCTTTTCAAGCATATCTCAAATGGTAAGCTAACATTACTCTTCTCTATAACGTCCTTTCTTGTACCACCATATTTGCACCCTACTACTTATACAATTTAGAGCCTATCTTCTTACTTGATCATAAAGCAACACTAAATAATTTTTTTTTTAATTGGACATTTGTCCTCCTCTCTTTGTCAAAGTTTCCAAGGAGTCCACTAACTTCCCTCAAGGCTTTGTTGTTGTTGCTTACCTTGTCTTGCAAATACTTAATCCTAACCTTTTTTTTACTCTATTCACAAAACTCAAATTTATATAGAAAATCACCTATTCACAATAATAGTAAAATATTATCTAATTACATGACATATATTTATGCATTATATTGATTTATAAAAGAATATTATTAACATATTATGTATTATCAAATATATACTAGTTAATAATAATTACTTTAATATTTATGATATACAATTAATACATAGTGTATAGTGTTGACATTATATAAAATTTTATATCAATCTAAATGAAGAACCAATAATAAATGTTTTAGGTACTTGTCAATCATAACAAACAATACATAATAAGTAAGTGGTATAATATTTAAATGGTGGTGTGAATAGAGATGCATCACTATGATGCCACTCTTGATAATAATGTTCAAAATACTTGTTATTTTAGTGCTACATAGTAAAAAGATAAAAATGTATTAATATTTTTTTTTGATATATGTGTTGGCTCAAATAAAAATTCAACTTTTTGATTAACTAAGATAAATGATATTTTTATTATTTTTATTAAAAATAGACATGTTTTACTTTGTTAATAATGAGAACGTGAAATACATTTATAAAGAGTTTTTGATTGGTTGGAATGAACTAATAGTAACAAGTTAAAGATTGTGCATCACTTTAATTGTCATGTTTGACAATGACTAATAGAGAAAAAACCTCTCACAACTACTTCATCAACAATATACAACCAAATGACCAATACATATGAAATTACTACCTCCATTAATTTAATTTGAAGTGAAAGTCAAGATAAGCAAAAATTATCCACATTAAACTCAACGACAAAAATTAATTCCTCATAAATTCAAACTTCACCAAAAGGTCCTCCACACTTTACCCATATTTTTCGTTTCTTTGTCGGTAAGAGAAGTTAGATGCTTTCCCCTGTTTCATACTTACAAACAAGAGTTCCCCGTTAACCGGCGTATGTATTGCTAACATACGAGCTTATCCGTAGATTTATACTTACCATACTGTATACGTATCTCTTTCTGTATTTATCTAACCTTCCGTGGAAGCTCGACATCCAAACCTCCTCTTTATTTAAGTGCAAATCGAGATCTTTCGAAAAGGGAATTGAGATGTCAGATTGCGACCAAAAAATTGCAATCCAGCAAATGAGGGCTTTCTCAGGTGTATGTTAAATTTGAGACGCGTAAGGAGGTAAGCCAAATGTAATTTTCGTGAGAAATCGGATAGACTCTGCAAAATTATCGAAGTTTTGGTTTTGCTTTAAAGTTTTAGAGGATCTTGTTCGCTGATCAAGGTTTTGGCTTTTAACTTTAACTTTTTTCGGGTTTTTCCTGTAAATAGCAGTCCGATTCCGAAATTTTTGGCCCCCTGCCGAAATAATCATCGATTGAATAAAAGTGGCCAAGGTTGTGATAAATCGGTTCGGAAATTGTACCCGGTTATTCCTAATTGGGTTTGTTTGACCCTGAAAAAGTGTCAATTACTTGGTGCTCGCTTTATCGGGTGTCTTTCAGCTTAGATTTTATCTCTGGGGGGTATTTATTCTTCTAAATTTACAGGATTGTTGCACCTGGCGTTGTTCTTGGGCACGTTTCAACCACCCAGTACTTTACCTCCTCCCTTGGGTGCACTGCAACTAAGATTGGATGCAGTAATTTGCCTCATTTAATTATGTAATAATTTAGCACTCCAAAATTGAATTTGGTAGTTTACTTCATTCAATTAAATGTATCAGTTTGTCCAGTTTAATATTCAACAGTTGTAAGCATGATCATATGGGGTCTGAACATGGGTTTTCAATATGAAAACCGCAGAGATTTACCACTTGTGCTCATCCATTATAATCTTCTTATCTTGTCTTTATTGTTCATAAAAGGGTTTGAATGTTACTTTCACAGTCTCAAGTGTTTGATAAATCACTTGTCAAAGAAGTATTCATTTGAGGTGGTTGTGGCACATACCTGACTAAAAGTATTTTTAAAACCAATATAGTCTTTGACTTGTATTAAGGTCGGTACCTTGCGTAAATAGGGGGATTTTGTACATGACGGTCAGAAACAAAATGCCTAATGTTGTTGAATAAGGTTATCATTTCATTGTTTTATCAAATACCCGTTGGCCTTCCCTACATGGCCAGGCTTTTCTATTTAGTGTAATTATGATGTTTAAGAGATGGAATTCGAGACTTTACTTGTGTTTTATCTGAGCATTTTATCCGACATCAGACTGCTGGTTTATTTCTGTTGTGATTTGGGGCCAATCGAATGCATTTTAGTAAGGGATTTAGAGGAATACTTTAAATTTGGGATTATTTGCATAGACAGAGGAAACGTATAGCTATAGGCTAATATTTTAAACAAAGCATAGTCGTATGCCTAACAATAATTAGGGCTTTGTAGGTGTATACTGCACGGGTGAATTGTTGAATTGTTGCTTTGATAGAAAATATTTAGAGCATCGAGGCACAAAATATTGGAGTCAATGGACCACCAGGAGATGGGAGAAGGAAAGGAGCATTTCTATGGTTTCGTGTCATCTGCATCGGGTTCTTCAGCCAATGGAAACCCTGGCCTTTCTCGGAGCAATTACAAGACAACTGAAGGTCCTTTGCAAGGATTTGATTTCACTTCAGATGATCTCCTCTCGAGTTATGACTACAACAAGAAGCAAAATTTTACTGATCATTATGTTGCACCATCCCGATTGGGAAATTCTTCAGCAGATAGCTACATGAGCAACATGCGTTCTGACAGAGTAAGACAACCTATCTTTTCTACTTAATGTTTTTGCCAAGACAGTATTTGAACCTAATAATCCAAATCTGTTAAAGAAGAACGAATTTACATACTTAACAAAGTTGTTCTGTGATAAATTCTACCAAGAGAAAAAATAATTCCGGAAGTTAATTGTAATTTTCTTTAGCATTTTCATTTAGGCTTGTGGGATCCACTCTTTCTATGCTCTTTTTCAGTGGGATACTGTGAGTTGTTACTTCTGGATTTCCTTAGTTTGGTATGCTAGGTGTCACAATTATAGAATGCGTTCAGGGGTATTGGCTTGGTTTGACCAGCTATTGGGCGGCCTTTATGTTTTTGGGTGGTTTTATTCGTTCTTCGAGTCGGCAGGTAAGCAAATGATAGGCAGTACCTCTGGTGTCATCTTAATTTGGTGAGAGTGCCTTGAGGATGAAGATATGTAAATTCAAATTGTTTTTTGTGTGAAGTGATATGTCAATGCTTTTGAATCTTTGAAGTAGTAAAGTAGATAATAACCTCCTTCGGAAGAGAAAATAAGCAACATTGCATTAAGGAAAGCCACTGTTGTAGAAGAATAAAATGCATCTAAAAAAAATTGTTTGCTGATTAAATTCATTGTTTTGTAAAAACGATCTTAAATTACTGCATGTGCCTTATAAATTATTTTCATAAGGTATGCATTGCAGGTCTGTCCAGTTATTGGTTCTGTGGCTGATATGTCTTTTGGCAGTCAAGAGTTTAATTATGTGACAATGCATCCACAACAGTGATTTACCATTGTTATTTTTTGACGGTAGTGATTTGACTCTCTGTGACAAGCACTACCATTTACAAAAAACAGTCTCACACTTTTTGTATACGTAGAAGACTGCACTTCTTAAATTTTTCTTTGGTGCTACAATGAAAAATCACAAAGGCGGATAAAATATTTTTAGTTGGAAATGACATCATCTTAATATTCTTTAACAACAATTTGTTCTGTAGATTATACATTTATTTGAGATTCTTGTTAAATATGAAAATGTTTGCAGTCTCTTTCCTGTACTGCTATTCCTAAGCTTTATTTTGATATGAAAGTTAGAGCATCTTTGTTAAAATCTGTCAATTTAGTTTTAAAATATCTCTCTTGTTTTCCCTTTGAATAGCAATTTCGGGAATCTAGAACTGCGAAGCCATATGCAAATGAGCAGTTGCAGGAGGAAGACAGTCGCTACAATGAAGTTATTGGAACTGTTGAACGGACTATGAAAAAATATGCAGACAATTTGTTGAAAGTTTTGGATGGTATGAGTAGCAGGTTATCACAGCTAGAATTGGTCAATGAAAGGCTTGAACGGTCAATAGGGGAAATGCGGGCTGATATGGAACATGATCACAATGAAACTGGTGAACGTTTCAGGATATTGGAGAATCATCTTCGAGAAGTAAGTCTTACCCGCTTCCTGTTCAGTTGAATATATATGAGTTTAGCTTTTGAATATGAGATTCGTGGACTCTATTTTTTAGATGTTACTGGAATCAACATTTCATTGATATTGGATGTAAATGGTGATTAACTTTATTTTAAGTCTTTTATTATTTAAACCCATTTTTTAGTTTCTCTATGCTTCTTGGGATTTCGAGGCCTGTTGGCGGTTCAGTTTTATATGCCAAGATTGTATTCTAGTTGCTTTAACCTACTTAACAGAATCCCCTCTGCTGAATTTGTTTTGACTGATCTTAATCTGTATCCCAAAGACAGTGTTGAATATGGCATTGAATCAATGCACCCTTTTAAGCAGATGATTATGATATCATTGCAGACTGAACAAACCTTTCCCTTCCTTTAATTTGCAGTTTCTTGCCTTAATTGGGCAGTAGTAGGGCTACTTAAATAATTCTAAAGAAGATTCTATAGTTATACTAACATTACGAAGATAGGTGACTCCACTTGGCTCAAAGCACCATCTCCCACCTTACTGCCTTCTTTTAAAGAATTTTTAAAGCTCTTTTCCTGTAGAAAATCAATTCATTATGTTGCTTCCTGAGATAGTAAGTGCTTGAGGTTGAGATGTTCAGTTGTAATAAAGAATTTTTTTCTTAAAAGAAACTCATGCTTTTTGGCCATTATATGCAGGATGGCCAACATCACCTTCCTATACATCAACATTCTTCTCTCTTTCATTCAAATTCAACTACGAAATGCAATAGGGAAATCATCTCGAGGGATTATGACACCAAGCTTGAATTTAAAAGATTTATAAAATATAAATGAAAGGCTAGGTAAAATCAGGAGTTGTTAAAACTAGAGTAGTCACTAGATCTTTCTTAAGCTCCATAAAAGTGATATGCAGACCAATTAAAAGCTTCACTTTTGGTGATATCAGTCAATGGTTATTTATGGCAGAGCCCATGAAATTGCAAAGTTTTTTGAATAGTGGAAATTATTAATGCTTATTACATCAATCCATGAAACGTGGTAGGGACTTTGAAAGTGCAAAAATGATTTCTCAAGAATTGTTAGCAACATCAATGAAATCTCAATATAATCTTCTCACGATCTTGTATTCATATCAGTATTCAATAGCATCAACTGGAGAAGTCACAAGATCTCTCTAGAACTCTTTAAAAGTGTTATGTGCAGCTAAAGCAAACCAATTAAAAGCTTCCCATCTGGTGAAGTCAGTCAACAGTTGCACATGGCAGAGAAATTTCTTACAAACCTTTGTTACAATCATTACAAGCCTTAGGATTTGTATAGTTTCCTGAACAGCAGAAATTGTTAATGCCTTGTTCATCAATCCTTGAAATGTGGTGGGGGTTTGTTAAGTCTGAAAGGGATGACCTGGAATTGATAGCAACTTAAATGAGTTCTCATTGTGGCCTTCTCTTGATCTTGGTATCTGAATCGTTGTTAGTATCTAAATTGGAGGTCAATTTTTAAGAAAACTATGCCTTATAACTCATCGAGCATATCATTGCTCTTGAGTATAGGTAACTTTTGCTGTAATAATGATCTTATTGAGTGCCTTTAAATTGATGGAAAGACAAGACAACCCATCCTTCTTCCTAGGGCCAACAGTGCAATGTAAGAGCACTTACTAGGGACAATGATCTAAGCCTTCTATGGCTCTCGTATAAGACTTTCAATCTAAGACTTCTAGGAGTCATTTTGTTGGAGTATTGGATGCTTGATAGGTTCAAAATTGATAATATGTTTAGCCCCTTGGTAGGTCTTGAAAAATTACCCCGTGCCCACAAATTAGCTTTGAAATTCTTGGAGCTTGCTCATGTGCATCAGAAGAGA
Source organism: Cryptomeria japonica (assembly GCF_030272615.1). NCBI lineage: Eukaryota > Viridiplantae > Streptophyta > Pinopsida > Cupressales > Cupressaceae > Cryptomeria > Cryptomeria japonica. The sequence continues at coordinate 417,117,238 of NC_081407.1, forward strand.
CTTTATACAATACAAGTAGATCATAAATCCATAACCTTTTTTCTTCAGAATTTTGTTCATTTGGTTTGAATCAATGTCTTGATTACATTTGGATTTAAGGGGATCTGATTACATACTCCTCCCGTTATTTGAATGCAAGGAATTGCTCTTGGTGAGTGATGGATGCTCCTAGTGAATACAACCATTTTACACCTGATACAACATCCACCCGCCAATATGAAAAACATTGAATTAATCCTTGAGGGTATAATCAGCCATTGTAAGCTTTGCACAATGTATCTCTCTTTGATATTCAATGCTGCAGCAACCCCATTCTCAAATAAGAATCTTTTAAAGATGCCTATTTGGACATCCAACGTGCTTTTTTGTTTCTCGTCAGAATGTTAAATCTTCTATCAAGGTTGAGGATAACTCAGATCTATTTCATTTTTGTATGGGAATAAGACTTGGAAAGTCTAACAAATTAAAAACAATCACTGCACAAAGTGACATTGATGATTCTGTTGTTTGTTCTTTAAGAAAGAACTGACTTTTTGGTTCACACTCGACATCACCTTGCTCAAAGCTATACTTGTTATTGGGTTTTGAATCCTGATATAGATTCACGTTGACATATGTTTGCAACCATCTAGAAGTTAATGTTGTTACATACATGGCCATTACCCCGAGGGTTTGTAGTTGGGGGTTTCACCTATTTCAGCTGGATGGTAGTGTTTTTTGACAAAGTACTGGACTTCTTTCTTTCCTTCTTGTAATGAAACATAGTTTCTTTTTTCCTACAACTTGAGATTTTCCTTTCTATAGCTTCTTCAAGGGTCTCTGTTTCATAACCAATGAGATAACACTTTCAAGAGTTCTATTTTTTAACATCCTTGACTCGGTTGAAATTCCTGACCGAAAGTTGGAGATCTAGATATCAAGCATCTTAGTTGGAGTCTAATCTAATTTTTCACTCCAAAACTTGGAATTTCCTCTATACTATTCCATTATCATATCAGTCTGTATGAAAAAAATGCATGTGTTCGTTATGCATCATCCCAGTTTTGATCTGTTCTTTATGTCAAAGCCTCAGCAAACTGAGAAAGACTACCAAGGTTTTAGCATAGACATCTACTTGTCCGTGGACAAGCTTCCCCATCAAGATGCTGTAAAGCTACATTTGGTTTCTCCATAGGGTCATAAATTTGCAACACCTTTAATACTATATGTAATTTGCGCAACTGTATCAGTATGCATACCTCCACTTCCCAAAATTGTATTGTGGGATCTTCATTTGTTTATCAAAAGAGGATTTCTATTAGCCTCCTTGTGCATCCAGTGCTCACCTCAAGAGTTGATGTCTTCTTCCTAGATCTACTGTCCTTTTCCCAACAGAGGTCAACTCGTTTATATATGTCATGAACTCTGCTAGCAATCCTATCAGCTCCTAGTCATAAACTTTGTAGTTATTTTTAGGAGAAGTCGGAATCCCTCTTGGCATTTTGATGTGGTGGTGAGAACTGGTAGAAGCTCTGATTTGACTTGGTATATTTCTAAACTCTGTGAGAAACTAATGACGAAAATATTGAATAGTAGAAATGTTTCATGCTTTATTATGATGTGCATAGCTTGATTAAAAGCCTTGAAATTTCAATCACATTCTCTGGAAAAAGTTATTTCTATGTCATTTTAAAAAATGTCAATGTATATAAGATATTTCTCTTCAAATAATTGGTTTGCATAAGGTTATTCCATGCTCAAAAATAAAGGTGGAAAGTCCCTTTCCTATGGGTTGGGGGCATCTTCATTTTTTTTCTATAATTTGTATAAAAAATGTGACAAAAAATTGAATAATGGGATCTTGCATTATAATTCTAAGAAGATTATTCAGATTGAAATGGGGTTGTCTCGACTCTCTATGTTGACCAGTTGGCCTCATTTGCAGCTGCCGTCTGTGGGGGAAAATGGCTAGTGTTAGAGAGGCATCCGTTTTGCATGTTAAATCTGCTGTGGAGCCCAGGGGAAGGGTATCCAGAAGGGTAGAACATTATGAACGTTTGTGTATGTTTCTTGTGTATCTTACGAGCATACTGTTATCTAGCAATGTAGAATGGTGTGTGGTGTTGTCCTTAAGTTGTGAATGAGCTTGTGTGATTCTGTGAGATTCTAGTTGAGTCTTGTCAACTATAATTTGTAATCTTGAAGACCTTCATGAGTACTACATCTTATAGACACTTTTGAGCCTTGAGGCCTTGGACTTGAAGATCACTAAAGTGCATTTTTCTTCTAAATAGTGAGGAACACTCTAATTGGCTATGAATTAAGGATAAGGAATCCCACATGTTTGGTTCCAAAATCACTACTCACATTTGTGAAGGGATCAATCCACTTCAAGGCCCAGGGTATGTTGTTCTTGAAGGTGGGTAGACTAGCTCATCAACAAATATTGAGTGATAACAGGCAAATTGCTAAGAGTGGATATTCTCTCTTTCACATTGGGCTTAGTTAGTTCCGAGAAGTAATATTTAACAAGATTTAATCACAACTGGAGGTTTGCAAATAGGGAAACATGTTGTAGTATTCAATGTCACTAATCAAATCAAAATTACGTTCACACCAGCAAATGTGGTGAGAGAAAACCCTAAGCTAAGAATTTGTTGCACTTGTTGCTTGGAAGTCTTCTTGAATATCCACAATTGGCCTAGGAGATATTTAATTGCAAATATTTGTTGACAATAGTTGCCTCTTCATGAATTGCTCTGTGCATGTATGTGTAAGGATTGAAATCCTAGATCTTGCTCAATGTTGCAGTTGTGTGGACATGGAGAAATGACCAACTTTTGATATGTCAAATGAACTCATATGTAATGTCCCCGATTGGGATTAACCTTAATTTAGTCCTGAGACATCAATTTTAAATTAAAATGAGAAATTTAATATATTAATAAACAGAACTTGATTAGAACCGAATATATTTTATTATCATATTGAATTTAAAATTTAAGAATAATTCAGAGAGTAGAACTTATCTTGATAAGTTTCCCGGATTTGACCATGGAGGATATGTTATGACTGATGGAGTTAATGATGCATTGATACACATATGCAACTTTTATTTGTGGCTGATCTGAGATTATATGCAGTCCCAGATATCCTCTTTATAACAAACGCAAATAATATGCTGCTGAATAGACCCAAACTGATCACTTGTCTGATATATTAACTTTGTAATGGCGATGATCCAATGATGGGGCTGTACTGTTGCGGTTTCTGATATAACTCTGTCACTTGTGTGATATATATGATGCCATTCCTGATACTAATCCATGTAATCATGCGAACTGGTTTACTGACTCTGCTCTAAAGAGCACACGATTATACTGAGAGGGGGGGTGAATCAGTATAATAATGTTTTTCAATTTAATACTTTGTAATCAATTAAAATAAGCATGCATATGAACACAATAACACAAGATTTAAGTGGAAACCCACTGTGGGAGAAAACCACTGAAAATGTTTGCTATATATATATTTCTTTTACAATGTCCATAGGCACCAACCCCTAACTCTGTTTGTGAGCACCAACCCACTGGAAGCACCAACTCCCAAATCTGAATTCGTGAGCACCAATCCACTGGAGGCACCAACTCCCACTTCTGAATTTGTGAGCACCAACCCACTGGAAGCACCAACTCCTCAATCCAGAATTAGTGAGCACCAACCCACTGGATATAAATCTGATTTTCCACCTTCTGAATGTTGTTACTACAACTGATGATGGACACCTAATTTCCTTCTTTAAACTGCTATAATTTTCTTCTTCACTTAAGCTTTAAAGGCCTGAGTATAATCTGATTTCTGTCTTCAAAAACTGTGCATATATCTGAGAATAACCTTCCACCAATCTGATTATGAAACTGTCATAAGGCTGTAATATAATTCTGATCAAACTTTCTTCATAAGCGGTATATATATATCTGCAAACAATCTTGTCTTAGTCTTCTCCTTAATACTGAGATTATATTGCTTTTGAATCTGCTTATTTTAATCCAACGGTATGTACTTTCAGACTTTCAATATGCCTGTGTATATTAAAAATATCTTTAATAATACATACACAACATTTTTTTTTTTCACAATTATTTTCTGAGCATCCTTTTTTTAATTTTTTTCTCACACCACTAATTGTCAGCAGGTTCTTATATTTCCAGCATTCTCTTCTACATCTACAGCTGTATATACTTATTATCTAATCAGCACACGTACACCCACAAATTTCTTTTTATTTATAATACGAGCACTCTCTACACATACAACACTCTACTTCGCAAATGATAGACTATATTTATAGTCCTTCGAATTCTTCAAAAAGACATCATTCTTCATTCATTAACGGAGGTGCCTCTTTTCCAAAGAGTTGTATCCTTCTATAAAGATCTTTCTTTTGATGGATTTTAACTTTTAATTAACCTTTTAAGAGCATGGATAAGTTCAAACCTTTTATCAAATATGATCGCATCTTTTTAAAACTTTAGTCACATTCTTTACGAACTGTGCGTGTATCATTAACTTTGCTTGCCATGTTAATATTAGTTAATAAAATCGATATTATCGATGCCATATTTCATAACTATTATTAACCATCTCCACCGAAATAAATAAAGACTACTTAATTTAATCTTTATTATATTTTTCATTTTCACGTCTTCAAACAATGAATCGCTGCACTCTTAAGTCATATTCGTTGCTATTTGTCTATATCGCATATGATGATGATCATTTCATATTCAAAACTTTAATCGCTTCTTCATAATTTTAATTCTTTATGAACTTGCATGAAATCGTCTTTTTAGCGTTCATGTATATTAGCAATCGCTCCATATCATTTTAATATTTGTTCCTTCGCACCATTCATCGCATCCTCCATTAAGCTTTATTTGATGTTCAATGCAATGAATGTAATTGTCTCTAATCACACAGTTGCTGTGTCTTCTGCTATGGCCATGATTGTGCCTCAAACCCATGATCTACTCATCTCCTATCCACGTCCTCCTCCATACTCCACGCTAATAATTATGAAATAAGTCAACCAGTGAGTGGCAAATAGAATGGCAAGTGTATTTGCCTTAATAATCTCTGTTGTCTTTTATCTAATAAATATGATGAGGTTGCCATAATATTAATTGTCCTTTGTCTTCAACAAATCATTGATAGAGTTCGTCTTTAGTATGCTGTATATATGTGTTGAGTCTTTAGTCTTTAATGACATCAATGACAATATTTCCATAATGAGTCTTTAGAGTTCGTCTTTAGTATGCTGTATATATGTGTTGAGTCTTTAGAGTTCGTCTTTAGTATGCTGTATATATGTGTTGAGTCTTTAGTCTTTAATGACATCAATGACAATATTTTATTATCATATTGAATTTAAAATTTAAGAATAATTCAGAGAGTAGAACTTATCTTGATAAGTTTCCCGGATTTGACCATGGAGGATATGTTATGACTGATGGAGTTAATGATGCATTGATACGTGTATGCAACTTTTATTTGTGGCTGATCTGAGATTATATGCAGTCCCAGATATCCTCTTTATAACAAACGCAAATTATATGCTGCTGAATAGACCCAAACTGATCACTTGTCTGATATATTAACTTTGTAATGGCGATGATCCAATGATGGGGCTGTACTGTTGCGGTTTCTGATATAACTCTGTCACTTATGCGATATATATGATGCCATTCCTGATACTAATCCATGTAATCATGCGAACTGGTTTACTGACTCTGCTCATATACATATTCCTTATGCAACCGATTATGTGCCTATGGCAAGTGCCCCTCGAGACTTATCAAACTGGATGAAGGATTAAGAAATAAACTCCACCACTGTAATGTTCCCTACTAAGGAGGCTGCCAATTCCTGTAACTTAATAATAGTTCTGATCTGATCTGATTGATGATCCAGTCACTGGATGCTTTTGACTCCTTTCCTTTATATCTCTCAATGTGAGGGTGAGGTCACACCTCTTCATTATGGATGCCCTTTGGCAAGAGACACACCCTTTCACCTTTCGCACCCTTTGAAAGAGTGCAACTCTTCGTTACTTCTGCCCTTTGAAAGGGACACAACCTTTCACAATCAGATCTGCACTTCTTACTTAAATCAGATTTGCACTTCTGATTCCCAAATTATCCCCTTCTCAAAATGAGGTTCTCTTCTCCCTTTTATATCCCATGTTTGAGGGAGTCACAACTTTTCCTTCCAGGTCTTTTTACCATTCATTAACTTAAATAAATTTTAATTATATTTAATTATATTATTTTATATTTTAATTTAAATTTTATTTTTATTCTTTTCTTTTTAATATTATTATTATTATTTATTATTAAATTCTATTCCAAAGTGGGGACATTACATCATAACACTTCATTTGGCCCTTGAATCCACATGGGAAATTGACTTATAGATAGATTCCATGAATGAAATTCATTGAAATGACAGCCTGGAGCTTGTGTGGAAACTGTTCATGTTAGAAACTCAATTCATTGCATTAATAGTGACATCGCCCTCTTCATCTTCCATGTTTGAAAGTATGTGTGAATCCACACTCTACTATGAATAATTATTTTTGGATGGGAAAACCCCTTTGAAGTAGTTGCAGTGTCAAATCTGGTTATTAATGGTAACTTGGGTCGTGCAGGGAAGTTTGCAGGAGTGAACAATCCAAAATGCAAGAGTTTTGGGTTTTTGGGCATGTCAGGGATTGAGGGTACATCATAGCTCATGCCTAAAGCAAGCAAATAAAGGTATTTCCACATCACCAACTTTGAAAGGTTACATAAAGGGAATTATTAGGAATCAAGAATACCAAGGAAATCAACCCACAAGGCATGCAAATAAAGATTGGTCCAAACTCATGAACCCAATAATATAACGTAGTGGGAAATGTTGGAAGTCAGGGATCAGGTATACCAAACGTAAAGGATGCATGTAAAGAAATGACTGGAACCATGATTTCAAGAGGTAATTTAGTGTAAAGCATTGGAGTGCGGGGGTTTGAGAAAAATAATGCCTGTAAGAGAGTCTGAAACTTCGATAAGGACAAGGGAAAGAGCGAGGGTCAAGGAAAAGGTATGCCAAGACAGGAAACTCAGAAACACCGAATTTAGCAGTATTTGGAGTTTGAACAAAAAATCTCAAGTTTGATTTTCTTCGTTTTTTTCCAACTTCCAACAGATGATAGGCCTATAGGGAATAATGGAGAACAACACTTATCTGGATTTTGGCAAAAGGGAGTAAAGCAAAATTTGGCTATTAGATTGAGTCCCAACACCACATGCATTATTTTGAAGCTTCTGATCTATTTTTGAACTTTCAAGAGCTTGCTAATGTAACCTTGGGCTCGAAGTTTGAAAAGGAGAATCTTACTCTTATTATTAATTTTTCTTTTCGTCAGGGGCAAGTCTTCATTAACATTCACTTTTATTAAGAAACCATTGATCTTTACTTTGAAGAGATATGTCTTATGGTGAACAGCATCATGCCCCTGCCATGGAGACTTAGACAAACCAATCACATAATTAATAAATAGAATTTAAGCAATGAAACAAATATGATAGGGCTGACTCAAAATAAATGAATTTGCATTTAATAAAATTTCATTTAATTCAAGTGGGCTGACCCCTTGATGCCGGCTGACCTGGAAGGAATATAATAAAACAAAATTAAATTAAATCTATTAATAAGCGAGGCCGACCTCTTGTGAAAGATCGTCTCCGTTCAAGAAGAGGTGCAATAAGATATAAAAGGAAGGTAAGACAAGGAAGTGGGGGGGGGGTGGGAATTAAGAAAATAAATATCATGCAGATTTAGAGCAGATTTAAGGAGCAAGCCTTAAGAACGGAAATTAGCAGAACTTAAGAGTTCTTTGTACATAGCATGATGGATATTATCTGCTTATTGATGATTAATAATATGCTGTTGCTTATGACTGTTTAATAGGTGACATAATATATGATGTTCTATACATATTCTTTTTTTCAACCATGGTAGGGGTAATGAGGGATTACAAGGAGGGAATGGCAATGGGGTACTCTTCTAGGTACGCCACCTCATGGTCCCATGAGACCAAGGGGTTACAAGGGGTACTGCCTTTGGGATTAGAAGGGATGGACTTTTGGGACACCCTATTGTGAATACTCCTCATCCCCCTAACATGGTGAATTAATATACCAAGAAGTCCAATTATAGGAAGTGGGAAATGGATGGCAATATGAAGGGGAATGGATATAGGACACCTCACTTGTGATTAAGTTGATATTTTTGCTATATGCTTCAATGATTTCTAACTAAAAAGATCTTCTTAATGAATTATTGTTGTAAATGGGTTCCTAACTTGTTTTGAATGGCCTCAACCAGGTGAAATATATCTCTAACCCTGCTCCTGCCCATCTGGGAATTGTGATTTAGGGCTAAATTAGGGCTTTCACAAATAGGGGACATTACAAATGGTATCAGAGCATGATCCTTCCAGCCTGCAGGGTAAAAGATGAATCAATGAATGCACCTACCTTATATCTATGTGTATGCTCCTTGTTTGGCTCATTCATACCTGATGTGTTTCCAGCATGTGTTATTGTTGGTTGATCTAGAATATGAGAATAATGAGGGTGAACCAGCAGATGTGAATTTGTTTAGAAAAGAACAGTGCATTTAAGGTCGTAGATGTGTGTCATGCTTCTAATCCTCATCTTAATAAATAAGTTCTTGCTTTAATGATAAAAGATATCTACAATATTATGCAAACATTGGGACAACCTAATCGAAGCCAATTGTATTACAAGAAGGATCTGAAGATTACATATCTTCAAGGGTTAGGGATCTTCGTGTTGAAAAGATTTGGTTAAAATTGTTATTTCTTGAGGACAAGCAAATTTGGGAATGGCAGACTGTCATGCTCCTGCCATGGAGACTTTGACAAACCAATTGCATCTTTAATAAATAGAACTTAAGCAATGAAACAAATATGATAGCGCCGACTCAAACATTAGTAAGTAATAATGCTGGGCGTCTAAAGTGATAGGGCCAACTCAAAATAAATGAATTTGATTTTAATTCAAGTGGGCTGACCCCTTGATGCTGGCCGACCTGGAAGGATTAAAATAAAACAAAATCAAATTAAATCTATTAATAAGCAAGGCTGACCTCTTCTGAAAGATTGCCTCCCTTCAAGAAGAGGTGTAATGAGATATAAGAGGAAGGTAAGACAAGTGGGGGGGGATTAAGAAAATAAATATTATACAGATTTAGAGCAGACTAAGGAGCAGACCTTAAGAACAGAAAATAGCAGAACTTATCTGCTCATTGATGATTAATAATATGCTGTTGCTTATTACTGTTTAATAGGTGACCGTGACATAATATAAGATGTTCTATATATATTCTGTTTTTCAACCATGGTAGGGGTAATGAGGGATTACAAGGAGGGGAACGGCAATGGGGTACCTTCTAGGTACGTCACCTCAAGGTGGTGACCGAATGGTCCCATGAGGACAAGGGGGTACAAGGGGTACTGCCTTTGGGCTTAGAAGGGATGGACTTCCAAGGCACCCTATTGTGAATACTTCTCACTCCCCTATCATGGCGAATTAATATACCAAGAAGTCCAATCATAGGAAGTGGGAAATGGGTAAGATGAGGGGGAATGGGTATAGGACACCTCATTAGGTACACCTCTTCATATGGATGGCACAGGCCACATGAAGCCAAGAGGGATGGCGTATCCGCTCTTGGGCCTAGGGTAGAGGATCTTTAGGATACTCTATCAAGTCACCTTATCCTAGCTCTCCAATGGTTGAGCTTCCTCAAACATATTTGAGATATCTTATGATTAAGTTGATATTTCTGATATATGCTTCAATCATGTCTAACTAAAAAGATCTGCAATATGAATTATTATTGTAAATGGGTTCCTAACCTGTTTTGCAGGGCCTCAGCCAGGTGAAAGATATCTCTAAGCCTGCTCCTGCCCATTTGGGAACTGTGATTTAGGGCTAAATTAGGGCTTTCACAAATAGGGGACATCACAAAGACTGAAGTAGTGTGCATGAGTTGAGGCCAGCATTTTCACATTAAAATATATATAATGGAGAAGCATTTGTTCTCTTATCTCTTATAGGATGATATTTACTTAACTGTTTTAATCTTCAGTGAGACTATGATGCTAAAAAGGATATTGATGGACCAATAGAACTTTCTAGTGGCTAATTATATTCATGCACTCCTGGCCTATATACGAAGTTCATTTGAGTGTCAAGGATAACTGGATAGCTTCATTCATCAGAGCAAGTTTGAGTGCATCTGACGGTCAAGTAGGACAGATTTAGATGTGCCTGATCACTTATTGATCAATACTACCTGGAAGAAAAATGCCTATCATATTTCTCATGTTTTTGGTATAAGGCCATTGAGGGTTTGGCTAGACTTGGAGGCTAGACTTGGAGACGTCAAGCTAGTGACAGCGATTCTGATTTCAATTGCCTAGTAGAGCTAGATAGCATGCAACTGAGAGGAAGATGAACTATAGAATAAGTAAAATATCAACCACCTTAGTAATAATGACAACTTGCATTCCACACCATGTCTCCAAGATTTTCTCCCCATTCATAATCTACAGTAGAGATGGCTTGATGGTACCCTTGTTCATTATCTTTCTGAGATATTTGAAAGGATAATTTTATTCTTCTTGGGAGTAAATTGTGAGTAGGCATATTACACATAGCTTTATAGAGTTTACAGTAGAAGATGTTACACTAAGCTTTACCGAGTTAAAAAAGTCTCTTTTATCAGCAACATGTTGAATGGCATTAATGAAATATCAAGATTTGCATCAGAAGTTCTAGCTTCTAAATACCGTCTTTGCTTGGGGCTGCAGTTTCACAAGTGCTGATGGTAAGTAAACATATATTCTTCTTGCTTTGGAACTCATAATTTCACTGGCCAGGGAAGGAAGTTATGTAGAATTCAATCATCATCAATCAGATTTTTACAGAAGAGATTCATGTCGAAGGATCCATTAGCTGTATTCCCTTTGTTATTTGTATGTAAGAGATTTAAGATTGCCATCTTCTGTGGCTTGGATACTTGTGCAAACCCATTTTTGACCCCTCGAAACATTGAATCTATTTTTTTATTAGTCTCTATTTATTATGATTCTTAATATAAATTAAGCAAGTGGCATATTGGACATCATGTTCAATTTTTTCTTATTCCTCAGTTTTGAGAAAAACCAGAGGATGCAGAATCTCACACGTTTCTTTATATAGTTGTTTTTAAGTAATGTTTATTTCCTGAGCATCTGTTAGATTTTTCATGAAACAGAAAAAGTATCTTTTTGACATTTACCACCCTTAAGTTCTTTGGAACACGTTATAGATCTTCTCAATTCTTGTTCAACAATCTATCATATTTGGAATGATACCATTGTAGGACATGCAATGCCTACAGTTGGACTCTCAAACGAATGTCATTTTGTTAAATTTGTGGAAGCTGAAATGATAACAGGACTTAATATGTGGACTGTAAGGAATCTATTTTGTTTTGGTGTGCCGTGTTCCAACTAGTTCTCAGTATTAATAGTAATTACTAATTTCATATAGCTAGTTAAATGATCTATCATTGTGTTGTAATTAGGTTCACAGAACAGTACAAATTATGCGGGATAAGCAGGAGATTGTAGAAGCCCAGACAGAACTGGCAAAGCTTCAGCTTGCACGAAAAGAATCATCCAGCAATTTGCATGGTTCTGAAGACAAATCTCTTGCATCTAGTACTCTATCAGAGGTTAAACAGGACCACACATTTCAACCTCAGAATGTTCAGGCACAACATCGATCATCACATCCTGCCTTGCCTGCCTTGCCTGCCTTACCTGCACCTCAGCAACCAAGTCCATCCCATTCATTGCCCATGCCAACTCCTGAACAATGTCAACCTTCTTTATCACAACAACAGCAACCTGCCCAGGGAAATATGATGCAGCAATCTCCAGTTACACCCTTTCCACAACAAGTTGTACAATCGCAACAACCACCTAATGTAATGGTAATGCAACCATACCCACCACAACAGCCACAACAACAGGGACAGATCCAGCAGGTACCTCAAGGACCACAGATTGCCCAATTGCCATATGCTCCACAACCACCAGTACCACAAACTCAAAATCTACAATATACCAATCAACCACCTCATATTCAGAATGTATCGAATCAAAGTTCACAACCACATGTTCAACGGACACATGCTCCACAAATGGCACAACTCCAAGCCCAATCACGACTGCAACTGCAACCACAACCACAGATGCAGCTTCAACCTCTTTCTCAACAGACACATTTGTCACAGCAGGCTCATATGCGACCTAATGTATATCCTGGCCAAACACATGGAGCTTCTCCTGAAGCATTTTCCTATGCCTCAGAAAATGCAAACCAGCAGACACAGCCATCTTATCAGGTTGGTTCTTCTGAAGCTTCGACTTATAATTATGGAAGCCCTGCGCATTTCATACAGCCATCTTCACAAGGGCAGCTTACCATGCAGTTACCACGTCCTCAACTCAATCAAGGTGTATCACAAACCAGTGATGGTGGCAGTGCTAGTTCTGCTCTAGTGCCACTGCCAGCTGGGCATCCAATGCATGGATTTTCAGCATATAATTTACCTCCTAGACCACCTTCTGGTCCATATGGTGTAGCATTTTCTGTGGGTCCACAAGTGAATCCTTTTCCAGGAGCTTATACAAGATTTCCTTCTCCTCAGCAAGCTCAACAATATGCACAACCTAGTGCTAATGCGGTACCTAATACCAGTGGAGGTCATTTGCCATCTACTCGTGCTTTTGATGAACTGATTGAACAAGTGACAGGAATGGGTTTTTCAAGAGATCAAATTCGAAGTGTGATTCAGCAACTGACAGAAAGTGGGCAACCTGTAGACATGAATTCAGTGCTAGACAGGTTGAACAATACAACAGGACCATCACAAAGAGGCTGGTATAATTGATTAATGAGCAAAGGAAGCTTATGCGTGTGCTTGTACCTGATCGTATGCTCTATTTTAAATTTTAATGTTTGGATTTTGGTCAGGGCAAATTCTGAATTTTCAAAGCCTAACAACAAAATGTAAAATTTGTTATTGTAATTAGGGTGTTTTATAGTAATGTGTTAGTCTGCACCTTCTGCAATAAAAAGGTACTTCAAACTCGGAATGTTCACATGCTATTGGAGCCACGGTAGAAGGCTCATCTGAGCTTAATTTGTTTGTTGTTGGCAGATAAATAATGGAAAAGGATGAAAGGATTGTTCCTAATTTTCACTGTGTTTCATTCAATGTATATTTTGATGCACCAGATCAAGTTTTTCTGAAACATGTATTTTTTGTGCTCTAAATCATACGGAACATTGCATTCTATACAGAGAAGTTTCTGGGAAGGCAAAGATCAACAAACAGAATCATTGTCAAGATTTTTAATTTGTGATCGCTTGAGTTCAATGCTACCGAACTTACAATAAAAAGTTTTATCTAAACAAGAATTAGTGATTGAAAAGTGGCAAATTGGAACTTGATGTGTTCCAAGCACAAAGTTCCCCTTCAAGCTAAAAATAGTATTGAATTCCATTTCACCTCTCTATGTAAAACATGTTACTTTGGCTTGGATTGCCTGAAAAACATCTATCAAATTTAACTGGAGCATTTCTGTTCATTTTGAAATTCGTTTATGGCAAATATCATGTTTTTAACAGAAAGGTATATTGCACTGCGCAAATTATCAATTATATCATTATTCCACTGCAATTCAAGAAGAAGAATGTTTTGACAAGTTGTGATGTGTGTATTTGTGCCTAGTTGACAATACTTGTTAGACATGATATTTATTATTGAAGAAAAGCAATCTCACATTCACTGGGATTATGGATTGCATTTTGCTTGTTCATATCTTCCTTATCAACGTGGAATTTTTTTAAAATGCAATTGATAAATAATTAAGTACTTGTGCAATATTTTACAGAAACAACGTAATCCAAACAAACCCGTTATAAGTTGCAGAAAGGGACGGGATTTGTCTTGCCTCGATTTAGTCATTTTCATAATTTTGACTGTAATAACCAATATCGTTATATGCTTCTGTAAAATACATGCAGTTGAGTCCAGAAGCATATCACAATATTCATCATGAACTGTGGAAATTTAGTCTCTGGTGTAATAACCAAACTAAACTAGTTGTTTTTTGTTAATTTGTTGTTTCACATTTCGAGAGCACACATTTTGGTAACCACACCTGGTTGCTAATTATTTTTTTTCACTTCTTTCAACTGAGGAACTATGTTAAACAGTTGGCGTGAATGGAAGGGTTTTGTTTGCAGGCGTATGTACCTACTGACAGTTTTTTCATTAATGCAACATTCAAAAACTTGACATTCATACATGAAGTGATATTAACAGCAATGGTTTACTAAATATCAACTACAGTAACTGTTGTCATAACAGAGATGCCTTAATTTTAACAATCACAGAGATGCGCTGAGTAGAAGTAAACAATGATCCCTTATAACAAACTGCTGTTCAAAGCACATTTGATTAATATTGTTTGCTTTCTTTAATATGGAAATAAATCAAACAACATATGCATCAGCAATATCACCTCACAGTAGATGACCAAAACTGGTGGTTTGTTTCCACATTGGGATGTTGAAATGAAAGTTCACAACAGCACTTTTAATATTCAACATAATGTAAAACATTCCCGCACAGCAATGTACCCAATTTCTTTTCCAAATTTCTTAATAGTCAATGTTAATGTTTTGGGAATACTGTTCGAATATTTTTTGATGTGTTTGGAAGGTGTGTTGAGGACATAATATGACATGCATTTATGCATATATATTGAACATATTTAAATTCATAATTGCAACTAGTACTGAGCAACAAGTTTGATGAAATACCACATAGAATAACCAAACAAATCCGACCTTTATTATAGCAGAAATTATGGGTCTGAAATGATTCTTAATTTATAGATTTAAATCTTCACAATCCATAATACACTGCAATAGATAAATACATAGGAAGCTGGAAATAGCTGCCCCAAGACTATGAAGGCACCACAGAAACTTCTCATGCCGCAAAGTAAGATTCATGTGTTGCATTCTAGTCCATGCCAGACAAGTTTCGAACCTGTCTTTCAATCTTTGAAGTCGATCCAAAAAGCAAGCATGAAGCCGTTCAATTTAAACCAGCATAAACTTTTATAAAAAATCACATTTTAGAAACCTTAGCGTCCATGATAAATAGATCCAACTCTCAATAAATCACTTGAATACCGAGGCGTACAAAATATTTCACTTAATAAAAAACTAAATGATATTCTGCCATGGTGTCCCAGCTCTTATAGCCAAACTCCAAACCAAACCCAAACTCTAAAATTTGTCTAAATAACGAACTTCACAAATTTGAAAACTTCAATGGTTGAATTCCAAATGTAAAATCTCTATCTCTTTTTGTTATAAATTCAAACCCTGTCTGGGTCGGCCTATTAATCTGCACCAATCAAAGGTAAATGAGAGCATCCCAGTAAAACCTTTGAGATCAGCATGTGTAACAGTATCATGTGTTTCTTCAGAACAGATTACAACCATATACTACTATGTCATAAAAACGAAAACAGATAGTTGATTTTTCACAATTAATTTTGAAAGAAAGATTATGTAATTTACAGATCTAAAAATATTTCAGTAGCATTACGACATACAGATTCTATACTTCAAAATCATGGAACAAGAAGAATGAGATAAAAGAGAGAACATAGATATATGTGGGTAAAATCCTTTTGACCTAAAAACCCCACTCCAAAACGTCGAGCCAATTTATTATTCAACAACAAAGTTACAATATATTTATTGGCTCTAAGCCTTTACATGGAGAATTACATCCTCCATCTTGGAGAAAGTCTGATAGCGTAACCCCTGTGAAATGAACTCCTCTCCTCTCCAAAAAATAGTTAAGGCATCAACATGTATATAGAGCTCAACACAAAGAGGTAGGCGCCCAAAATTTTCAAAACCATATTCAACACCTAAGAGTTAAGTTGTGTCATAAACAATATCTTGTTAATCCTACGACATATTGCTCGTAGCAACTTCCAAGACAACAACACCTATCTCATCTATAACGACCATCTTGTCAAATACAATGTAAGTACAACATAGAAATTACTTTGACCAAGAATAGGCGCCTTCCTTACCTCACACCACTTGTCAAAAGTGAACTCCACCATAAATGTCAATTGTTACAATACAACTCTAATACATAATAGAAATCGAAAATGAACTTTTTAGTCAACAAAGAAAAATGCCAAATCAATTTCCACTCCATAATAAAAATATATGACAATATTTTTTCAAAACACATCTTGCAAGTGGGAGCTAACTTCCTAAAAATAGGGAATATGCCATCTCATCACCTACCATGTAGGATGCCATCTCACCAAGAGGTTCTACTAAGTGAATGGTAACTTAGGAAGTTAATAACTTAGTATAAATCAATTAAACAACAATTAATTGAATAATTCAACATGTTAGGACTCTAGGTTGAGACACCTTAATCCCAACACCAATGAATGAGGCTTCTCATCCTAGCCAAAACATTTAGCACTTTGTTGATTTCGTATGGAACTACTCTAATGAAAACAAAGGGTTTTCGTCCTCAACTTCAAGAAACCATTGACGTTTTCGTCTTGCTTGTAAGAGTTGTGGCCATGGACACAAATCTCCAAATCTCCTTAAAGAAAATAAGTTGGTTGTATTTTAAATGAGATTATTAGCCTTCTTTTATAACTATCTCGAAAACTTTTTTAGAAAAATTTAATATAAAATCACTTTATAAATTAAATAAATTTTATTCAATATTTAAATATTCTTGTTGCTTAATTCACTTTTATTAAGCGTTCAACATATAAAACTTTTAATTCTCATTCCAATGAGCTATAAGATGTTTTTAAATTATTTTAATAAAACTAAGCAACCTTAGTAAAGAATTAAATTAATAGCTTAATATCACAATTGAGTTGCAAAACTATAAAAAAGAATTAGAATCAAAATTTAATTATATTGAAGTGATATTGATAATGAATAATAAGAATCAAACCCAACTGGTTGGCTTACTATAAATAGACACTCTCTCAAAGAATCTTGGAGAACACTTGGAGAACACACCAAGAGTCGAAAATAACTTTGGAAAGTGTCATATGAGTCATATAGACCATCGAAGCTCATAGGCAACATCAAATAAACCTTCTGACAACGGTGACACTCACCAAAAATGATAGAACTAATTGTAATGCAAGAGAAAAAAATGAAAACATTACAATCCTCCCTCCTCAAAGATTGCTTGTCCTCAAGCAATGCCAACTCAACCCTAAAAATCGTTGAACTTATTGAAACAGAAACTAAATATGATCTCAAGGTGGTAATTCAACCTAAGAGATTTGGGCGACGTCTATCCAACCATATATTTAGCACATCATAGAAAGGAGACACTTATCTTTTTTTTTGAAAGGTCCTTTGTGTAATGTGCTAAATTTATGGTTGGAAAGCTACCAACAAATATTTGTATCTCCAACTACTCAAAGCATTGTCTTGTTGGACACTTGCACAAGTGACGTCCTAAAATCCACCTATAAGAAGAGCAATCAAACATTGCAAAAAATTAGTCATCTCCCTAGAAAACCGCTCTTCAAAAAAACCTTGCACTCGTAAGATCAAGAAAGTTAACATTAAGTCTCTCGTTTCCAACACCTTGCACTCCCAAATAATAACTATCAATGAAATTTAATTTGTCCCATCACCCAAACTTGTTATTCTCTCTATTTGAGGTCCAAAACTAACACTAGATCAATGAGCTAATTGGACTAAAATTGTTCAAAATACATCACCTTTAAAGAAGAACAATCATTGTACTACTAAATAACCTTGGCCAAAGTGAAATTTCTAATCATTCCCTTGGGTGAAAATATCTTCTCCAAAGTCACCAACTCAGTAGAATACCAAGTTTTGCTCATAATATCTCTCTAGTCCACTTGCATGAGCTGAAATGGAATCATATGATGACTGAGTAAAGAGGTAAAGATAGATTTATTATCACCTTTTGGGTCCATAACTCTCCATGGTATTCTTCTTCCATCATCATTAGTCACCAGTAGCCCATGAAAAAGATCTCGTGCAAAAAGTAACTCCACCATGCTGATGTTGTGCAGCTTTGGTTTCCATGTAGACTCCATCAAGAGTGCATTTGATGATGTTTGTAGATTCAACACCAATGACATCCACCCCATCAAATTGTAGACCACAATAGTACTTTCTTTCTTGTAATGAACCAACAAGGTCGCCCATCAAATCATGTTGATCTAATCCATTATAGTCCACTGTAGGAAGTAAGCCATCAACGATCCCAGGTGGCTAAATAGGCAATTCAATTGTTTCCACCTCATAATCGCATGCCACACATGGATCCCACATCTCACTTGTGTTATAAAAAATAGGAGATACCTCATCATCCAACTCAAATAGTGGATTATCAAAAGACAAATCAACATTCATAAAAAATATTGGGTTGTGAAAATTATTCTTTCTAATTTAGACCAATCCTCTTGTTGCCCCATATCTAATGCAAGAGCATCCCTGGTTCATGGCAATCTTGCATCAACCAAAAATATTTTCTTTTCAGTTTGTTTTTTGTATTTTTGTTTTAGCATTCCTTTATGTGTTTCCTTGCATTTGATCATTGGATCTTGCAGAGCTGGATTTTGTTCGTGGACATGTTCATCTACCTTATCTTAAGTCCGCAGGACGTTTGGATCTTTTTCGGGCAAGTTATCGCTTTCGAAATCTGAGACGGTTTTCTGGTTTGAAACATCGGAACCACTTGGACCTATTTGCTATTGGCAAATCTTGCGGATCATTTCTATAGCTTGCGAAGCTTCAGTTTGTTGTTTCCAATGTTCCTTGGCATGTGGCCGACCTTCCCTTGGGTCTGCACTTCATTCTATGGATTTTCTGGAAGGATCTCTTTGGTGGAGGCTAATCTTGTTGTTTTACACGTTACATCTTGTTCATTGGCATTTGTTTCATCTTTGGCCGACGCGGATCATTCTTGATCATATACATCAATGTAATTAAGCATTTAGAAAGGAGTTATTAAAACAAAGAAGATAAATCTAAAGGTTAAAAGGTCAAGAGTTGGATCACATTCTTTCTTGAGCTTGAATATTGTAATTGAGCATGTTTGTAATCAGGTTTGTGAGCTAAATCTTGTGAGCCCACATGTTGTCGACAGTTTATAATTAATTTTTATGATATAGTAAATTCTGTTCTATATTGCCTCCATCAGATTGTGTCACTTCTATTGTGTTAACTCTTGTTGCACGATCTAGATTGTTCTCTTTGAGGACCCTCTTGCCGTGACTGCACCAATATCTAAACATGCAAATTTAGGACTTTACTCTAAATCAAAGACTTCTTGGATTTGGTCAAGTTATTCAATCACCCAATTCAATTCTTTTGGCCTTTCTCTGTTTTCTTTCTCCTTGAACTATCAACAACAAGAAGCTAATTTTTTTTCTTGAAGATCCTATTGAGTTTTCTCCAAGTAATCCTCTATAACCTTAAGCTCCAAGGTGAGCATCATAATACATTTCAACAATGTTGAAGATATGATCTTTGTCTAAAAGTAAATACAAATAATATGATTACATTTCAACAAAGGTTTTACATCTGCCAATCACATTTTCTTGCAAGTTCTTGGAGCCTTTTTAGAACTCCATTTTCCGTATTATCCAGGAATCATGGCATCCCATAAGACCACATTTCTTTGAGGCATTCGATCAAACTGGTTCACGTCCCTTGACTGTGCTTCCACATTTTGTATGCATGTCCTATCAGAGCATTTCACATGGCTCCCTTGTCTACGATGACAACATTCCACAAGACTCTCTCTCTCTCTCTCTCTCTCTCTCTCTCTCTCTCTCTCTCTCTCTCTCTCTCTAGCACCTACCAAACGTACGCACCGCGAGAGTGATTTTGAAATCGGTTAGATTATAGGTGGGAACTGGACAGTTGACTACTAATCGAAATGGTTAAAGAGGCCATTGAAGAAAAGGAAAATGGGCGCCGGTGAAGAGAATAGATGGAATGGACCCCACTCGAGCCACCTAAGCGTTGCAGTCAACACTTCAAGTGTGCTCGTTAAGCCGAGCCATATATACATCTAAAAAAAATATTAAATCCAAACAATTAATCATTATACACACACACACACATATATGTATATATACAAATATATATACATATATATGCATACACATACACATACACATACACATAGATACATATATACATATATACATGTACTTCCTGGCATGGTTTGACCCCTTCTGCAACTACCTAAGTATTCTTGCATATGAGTTAACGCACACAAACACATACATATCCATTTTCTGTCAACCATGACATTCATTCATCCACATATAAAATTATCATAGTAATTCACATAGCTGCAGAAATATATTTAGCCAAAACCTCTAACACATTCTATACCCTCAACATTGTCTAAATATGCAACTTAAACCATAAAAAACACAACAGACATGATCACAAAAAGAGCTATTATTTTAGCTCGTCATTTTGTCCCCCAACCTAACTTCTTGTTGGTCCTCCAAAAATAGGAAAATTCCTCACATGGGTGCTAACTCTGAAATCACCAATAGTACCCTGTCCTGTGCCTCCTGTAGCTAGGTTCCAGTAGAATCCCTTCGTTTTCTCCAACTTGGCCCACTTGGCTTCTTCTACTGATTCATCATAGGGCTTATCAGTAGCCCTACATTCTATGAGTGGCCACATGAGAATGGGCGACTGAAAGATTAAGTGTAACCAATTGTTCTCTTTTGTTCTTCCCAAGTGGATATATTTGGGGACTCTCTGTATTGTTGCATAATAATTAGGCAAGGAATGGGGCTTAACCTATTTAAGTTCTTTAGGAAGGCTATTCCATCACTAAGCCAAATGTCCAGCTACAATCCGACCTTCGTTCTTAATTAGTTTTTCATATTCTTGGAACACCTCCTCCCTAAGCGGAAAAATCCGGCTCTTATTTTCAGATTTATACAGCAATTTCTGCCAATCATAGTACAAGAGTCGTGGATTTTTGTCCTCGTCCTAAGCAGTAGTGGAAAGTCAAGCTCCATGTCCATGTGTGTCCTAGATTGTTCCCTGATGCTAACCTCATTTTGTATCCAAGACATTAACGCCTTCAAATGAATATCTTCAATGTATAACAACGGGTTCCATTCAATATCAGAAGAAACAACATAATTGTACAAATACAATTCACATAGTAAATTTATAATGGTTGTAGGAGAACTTTGATAAGCATGATAAAACTCTTGTGGGGTCTCCAAAGAGGGACTTAAGTCTCTAACAACTCGTGTTAGCTTAAAACACAAGTGTCGGTCTTTCAAATATAAAGCATAAACCCTTGGTGGAGCCCTACATTGCATTAATTCAGGAATCATGTCTACCACAATTAGTCTGCAATTCAACAATTTGTCTATCTTTCTCCTCAATCTCCTTTTTCTGTTTGTCAATTATCTCCTGCATTCTAGCTTTCTCTATTTCCCATTCTCTATAAAATGAAAGAGCAATAGACATACTGGTAATGGAAGAGGGAGGCTTATGAGCAGTTACCTAGGGTTTCAGACCCTTATCGCTTCTCTTTGTTGACTGCTCTACAATACTAGCTAGGTTTTTCAATCCTTCAGAACCCTGACTCCTTTGCAACTGATTTTTCGGTGGACTGCCATGCTCTCACTTAGGTGATTCAACAGAAACAACCACCTCCTTACTTTTTCTTGTCGACAATCTTCGTCTGATCCTATGACTCCTCCTTAATGATGGTTCCTTTGTGGCTGCAGGAGAATAATCTTTCTCCGATTTCCTTTTCTTGGCTGTAGGGGTAGCTTGTGCAACATTTGGTTGCTCAATAATTCCTTCCACTGCAGTTTGCTTCGCTTTGCCCTTCTTTTTATGGGCATCAACCCTAGTCTGAATTGGGGTTGATGAAGGCTTGACACTTGGTTCAGTTAAGGTTTCACTTGTGCCTAGTGGAATATCTTTGACTACAGGAAGGTCTGCAGCTGTGGAAGCCCTAGATGATGAGGCTCCTTCAACAACCCCTTCTTGAGTTGTAATTTCTCCTGCAACAGGGACATCATTTTCCCCAAATCTTTCAATATCTTCAAATTCCCCTTAGGCCATTTGAGAAACGTCCCTTAGAGAACATCTTGTTGGCTTAGTTTGTCGTTGTGTCATAAGATCAATCTATCAACGTCCGATACAAAATATAGAGATATGGATCGCACGGGAGGCGGTTAGTCCCTTGTCACAAATCCCGAGGGGAGCGCTGCCCATTTTGCCAACAATCTCCCCCTCAGCGTTACCTGAGGGGATTCGAACCCATGACCTAACGCTTTGATACTATTTGTTGGCCTAGTTTGTCGTTGTGTCAAAAGACTAATCTATCAACGTCCAATACAAACTATAGAGATATGGATTGCACGGGAGGCAGTTAGTCCCTTGTCACGAATCTTGAGGGGAGCGCTGACCATTTTGCCAACACGTTCTACCAACAGTTTAATCAAAATCAAACCACGATGACTTATAGACCGCGAGCTACCTCTCCGTGTTTCTTCAACACTGATAAAGAGAAGGTTATACAAAATATTTGGCACATTCATTCTCCACCCATGTTGTAAATGACTTAATAAATTGAAATGAATATAGTACAAATTGGAATATCTGCCCTCACATGTTAGATACTTCATCAAATGCAGTGCTACTAGCTGTCATGTCTCTGGAAGAGATGTTCTCCTCGCCCCTTGCTTGTCCACAATAAGAGGTCCATTTTCCGGATAAGTAAATTTTGTGTGTGCGCTCCAAGCATCTTTAGTTTCAAGAAATAATTCCCCATCTCTCGGCAACCCTATAACTTCTAATATTCTCTCTTTCATGGCCACAATTCTTAGCCCCTTAACTGTAGCTTCTCCATTATTGAATGCTTGTGTGAATTCTCGCACAATTTCTTAATTGAAGTCTGTTAATTTTAAAAAATAATCTATCCACTTGCAATTCTAGAAATAAGGTTCACACAATTGATCATTCAACACAATAACAGGTTCATGGCGGATAGGCACACCTCCCCTGGCTACTCAAGCAAATAAATTTCTGCCACAATGCCGAAAACGCAAAATGTTGGAGCACTGCGAGACTTCAACATAAAACTGTGAACTTCCTTCTCAGTTCACATTACCATATCAAATCTTGCGGCCTTCTACATATTTACTACAAATCTTTATTAGAAGATATTTCATGGTACCATGCAATAAGAATGGCGACAAGAAAGTATGCTTGAAAAAAATTTCAGGTGTAAACTACTGCGAGCCATAACTTCAATCCTAAACTCTCTTTAAAATCATTTCAAAAAGCTTAAAAATTCACAACACAAACTTTGAGTGATAGGCTTGAATGACATGGACAAGACGTGCAATCATTAAAACTTGCAAACTCACTAATAACGCACCCCCCCAATCTAAGGTGACACATGTGTCCACACATGTAGAAAAGGACCTTACTTGGCAAAATTTATTATGCGAATCACACATGATAATCTTCATAATGAATAAATAAATGCATGTTTAAGAAGAATGGATAATATGCATACTTGGAAACGTGTGAATTAATGCAACAACAAAAGAGTCAGTTAATGATAGAGTGGAGTGGAGTGAGGTGAAGTGAAGTGAGATGAGGTGGAAAAGATATGGGATGGCGTGAAAATGGATAATTTATTGATGGAGAAAGGTATTCCCACAAGAGGTGAAAATATTTATTATGGTTGCATGTAAAGAGTGGTTCAAGATTGTGGGATAGGGAGTCCCCCTGCATGAGCTACAGGAACTACGACATGTGGCCGCATGTCAAGCTGTTGTAGGAATTCATCTTTAATTATTTCTCTTATGAATGGATATTAATCCTCCTTTGTGACTGTCTAACTGGTTTGCATTCTTCCTTGATATATATCCTATGGGTACACAACTTAGGATCTAACCCCCTCATGTCTTGGTAGTCCCATGCAAAAGCCTTCTTATGAGGGTGGAATAAATCAACCAAGGTTGCCTTTTGTGTCTCTATGAGCTGATTATTAATATTTAAATACTTGTTTGGAGCAACTTCTACCTTGGTGGTTAGGTCGATCTGAGCCGCTTCAGTGAGAGAAGAAGTGTGGACCTCTTGTGGTAACAAAGTGTGCAATATATATGTACCTGCAGGAAGTTTGGATGAGGAGGGAGGCAGGAACATTGAGTGCAAAACACATGAAGTTAACTCCTACAGTTGGTGTTCTGCGCCATAATGATTTTTTCTAATATTGGAAAGCACTCGATCTTCATCTTGAAGCTGTGTGAATGGTTCTCTATTTATCATCATGAGATGACAAACATAGTTAACTTCTTCTTCTGTCTCTTCCCCTACATCGGGCCACATGACCTGTTCTTGGTCAAGTAGAGGCTACACAGGTGAATCAAGAGTTAATTTCTTAGTGGAATTCCCATCTGAAATGGTTATATCTCTTGACCGACACCCAATGTATGCATCAACTGTAGCAAGCCAAGGCCTTCCTAAGATGTTTGGATATCCTCGCAATGTGGCCTTAGGAGATAATATCATGAAATCTATTGGATATTCCTAAGAATCCAAAGTAACTACAACATCTTCTACCATACCATCGGGTCGGACCGTAGAGCTATCAGCAAGCTGCATGACTATGGGATTAGGTTGAAGATTGGTTATGATAAGTTGTTGCGTGATGTCCTTAGTCATGACATTAATGGCAGCTCCTAGATCTATTAGAGCATTCTTAATTTGAGTATCATTAATGACTATTCCCACAATAGGGCTAACTGGATCAGAGTACTTAGGTATTGTAACTTTTCCCAACATAATATCAGCTAGTTGTCCCATCACATGGACTGTTTGTGGATCCTTCTTTTTCCTACCAGGTTTCTTCAAACATGCTTCCTTAATGACCTTACTAAGATGGGAACATCCTTGATAGCTTGAAACAATGGAATCTTAACACATGTGTTTTAGCTAATCAATGAGATCAAAAGTCACATCTTCACTT
Organism: Cryptomeria japonica; assembly: GCF_030272615.1. Taxonomy (NCBI): domain Eukaryota; kingdom Viridiplantae; phylum Streptophyta; class Pinopsida; order Cupressales; family Cupressaceae; genus Cryptomeria; species Cryptomeria japonica. The sequence continues at coordinate 417,142,510 of NC_081407.1, forward strand.
TGCCCAGTCTCCTTAGCTCATAACCTCTCAGGAAATGGAGGTATTTTATTCACTAAAGGTGAACTTATAGGCTATTGGGCTTGGGTAGACTGATTTGGCTGATCTAGTGGGCTATCTGATACTGCTTGCTCTGATGGTATTTCAGTAATGACTGGAGAAAATGGATTAGGCATAGTAGTCCCTGATCTAAGATGAATAACACTTATATTGAGAGAATATGTAGGATACTGGTTGGGATCAGTAGAATATACTTGTTGTTGTGGTTGGGGTTTACTATTTGGATTTGGTACGAGTTGAGATGGTAGCTAAGTAGCTTTAGATGAAGTAGCATTAGGAGAAGGGGGTGGCATTATAGCAGGCTATTGTGGTTGTTGTGGTGATTGTAGATAAGCAGAAGGTTGATTTGACCACTGTTGGCCCCCTCTCCATTGAGAAGTTGGTTGCCAATTTCCATGTGGAGGTTGCCATGGCCCTTGAGGTTGAGACCAATTTCCCTATGGCTGCTACCATTAGGATGAAGGATTGAAATAATTTGACCACAAACTTTGGGGGTTATACCAAGATTGAGGTGGAAAATTTCCAAAGTTTTGAGCATATGGAGGTTGCCACAGATTATTTAGTACACAAGAACTCCCATAAAAACCAGCAAAAGATAATGGATTAGGAGGCATACCTTGTCTTGCGACCCATGGCCTTCTTTGAGCAAGATAGAAGAATTGTTCATCATCTCCATGTACTGGTTTGAACTAGGGACACGGTGATTATCAATATTGGCAACTAACTTACATTTGCAGTCATTCTTTTGCCTACAATAAGGACAAAATTTTGCAAGCATTGCTTCAGCTTCTTCATGCTTCTTCTTGGCTTGAAGTGTGTCCAATTTAGTGGCCATATTGTTTATAATATCTTCCTTGAAATCCTTCAAAAGATGGCTTATTTCCATCAGGGAAACTCCATTGGTTGTTGTTGATGAAGACATTCCAAGCCTATAACACCTATTCTTCTTGGTAGTGGCCCTAGGATATTTTTGACAAATTTGGCTGATCTCATTCCATGATGATTGAGTTATATCTCCTCCTCCCATAAGGTCTAGAGCACCCGTGCATTCATCATTGATATCCCTCATAAATATCAACTTGAGAGATTCTTTATTTAAAGTACCGTGTTTGGACTTCTTAACATAAAATAGAAATCTCTCAATATAGTCTTCTAGATTCTCATCTTCTTTCTATGTCTTCTTGAAGATATCATCTCCACGGTGGTCAGTTCCCCTACAATAATCCTTATACTTCTCAAGAAACAATTGTTTCATCTTATCCCATGTGTCTATTGAGTTACTCCCTAAGCTCATAAACCATCTCGGGGCAGACTCTTTCAAAGTGGCTGGAAATATTTTAAGTCTATGGGCATATGTAGTGTAATCATAGCTCCTACAGAGGACATCAAATTCGAACATAAAAGCGTCTGGGTCCTCTGTAACTAACCCATAGAACTTAGGCAAAGAGGAAGTTGGAATGTTCTTGTGGTTAGCATTATCATGCAGACCAGAGATGGGAAATTCAAATGTTGAGTTAACAGGTGGATTGCCCCTTCCCGGAGGTATAGGATTACCTCCACCGCCTAGTGAATTAGCTCCACCTCCACATCCTGCCACTGGTCCTTGGTAAACAACTAAAGGGTAGTGATCCTCTTTAGGTGGTCTAAGGTCGTTTTCTAGAAGTTCAAATGCAAGATAGTCCAAATTATCTGGGGCTTGATAAAGTGCAACAAAAGGATTTACATCTGGTACTTCATAACGGTTGAGTCATCTAATATAAGGGTGATTAGGAAGAAATCTGCCACATGCATCTCTTCTTTTTCTATGCATGCAGATTCAGAAAAATTATTTGACAACTTATCTTAGACTACCAAAACACTAAATAACTAAAAACTGAAAGCTCATGGCTGTGACAGGTTCCTAGTTTGGTACCATCCCCGACAACAACGCCAAAAATGTTGACCTTCCCAATTAAAACAATAACTCGACTTCAAACCTGAACTCAGAGATTGGACATCTATTCTTAATAGCTATCATTTCTATGGTGAAGGTTTCATCTATTTTTCAACCTAGGGACGTATTGCTTGAAATGGGCCAGCACAGTTTGTGCACTAAGTTCCAATAAAAGCCATTCTATACTACTGCAACAAAAGGAAATTACCGAAATAAACATACATAAATGTAATGACTAAAATGCTAAAGTAAATCTTAATGCTGAAAGGTAATTTAGGCAACTAACTACTACTAATGTTCAAAGCTAACAAACAAGAATTACTCTCTTCACCTTGGCTGCAGAACAGTCACAAGTTCTGGTTCTAGTGGTTGTAGGAATAGTCAAATGCTAGAACAACAACTATAGCGAAAGAAAAATAACATAACAAATACACATGATTGCTCACCAAGTGGGCCCCCTTGGATGAGTGTGTCCAGAACACAAATAGCCTTATATGTTCAAAACACCATCACTTTATTTATCGTTCCAAAAGCTGTTACATTCTATGAAAGTAGAGAGAATATTGTCTAACTCCAAAAACTTTGTCAAATCCCCGCGAGGAGATCCAAATCTTTATTTATAAGAAAACTACAACAAACTACTAACTACCTAAACCACACCCAGGAGAATAACCAGAAGTTTTATTACAACAAAGAAAGAGTCAACCACAAAGATTGTGGGACATTCATTATTTCATAACCAAGAATATAGCACAACGGTTCCTGCTAGATTGCCACTTACTGGAGACAGTCATAAATAAGTTTTGAACTGTTTCACTATTCTTCAATTGCTCGGTTCCTGCATTGCTCATTGCTTTTAATGCTTTGAATTGCCTTGACTCTGACTTTAACGACTTGAATGGCACGATCCTCCTTCCTAGAATGGTTCGCCCGCTTCTGCAGCTACCTAAGGACTCCTGCATCATGAGTTGAAGCACACAAACACATACATATCCATTTTCTGTCAACCATAACATTCAAACATACACATATAAAATTATCATAGTAATTCACATAGCTGTAGGAATATATTTAGCCAAAACAATACAAAGTTTGATAGGTTTGGTTAATATTCATCATGCAGAGGGTCAAAACCTCTAACACCTCCTATACCCTCAACATTGTCTAATTATGCAACTTAAACCATAGAAAACACAACATACATGATCACAAAAAGAGCTATTATTTCAGCTCATATATGTGTGTGTGTGTGTGTGTGAAAGCACAAAGATTAAAGCCTATCATAGAGATTCAATCCAACATTCCAAAAAGGATATTTAAACCAAAACATTACGACACATCACAAATCATCACCAATTTGACAAAAAAACATCTGACCACTACCCAACTAATTTAACTCAACTTGACCAACTAGGTTTGGAGTGTGTGATAGCTCAATAAGGCATATATATAAGATTATCGAACCAAAATCCTCTCCCGAGTGATACTATTCCTCTTGTCTGGAGGCTTGTTCATTTCGTGCATCCAACTTAGCACATCACAACAATAGTCAGCTGTTATTAAATCATATATATATTCATCATATATCTCATCTTTAAATAATCAAAATATAAGAATGATTGCACATTCATTCATTTGATTCCCACTCAAGATAAATATATTCAAAATATACTCATGTGCTAAAGTATTTATAACTAAAACAAGTAACAATAAATAGTAACATCACTCCAGGGTGTAACAAGCTTTGCTTATGTTAATCTAGGCTAATTTAATGAATGCACTCAAACACACATTTACCTGATTAATTAATATCACTGTATGGGAATGAATAGTTGAAATGATTTTTGTGAAATTTAATGAAGAGGATATAGTTATTAGCTATGTGAGTTATGATGAAGAATATTCTTAGCTTTGTGAATTGTGATGGTGAGATGAGGTAGATGCAATGTAGAATTTAATAGGCTTGGAAGTGCAAAGTTGATATTCTTTGTATGGTAAACACCTTGGGTTCTAGATAGGTATAAAATCCTCTACGAGTCAAATGTACATTCTAGGATTGATCCCATCTACTTAGTATTGACATGATGCACAAAAGTGATCTAAAAATTATAGGATTAATCTCACTGGTTAGAAATTGATGTAGCCCCTAACTTTGATATCTTCTTAGGCCTAAGGATTGGTGCTATAGAAAAATACCTTGGGTGATTGTCGAATAGTAAGGGTTATGTTCTCTTGAGTTACCTTGATTAGATTGACTTTATAATTATGGAAAAGTAACACAAACAACAAACAACAAACAAACATGTAGGTGCCATAGATGCGATGCAAATTGGAACTCTTTTAGTGCTCTAAAATAAAGTGTTATTAGAATGATCCCTCTCTTCAATACATAGGATATTTGGATATGAATTGCTTTCCCTCATGTGAATAATGCTCATTAAATGCCCTTAAATACCAAAACACAGCAAGCAATGACACATACACATGCATCAAATTGATTTACAATAGCTAGTGAAATAGGTAGGAGTTACAATATTTGAATTAAAAAATTTAGAGGGTTAATTTCATGTAGTGTAAGGATAAACCCATCTACTACAAGATTGACCCAAAATAGGAAATGACTATCTAGCCATAAGGATGCACCATGACATAAATGGTTGGATGTTACATAATTGAATTTTTGATTTCTCATTTATGAAAATTGTTTGTAGCTTGGTCACTATACAATTGCCTCAAATGAATAATAGTAGTCTTCACCGATGAGAAGTTAAATCTCAATTATGTAGCATTTAGCCATGGATGCCATGGTGCATTCTGATGTCTGGATAACTATTTCCCCCAAAATAAGGGAAGTGCAAATATCAAGACAAAAAATGTATGTATGAATGTAATTTAAAATAAGTGCAATCAACAAATTATTATATACAAATAAGGATAAGATAAGAATTAATTCAGATATACAAATTTTCATTATTAGAAAAATATAATTTAAAAAAAATTAATTTGAAAATTATGAAAAAAGATAAAAGACAAAGACAAAGACAACACTCTTTATGAAGCCTGATGTCTCGTAGACATAATTAAAATCTACTTTCATTTCTTACAAGCCTTCCTTAATGGCTCGCGTTGACGGGAAAGCCAGACGACAAACGGAAAAGAGTTAGTTTAAACCGGGCGGGAGCCGGAAAAATTTGAATTCGAATTCGAAGGGAAGAAGAAGAAGAAGAAAAAGAAGAAGACAATAAATGAAATCCAAATGCAGATAAAGAAAATAGTGTAGGCAGGAGAAATCAGGACAACGTTCATTAATCTGGGTATTGCAGGAGAAGAAGTGTTGGTGATGGGAAGTGGGGTGCACAGCAGGACGCCGCTCAAGGCGAAGGCAGGGGCGAGGACTCGGGACTTACGCCACAATGACGATGATATGGAGCGAGCTCAAGCCCGCGCAAGCGCTACCATGAGGAGGAAGTCATTGCTGTCACAGCCACATACGGAGCAGCCCTCTCCCTCTGGCGCCCTCCTTGCCAAGGATCAAATTCTCGATCTTTTTCAGAACTGCATCAAGCTGGCTTCTGAAAATGTAACCTCATCTTTGCTTCACTGTCTCTGGATTTACATGTCTCGAAGCTTGCAAGCACAATCCCTGACTTTCTTGCACTTCTTGGTTTCAGAAAATTAATCAACGGAATACCTGGGAGCTTGATCTCATTGATCATCTCAGTGATATTATAAAAGTAGAGGACGAGGACACCGAGACTAACTTCCAGAAGGTTTCCCCCTTCCTTGAGTGTATTCTTTCTTTGCAAGGTTTAGGTTTCAATCTTTGCTGTTTGTATTGATTGCGTATGGTTTGGTGCGGCGTCAGGCAAGTTGCTCGTTGGAAGCAGGTGTAAAGATCTACTCATTGAGAGTGGATTCAGTGCATTCCGAAGCATATAAGGTCCTTGGCGGTATCAATCGTACTGGAGCAGGCGATGCAGGTGCACCCCTATTCTCTGCTCCAGATTTCTTTACTCTGCATTTTTAGGAAAAAGGGCTGGACCGTTTCTTTACCTGTTTGGCTTTGATGTTGTGATTGGGCAAATCCGTTTGGTTGAAGTTGTCTGAAATTGGCTAGAACTACACTTTGCGGTAGACTCATTGTGAGCAGCTTCTCAGCTTCTCACGAATTACAATTAAATCTTATTCTTAATCCTAGATTAATTACAGTGATTATTGCATCTTTCACATCATTTAGAAAATGCCTTTGCATTACCTTATAAACGTTATTACATATGCCTTATCTCTCTTAACAATGGTAGTATGGGTTCCTCCTCCTTATGCTGCTGCCGTTATTTCTCCATAATGCCATTTTGCTCGCCCTCACACTTGTTTCTTCTATCTGTAAAATACATCAAATATTTTGTACAAACTTCTTTCTTTTACCTTCTATATAAAATATTAACAATTCTGTGACCCAATTCACCATCTCTTTGTTTTATTTGCTGTTGAAATCTTAGTGCCATGCCTGAAGAAGAAAATGTGCAATATTTTTGCTTCAGTTGAAATCTTCTTCTTGTTATTTGTAAACATGCTTTTCTGTATGGTTGACCGCTAATGCTCTTCTGGAAAGCTATCGGTGATCTTTGATTTGCATTTCTCTTCGTATTAGGGGTCGCTTAAGTTTTGAAATCTTTTGGAAATGCCTAGAGTAGCCTCGGTAGTTTTTTTATTGTGCAGGGACAACTGCATTCTATGATTTTCAGCTCAATGTGGCAGGTAAATTCCAAAAGGATACACCTTTCTTTTCCTTTTGAAATAAGAGATATTTGAGTATAACCAAGGATACATGGGGACACATCCCCTGCCCTGGAAGAAGGCATCCCTGTCCCCTAGGCACGACAGGACATTCCCCTACTGCCCCTCCTGTCTGGGAATTTCGCAGAAAATGGAGGAAACATACCCATGCTTCATAGTTCCTAGAGCAAAAAGGAACTATGTAGCTAATAGAAACAACCACATATAAGCCCACTCTGAACAAAAAACATTTAACACATCATATCTAAAACCCTGCACCATCCCCTAGGTTTTTTGCTCGCAAGCACATTTGCAATAGGATTGAATATTTCCTCTATGATGTCTACTACATGTCTTGGACAATCATGGGCTTGCCAATAGCAAGTCAAACCTAACATAATTGTGAATTTAATGTTCTTGCAAAGCTCTTCAATGTTGCATCCTATGGATGGAACCACTACAAAACGATTGTATGCCCACCTTATCCATCTCACAACAATATGCCCTGAAAAACAATTTTTTTATTGTGCAGGGACGACTGCATTCTATGATTTTCAGCTCAATGTGGCAGGCAAATTCCGAGAAATCACACCTTTCTTTTCTTTTTTGTATTAAGTATAGAGAGAAAGATCAGTAAATAACATCCATACATAACGACACTGTCAGTGCTTCAGACTAATCCTATCAAAAGGACCAAAAAATATATGATAGACACCTATTCATATCAGGACAAAGCTATATCAAACCTTACAAACATCAGATAATCTTTCTAGTTCCGACACTTTTACAGGACAAAATACAAGGACAGATCACATTGCTGTCCAGGACTCAGAATATACTGCATATATATGACTCATTGGTCCACCCAGGCTGTCCACCCAAGGGGACCTTCCATCCAAATTGCTGTCTTGTTACTATTTACTGGTACTGCTCCAAGGGCTGCAAGCTGGGCTTGATATTGCCTTTCCATCTTTCTTCCTTCATTAATTTCATGCATGAAAGTTGCCAGGGCATTCACAAAAGGGGTTCTCTCCATGTTAAATCTGCTCCAATTGTATCCATGAGAAATTTCTGAGGTAAAGACTTGAGTCATTCCATCCTCTAGGAATCTTTCAAATTTTTTCTTGGCCATCCTCATAACCTAAGTCACCAGGTTCGAATTCGAATTCGAAGTTCGACAGCTTTGAAATTCGATGAAGTTCGATGCGGAAAAAATTCGAAATGTATAAAATTCGAATTAAATTCGCCATATGTAATTTTTAAATTTTTTTTTAATAAATATATGTAATATATCTATAAATTTGCGTAAATAGTTTAACATTGATAAATAGATTTGAAATCATTACAAAAAGATGACACATTTATAAAATATAAACCGTAGGAAACATATGCTTTCACTATCGCAAAGATGTTCTTTTGTCAAAAAGGTACAATAACAGTCAAAAACTTTAGAACTTTAAAATAACTGTAAGTCATCAAGAGCACTTGGCTGGGATGCCAAATCATCATCATCTGTATCACTACTCAGTTCATCATCTACAAAGTCAGGCTCATCTGCATCTGGCATTGCCATGCCTTCAAGAGTTTGTTGTAAAGAAGTGTTCTTTGCTGATTTGTTCATCAGCAATTTCAAATTGCTGCGAACATAGACAAGATCTCCCAACTTTCCAGTCAGCAATTTGTTCCTCTTTTTGGAATGGATGTGGTCAAAGCAACTCCAGTTCCTCTCACAAGCTGATGAACTTGCTCCCTGACTCAAAATTCGAATAGCAAACTCTTGCAGTTCAGGAGCTGATGATCCATAAGCGATCCACCATCTATATCCAGACATACGTGGCGAGTCATATTTGGCTTCTGCCCCTCCAAACATCCCTTCTCCTCTCTTGTATTGCCAACTTTGATCTCTGATTAGTGCTGCAATTTCTGGATTTGGTACATACCTGCTAATGGCTTGGTAAAGCCCTGCCATGATTTCATTATCACCCCTTCTATCAATAGAAAACAACTTAGGCTCCAAAAAGCAAGCTGCTGCATGTAAAGGTGTGTGCATCATTTTCCATCTGCAATCAACTGCCTCCCATATCTGCATATATTCTGCTTCTTCATTGTTTAGTGCTTTTTGAATAGATTCCTTACACCGGTCCATGCTTTCATAAAGCATGCCAAGGCAAGGAGTGTCACCATCAACCATACGAAGCACGTCAACAATTGGTTCACATACAAGCAAGACTTTTGCTGCACTTTCCCAGAAATTGCTGTTTAGGATGATTTGCTCTATGTTCTTCCCCTTGGGGCCTTTAGAAAGCACTGAACTTTCCCACTGATTGGAACATATAATAGACCTCAAAGCTGCTTTTTCTTCAACCACTCTTTTCAAAGTGATATAATATGAAGCAAATCTTGTTTCACAAGGCCTCAACAATTCCTTTGATGCATGTTGCCTATAAATACTCAATGTGAGACGATGATTCCGTATGAAATTTGCAATTGCTCTCCCTCTATGAATAGCTTCATTTATCCATGGGAATTTAGCCAAGTCATGAAGCAACAAATCGAGACAATGCGCTGCACATGGGCTCCAATATATCTGTGGGTACTTCTCTACAATCAGCCTCCCAGCTCCCACACAATTTGCTGCACTATCAGTTACCACTTGAACCACATTATCCATCCCTACTTCAAGAATGGCTTCCTCTAATATTTGAAAAATATACTCTGAAGTTTTTTTGTGGTTCATGGTGTCAATGACTTTCAAAAACACAACACCTTCAGGACAAGACACCAAAACATTAATCAATGGCCTTTGACACATATCTGACCATCCATCACTCAATATAGTGCAACCTGTTTCCTTCCAAGTGGCTTTGACATCAGCTAATTTTTCAGTCACTCTATCTTTTGACCTCTGCAAAAGAGTTGTCCTGATAGCCTCTGAACCTGGGGGTGTGTACCCTTTGCCAAACTCTGCAATTTTCTGAACTGCATTGCGGAAATGAGGATTTCTCGCAACATTGAATGGAATAGCACTTGTGTAAAACAAATCAGCAACTGCATCATCCACCTGTTGTTTCTCTACTGGTTTCCAAAAGTTGTTCAGTGTTCCACTCTGTTTTGGTACACTCGCCGCTTCGGATTCCACAGAAGAGGAAGACATGGCAGATGTGAATCTAGATATATCTCCTTCAATTCTCTGTTTCTTTTGTGCCTTCTTCATTTTGCCTACCGTTGAAGCAGCCAACTCTTTCTCTAGAATAGCTTTAAGTTCTGGAGTCGCACCTGTGCATGCTTGAACACCTCCACCTGGACCCCCTTTATTAGCAAGGAAGTGGTCCCTAAGCCTTGTTAAAGTTCCAATGATATTTGCCTGACACATGTTACATTTGATGTGAGTTCCATTTCGGGTCACATGCTTCCATGCCTCAGAAGTTGATTTGGGAGGAGCCATTAAATGAAAATCTGCATGTTTGGAAAGAAAAATTAAAAAACACACTATTTTTATTTCAACCTTTTAAAAATATATAATATTAAACAATATAATAAAAAACCATTAATATAAAATTATAAATTATATAATAATAATATTAAACAATATTATAAATTTATAAACATCAAAAAAATTGACACCATATTAATATCATATAAAAAAATGAAGCAGAGATATATAATAATAAATTAATAATATCATATTAATATCATAAAAAATAAAAAAAATTAACACCATATTAATATTAAATTATTAATTATTAAACATAAAAAATATTAAACCTAAAAAAAATTAATAAAATATAAAAATATATAATATTATATTATAAAATATAAATATAAAGCATAAAATATATAATATTATTATTATATAAAATTACATTTTTAAACATTAAGTTATTAACTATTTAACATTATAAACAAAAAAAAAAAATAATAAAATAAAAAAAAATACCTGTGCGGCGGACGTGTGCGGCTGTGCAGGTGGCGTCGCGGAGTGCAGGCGGCATCGGCACTGGTGGCGGCGTCGTCGCGGAGTGCAGGCGGCGTCGGCACTGGTGGCGGCGTCGCAGACGGGTGGCGGCCGAGCACCGGTGGTGGCGTCGCAGAGCGGGCGGTGGTCGCAGAGCGGGCGGTCGGGCAGAGCGGGCGGCGTTAGCAGCTCGCGTGGGTGTGGTTGCAACGTCTGCGGCCGCCTACTTATAAAATCCGCCAAAACAAACCCTAAAACGCAAACCCGAAAAATTAAAAAAACACTTTAACAAACCCTAAAATCGAATTTAATCGAATTTAATCGATTTTTTTAATGGTTTTTCAAGTTCGCCGAATTTCGAACTTCAAGGTTCAAATTCGGTCGAACCTGGTGACTTAGCTCATAACTATGGTGACCTGCACATCAACGTGGTGAAAAATGAGTCTCCTTAAAGACTCAGTAAGAATTCTAACCTTATCCGGATACTTATCTTCATTCCTAAGTTTCCAAATATACCAGAGAACTTCACTTGATAATATAAACCAAAATAGATTACAATCTTTTTTAACCCATGTATATAACCAGTAACAAAATCCAAATGCTTAAAGTTATTATTAAAACTAATTCCAAATAGAAACCAGATTTCCTTAGCAATAATGCAGTCAAAGAAAATATGATTGTTAGTTTCAGCCACTCTGCATATACTACAAGTATCAATGACATGCTGGTTGTTTCTGAAAGGAAGCCTATTCAAAGTAAAGAACCATTTGAAGCATTTCTTCTTAGGAGCTACATTGCTGCTCCATAATCTATACATTTTTTTCTGCCATTCAATGTTAGAATAATCAGTAAGCTATATAGAATTAACATGAGAAATATGATCAACATTACAACATAAAGCATTATAGACCATCTTAGGTTTGGTCCTCATAAGTGGAGTACCATCCATCTAGGTATATGTGAGAAACCTGTCAGAATCCTCATTACAAGATTTAGGAAGTTGGAGCATGCTACAGGCCTCCCTTAGCATAGAATAAGTCCTCCAATTGGACGCAGGAAGCTGAAATTTCTGAGACAACTCAGCCCACGAGATTAGATGATCATTAGTAATAATATCCTTAAAACAACATATGCCTTTAATAGCCTAGCTCTCAGCTGAACATCCTTGAATGAGAGCGAGGGATCTACCTCTGTGGAATAAATTCCACCAGATAGACCTCTCCCCACACACATTGCCATTATTATTGCTGATCTTGTTATTAGAGACCCAATGCCTAACACGTTCCCAAGTCTTCCAGATTACCTTAAATACGTGAGAACTAGTTATAGATACAGGGAAATTCCTAGTGACTAGGTCACTAAAAGGGAGTGATTTCCAAGCCTTGGCTTGCTTCGGGACAACCATCATAATATTTATTCTGATAAGGACCTTCCAGGGCTCATCTCCTTCCAGAGAGTGAAAAATCCATTTCGCAGCTAAAGCAATGCCTTGGAGCTTAAGGTCCTTCAGCCCCAAACCTCCTATCCTCTTGTCAAAACAACACCAACTCCATTTATCAAAATGTCTTTTCCTGTTTCCTCTCCCATTTGACCATAAAAAATTCCTTATGGCTTTTTGTATTTCATTAATTTGATAATTGCTGAACATCCAAATGGAAGCATAGTACAAACTATAAGATGAGAGGATCTTCTGGCAAACTTGGATTCTACTAGCAAGAGATAGATAATGCTTATCCCATTTCCTAAGTTTGGAATCCAATTTGCCCTTGATCCAAAGCCACATCTCCTTCAGACAAGGACAACCAAAGAAGGGAATGCCCAAGTATTGAACTTGTTTGGAGGGCCCTCCCCATTGGTAGTCATACCCAACCAATTTGGAGGGTCGTCAAACCAACCTAGAAGGGTATATTTGGATGAGGAAATTTTGGCTCCTGAGGCTTCACAAAATATATTGAGCTTAAACATTAGAAATTCCATAATGTTTTCATTCAATTCAAGAAATAAGGTTGTATTGTTTGCAAATTGTATATTAATTAGGTCAACCTTGTTTGGGAGAGAGATACCTTTGATTTTAGGTGAAAGGGATGAGTCTCTCAATGGTTAGTATATCGCATCTGAGGCAATGAAAAATAATGCGGTTGCTAGAGGGCAGCCTTGTCTTATAGACCTTTCCAAATAAAAAACTTGAGTCCGAGACCCATTGATCTCCACTTGAGCCGAAGTGTCCTTAAGCAAAACCTTGACCATTTGACAAAACTCTTTGGGGAACCCAAATGCTTCTAGTATCATAGTGAGAAAGCCCCATTCCACACAATCATATGCTTTCTCAAAATTGAGGAGAAACATAGCCACATTTTGATTTGTAGACCTTGCCCAGCTCATGGCGTCCCAACTAGTTATAAGGTTCTCAAGAATATATCTGCCCTTAATGAGTCCAGTTTGTGTAGTACTTATGAAGTTAGGCAGAATATCCACAAGTTTGAGGGCCATAATCTTGGCAAGAATCTTATAGTAGACATTTAATAGAATAATTGGCCTCCAATTCCTTATCAATGACTTATCACCTTCTTTAGGTAGAAGTTTAATAACCCCTCTGTTGATATCAGGGCCAAGAGAGCCCTTGACAACTGCTTCCTCATAAACCTGTAGGCTGTAAGAGATCCTTGCTTATCCATTCGATATTGATCTCGTAAAACTCAATAGGCAAACCATCTGGGCCTAGGGCCTTATCATTATTCAATGTGCTAATAGCTTTTCTAACCTCGTCAAGGGAAATGGGCTTTTTGAGAGAAGTTGATTCTTCAACATAATTTTTACTTGGAACCAAACTTCTATATCTTTCCCTAGTTGAGACACAGGAAGTTGAATTGTCTTCAGAGGTAAAAAGCTTCTGATAGTAATGTAGAAAGGTAGATTTAATGTCTTCAGCATCTACTAGGTCCTTCCCATCATCCCAAATTTTGTCAATTTTCTCCTTATATTCCTTCTTCTTTAGTATGTTGAAGAAAAATTTAGAACCTTTATCCCCTTGTTGTAACCAATTTAGCCTAGCCTTGATCTTGGTTCCTTGGATTTTGCTCTGTTGTATATTACATAGTAGGTTCCTAGAGTGGGCCAGAGATTGAGAGCACCTTATATTGGACAAATCTTTTTGCACTTGGGCCTCCCTCTCCTGTGGGTTATCAACCAAATCTTTTTCAAGTTTCCGATTGTCTTTGGCTTTCTTTTTCCCTATAGTTTGCAATAATAACTTCCAACTATCCACATTTTGATTCCATTTATCAATGATAGAGCTAGAATGAGTATTCCACTTATTGAATTGCCTAATCATATATATGGCAGTTAATACATCTTGATCCTCTAGAAGCCTGGTATTCAATATAAATTTCTCTTTTCTCTCTGTCTTTATCATGGCACTATTTTTTAGACAGATTTGAGAAACCACCGGATGGTGATTGGATAATGTATAGGGGCATACTTTTACTGAGACTCCCTTATCATCCTGCATAAAGGAGAAAGTATCCTTATTTGCATAGAATCTATCTAGTCTACAATAAATCCTTTTATGGCCTTGCTAGAAGTTACACCAAGTGAACCATATACCCTCATACGCTTTTTTCAAGCCTTCTAGTGGGTCAAAGAGTCTCATCTTGTTTTTCATCCTTCCCACTGCAATTTCTCCCCACCCTTCCATTCCATATTAATGCCTCCCAACTTATCTTCAGGATGTTCAATCATGTTAAAGTCCCCTCCAAGAATCCATGGGATGTCTGGGAGAGAGCATATCCACTGCGACAACTCGGTTCTCTCTTTATAGTCATTAGGAGCATAGATTGAACATATCCCAACTCTAGTGTTATGCATATTAATAATTGCCCAAACAGCCCTATTACATGGTGAGGTACCACTGCCCATAATTAAATCTCTCCATTTCCTGTTAATCAATAGAACAACACCACCCTTCCCTCTATCATTTTTGGTGGAGATTTGTATGACATCCTTCCAAATGAATTTCGGGTTAACCTCTAAGGTAAACTTAACCGCTTTTACTTCTTGAAACATCACTATGTCAGTATTCCTATGTTGGTTAAGAAACCTTTTAACCACACATTTCTTGTTAGGGGATTCAAGCCCCTGAATATTCCAAGAGACGCACTTTAACTTCATGAGCAACGATTAGATTTTGGGGTTCTTGGCAGCCATAAAGTTGCTAAAACACTTAGGCGGTTCCTTTCTAGCATCATCTTTCTTGGGAAGGGGGGATTGTTTGCCTTTAGGCCTTCCTCTCTTCCTCCTAGCCTTGGTGAATCTGCCATTACCAGCAGGCACAAGAATTTCAACATTATTTGGATTAGACTCCACAAAATTGTCTTGTTCTATAGATTGCTCCCCATTAGTGATCGAATCGCTAGAAAACGACCGTGCATCCAAATCTGACTCTAAATCTTGAGCATCTAGGACATCCTCACTAATGCTCATCTTTTTATCATCATAAGGCACAAGGGCAAGGCTATGAGCCCTATTAGGGACTGAGACTTTAGTAGAAGGATTGGCAGTAATAATGTCAAAGAAAGCACTATCACTGTTTGGTAAACCATAGAGAGTTTTAAATCCAACGGTAGGGCTAGAAACGATCTGAGGGGTTAGAGAAGACTGATTCTCCGCTTGGTGAGGCAGATCCTTGATAGCCTCATCAAGTTTATTGCTCTCAGAATGAAATTCTGAGAGAATATCAAAGTTATTAGAAAGCTACAGGGGGTTTGAACTCTTAGGGGGGGAAATCTTACCTTCTAACCCAATCATGTTTTTGCTAGCACTCTTTTTCTTCAAAATCCTTAACGATAGACTTGACAATTGAATTTCTATCAGCATCAACCAACCTAGTCTCAGGCGGGGTGGCACAAGAGTCATCATCCATAGGAATAGACGTAGCACAATTAACAGGGGTCTCTTAAATGGTAATACTCATGTCTTTTATAGAGGCCATAGTAGCTTTAATCTTGTCAAGAGCCAATTGCTAGGCATTCTTCCTCCTATTCTTATGTGACTTGGGTATCGCAAATTGCTCAGAAGCACCAGTATGAGAGTCATCAATTTGAGCAAGAGTTGTAGCAATAGCCGAGTGCGGTGGGGCATCAACAATAAAGGTCCCAAAATTGGCAGAGGGATTTAACATCGGGAGTTCCATCGTCGGGGCTGAAACCACATCTTTAATAGCCTTGTTGAGAGAATTGATTTTCTACATCAAGGGGGCTTGGGAAACTTTGGCATTCGAAGAAGCCAAATGCGTAGTATCTCTATTGTTTTTTATAGAGTGAGGATTAACAACCTTTTTGGAAGTATCAAGGGGTTTGCATGTAGTTAAAATAGGGCAATTCTCTCGAATATACCCTTCGCGCTTGCATAAGAAACAAGCATTGATACCACCTAGGGTTTCGATCAAGCAATTCGTAGGACAATTATCAATATTAATTTCGATGAATTTGGGTATATCTCAGCCTGGATTAACTGAGATTAGAACCTGTGCATCCAAATGGGGAACGTGCGATTGTGAATTATCAACCCTAATAAGTCTCCCAATGGGTTCAAGCAGTTGCGGAATGAAATTCCATAAAACCGGAGGCAAACTTTTAACAACTACCCATCTAGGGCAAGATAAAGCAAGAGACCAATTAAGAGCCCTAAATGTACAATTCCCTATGGACTAGAATTGCTTCTGGACAATTGCCGTCTGAGATTTGGCATCCTTGAAAATAATAACAAAGAAACCCTTTTGAATCATTTTGCAAAACGAAAAATGAAACCCTAATTTCTCCACCCAAATGTTTTTAAACCATTCATCTAAAAATTTGTGAGCCAAGCATTTAGAAGTATCCACGCCCACTAAGAATACTTTAACATCCCTTAATCTAGCCTTCTCATTAGCTATAGCTTTAACAATAACATCATTAGGAACAATGGATAAAGTAGTCAGGGGAAGGGTAGAATACTCACCTCCTCCTCCTCCGTCGCCATTACCTTCCGTTAAAGAAGAGCCCAAAATCTTGAATTTAGCCTCGTAGGGAACCGAAAGCAAAGACTTGACCAAGACCGCTTTAAATGATTTTTCCTTATTTGTAGTGACCGCGTTAAGAAAAGAGGGTGAGCCCTCAACATTAAATGCCTCGTTGGCCAAAGAACCAACCATCGAGGCTCATTAACTCTTCGCACGGAAATTTGGATGGAAAACAAGCCACAAGAAGGCAAACAAATTAAATGTAGAGAATTAGCAAAGTAACTTTAGGGCTTATCCTCATGGAGGAGGCCATATTGCCTCCCCCACAGCCTGGTTCGAACCCCTTCAACACCGCACGTCTGCAGAGCACGTCTTGGTTGCAGAGTGCCTCCCCTTTCTTTTCTTTTTGAAATTGTAATGTCCCCATTTGGGAATTTCCTCAATTTAATCCTGAAACAACAATTCCAACCTAAGGTGAGAACTGTAATACCAAATTTACCCAAACTGAAGACATTTAATTATGATATTTAACTTAAAATATTAAGAATAGTTCAAGGATAGGACTTATCTTAATAACTTCCTCTGATCTGTATACTTGAGATATATGTCTCAATGTTATAAATTGCTGCTGCTCAACTGAGCCTTCAGATTAGAGTCATAATAAAATAGATTCTCAACAACTTATGCTATAGTTCTCACCTTTCAATTGATCTCCAAAGCTACAAAATGACTATAAGTCTGCCACATACTTCTCTTCAGAATGAAGTTCTTAATAGCACTTTTTGAAACTGTTATAATCTATTTATCACATTCATATATACTTCTGAAATAATATATTTTAATTAATTCCCAATCTACTTTCCTTAATCCGCTTTTCATATCTGCCATATATCCCACCTTCTCCGCTGAGATCTGCAAATTATATCTATTATATATCTTACAATACCCAACGGCCGCATCCCTTGAATGTCCAAGAGACATGCCAATTCCTAAAACTGGCAAATTGATTTATTAATTAAATTGTATCCCTTCAAAATATATGCCAATCGCACTTATTAAACAATCGGTTCACTAACCAATCGCTTCCTCTGATGCGTTTTGACTAGTATTGGCGATGTTTGAATATTTAGCTTAATAGCTGTTTGACCAGTTGCATATTTAGGGGGAATCGACATTGATGTTTATTTGTTAGTCTTATATCAATTCTATTATTAATTATTGGTGCTTGTTATTAATCTTATTGCCACCTCATCATCGGTCATGCAGCCCCTATGTCTTCTGAAGTAACATCATATTGTACCTTGCAAATTTAAGGGAACCAAATCTGACACTTATCTGGCATCCTCTGTGGGTTGTCTGCTGAAGATTTGGTCTTATAATTGTATCACCTAAGGAGAAATGGAATTAGTTTTAAGGTTTTCATTAAATATTTCATTGGTGAACAATTTCTTACAAGCTGAAGCAACCTGGTGAGTCCCAGATGCTGTCTCAGAAAAAATACAGAATTTATTATTGATTTTCAATTAAAAAAGAACCTTTCAACCAAACAGGTTACAAGGCCTCTGATCTTCAGTTTGATGGGGCATGACAATTCTGCATAAGAATATTATTAGGCTTCATTTATTAAGCATACATATTAAGCAGATTCCCTAATTGTTCATTGTTTGTTATCTTTCTGGGTCAAAGATGGGGACATGACAGAAATAAGAATTTTTTGAATATAACCAAGGATAATTGGGGACACGTTTCCCTCCCTGGAAGCAGGTGTCCTCGCCCCCTAGGTGTTTTGGGGACGTTAGGACGTCAAGGGGACATTCCCTTGTTGCCCCCCCCGTCTGGGAATTTGCAAAAAATGGGGGAAACATCCCTGTGCTTCATAGTTCCTAGAGCAAAAGGGAACTATGCAGCTAATAGAAACAACCACATATAAGCCTGTCCTTAACAAAAAACATTTAACACATCAGGTCTAAAACCCTACACCATCCCCTAGTTTTTTTTTTGCTTGCAAGCATATTTGCAATAGGCTTGAATAATTCCTCTATGATGCCTACTACATGTCTTGGACCACCATGGACTTGTCAATAGTAAGTCAAACATGATGCAGTTGTGAATTTGATGTCATCGCTAAGCTCTTGACAATGTTGCATCCTATGGATGGAACCACTATAGAACAATTGTATGCCCACCTTATCCATCTCACAACAATATGCCCTGCAAAAAGTATTTTCCTTCTTCAAGGCAACAATATCCTACTTGCCCTCATGATACGTTGGGGAGGACATAGAGTCTTCTCCTTCTATGTAGCTTTGTGCTACTCTCTCTTCGCCGCTCCTACCACTTCCATATCCTTCACTTGTTTCATATGTTCAAAGTAGTTTGGAAAAAACAACTGTAACAACCATAAGTAGTTTGCAACTGCCACCACTAGCCCAAGATTAGCTACAAATCTCCCCTAATTGTTGCTTTTTGGCTTATTTCCAAACTCCAAACCTCTTTCACCAAATAACCTCCTCCAAAACCTGAAACTTTCTTGAGAGATGCAAGCAAAGATTTGTTGGGAGTCATGACACTTCTTTTCTTTGCTCTTGCTGGTTCAATTGATACCTGCCATCCTAGCCCACTTTTTGTACCACCTCTTTGCATAAAAACAAGCTAGATAGAGCAAAACACCAAAGCTTCACAAGTCAAGCATATTCACAATCAGCAGTCACCACGTTAAGATGTCCTACATATGTGACCTCAATACTTCCACAATGGTTTATGGTGCCTAATCTCACAATTGATGCCCTTTCACCTCTCATCTGTCCAATGCGTCAATTCCAAGATACAACGACAATAACCACCGACATGCATGGATGCAAAAAAACCTTTCAAAAATGTACACCTTAGATAAATAATCTCACATTGAAAACTCAACTTCAAGAGGATGGTGTCTTAGATGCTGCTCTAAGTCTTTCTAAGAGTCCAATATATGACTATAAATTGCCAAAAATGACTCTTGGTCCACACCCACATTTGCTAAGTGATCTGCTGTTGTGTTCAACTACCTTGTGCAATTATCAAAGTTGATCTCCTGAAAACTAGATTTTAGAGCCATCACTTTTTTTTAATACCTATTTAGTTTCCAATTTGGACTCTTGCCTTTGTTAATGGCTTGAATCACTACCAACAAATTTCCTTCTATCTCAATCTTGGGAATACATAATTGCACGTATGTATGTATGTATATGTTATAATACACACATCAATACATACATTATATATATCTATGTATGTGTGCATTTATAAATGCCTCAAAACTTAGAAATCTAATAAATTAGCATAGACATCTTAAATATATCGATCTAAAATATATTGAGTGATCACTCTTGAGTCACTTTGAAGCTGATATCTCTTGGCATGTTTTAGGTAGAGATGCATTTGAGATATCCGTTAGTTGATGCCAGCCTTCTAAAATAGGCAATTCAACATGATACCCATGGAGAGAAAGCAAATGATACGTTGACAACTTGTTTTAGGTCCTTCATTGAATTAATCACTACTCTCTTTGAATTTCAGATGAGAGAGAAATCAAAATCCTCTATTCTCCTCTCTTGTCGAATTGTTAGTCATTGCTGTGGTATATATAGTTTGACAAAATCTTTCACATGTTCTCTCTTTATTTCTCTCCTTCCATGTTTGAACATATTTTTCTCTCGCCAATCCTTTGACGATATGGCATCTAAAGATTCTTGAGGTTGCCATTTGCTTTTAGGGTTATTGTGATACACAATTATTTACTGTAGCAATGGTCTGTTTTCGTCTCCTTCCATATTTGACCATGTTTTTCTTATCAATGATTTGATGATATGGTAACTTAGATTTTTGTGGTTGTCATGTGCTTTTTAGGTAGTTGTGATACTAAAATAATTACTGTAGCAATATTCATTACAGACAGGAAAGACAATTTTATTTTCTGTTGCTATTTTAATCATTTGAACTTATTGACAATGATTGTAGCTAATATGAAGAACAAATTTCCTTGTGCATCATGATAGAACTGGCTCAAATAGGCTTGTCGACTAAGGTAGCCTGTCAGTCCAACCTGCTAAACAGATAACTGAACGGGTTGGAGTATCCATAATAGTCTATAAGATACATTGAAGATGATTTCAAGGGTTTTAACTTAAAAATATAGATGCAATAAAGAAACTTTATCCTCCTTTAGTCCCATGTCAATATTGTCTATGAAGTTATTGTGAAAACTGATCCAGAATTTATAATATAAATATGAGGATTTGCATCATAGTGATATCATTACATACAAACTTAATGAACATCAATGACTTTGCAGAAGGTGATGGAGAGGGAGAAACTGAGGTTTCAGACCAGCAGGAAGGTGATACAAAGGAGTCTGCAAAGGTCTGCAAAACAATCGATACTCACAAGTTCTGTAGGGACAAAAATTACTGTACTTGACTTGATTTCTTCAACATTTATTGTGCAGAGTTCAGATCCCTCTACCACTTTGGAATCTTCTTTTGATGCACTTAATATGAAAAAATTTGATGGTAACCTTTCAGCTTTTAGGCTTGGATGCTTCTATCAAGTATTTTTCCTTGTAATTCTAAAGTTTTGAAGTTTGTATTTGGAAGACTCTTCATATTGACTGCTGAATTTGCACTTGCTTCCAATATTTTCAGTGGCTTTTACAGTAGATCCTTTGTATCATCAAACATCTGCACAATTTGATGAAGGGGGGGCCAAGGGTCTTCTTTTGAATACTCTTAGTGTTTACAACGATTGCCGTATAGTATTTGATTCTCTGGACATTCCTGGGAAAAACATGAAGTCCAGTGTAACACAAAATAATGACATTCATGAGACAGTTGATATGCGTTTCATCAAAGGTATTGCCTTCTCAATAGCCTCTTGGAGAGGCCTTTTATTTTCATTCTATTCTTTCAACTGAGCAATAAAATGACAGAAAATATTATTACATGAAACAGATAGTGTTGACCAGATGGTGTTGAGCATGCAAGCTAAAATGGAGATCTCACCAATTCTTAAAGAAATTCTTATATTGCTTGAAGATCCTTATTGGAATTCTGTAGAAGCTGTTGCATTCATGGAAAATAATGATGATACCATCCATGCTTCTCTTGATATGCAAGAAATATTTAACGGAGAAGATGTAATGGATGATGCTTTTGATGTAGATCCACAGGATTTTGAATGCAGTGACAATGTTGGTGTTGTAGAGGATAATTTGAATAACATGAGCCCAGGCTCTCATGGTTCTTTTGCTCAAGAAAAAACTGACAATGAGGTCATAATATTTCTCATAGTCCACAAATTTGATATGCCATTTCTTTTTATCTCTGTAAATAAATGGATATGCATTATTTTCAGTACATTTCAACCTCTCACTGCAATGTGTTTTATTTTCAGGCAAGATTTGGTTACGGTGAATTTATATTAGAAGATGATAAGGATTCAATGAGTGAACATACACTTGACTATTTGTTCTTAGGGATGGGGGTATTATCCAAATCAAATGCTTGGGCTGGTCCTGAGCACTGGAAGTTTCGGCGAATTAAAGGTGGATTCATCAAGCCTTTTTAATGTTCCTATGGTAGCTGTCTTAAAATTTACTTTTTTCCTTAAAAATGACTTGTTGGCTGACAAGAAGGCATGCTCTGCAGATGTGCAACAGAGATCGGATGCTCAGAGTGCACTTTCAGAAAAAGACAATAAATTAAAGAAGAAGAAAAAGGAGCCATTTTCCATTGACTTTTTGAATTGTTCTGAAACTGAAAATAATAATTTCTTTGCACCCCCTAAAACACAGCGGTCGTTACTATTGCCCCAGAATAGTGCCTCTAATAGGTCTACTCTGCCAGAAGATTGTCATTACCAGCCAGAGGAGTTTGTAAAGCTCTTCTTAATGCCGTGTGTTATGGTAAACACATCTCCTCAAATTTTGATTTCTAATTTTTCCATGCAATAACCTAATTTTGGCTTCTACTTGTATACAGTGTATCGGGAAAAAAGGAAGAAAAGTCAATGGTAATCTCTTTCACATTTGTCTTTGTGTCTGGACTTAACAACAGATCTATTTATTTCTTTTAATGGAAATATTGAGGTTTGTTATCTGTAATCTAATTTTGTAAGTTTACATTCTTAGCACACTTGAAATGTTTTATTCAATTTGTTTCAGATGATTTGCTTGAGCCTACGAACTGTTTTGAACCATCAGTTACATGGGGCAACCAAGATGGTTTTGATTCTAACTGGGATGATGCACTCGTTGATAGTGATCTTGAAGATTCAAATGTGAACATGGTTGTTCAGCCTCGCAAGGTTTGGCATCACCACGAACTTTGCTATACAAAATTTTATGTATTTTCTGTCAAGTGCTTTCTTGCTGTGCATGTTAATATGTGAAAGCCTTTGCATACTAAAAACATTAGAGGAATATGGATGAAACATCAAAGAATGTGGATATCTAATCTATATAGGTTGGTTTGTAGTCAGAAATGAGGACAAAAATCTGAGTGGAATGGTATGGGTACAACCACTTTATGTATTTTTTCTTCATTTTAAGATTGTGGCATGACAGGTTTAAGAATCATATGTTTTTCAAATCTCAACTTTTGTTGTTCAATATTTTATTATTGTTCATGCAGTTTTTGAACACATTGATTTTTGGTACATTCTTGTTTGCTATGCTTTTGCTTAGTTGAAATGGCATCTTATGTTCTATAGTGCTTTCAATTTTTTGAATTAAAATTTCCGAAATACAGAAGGGTTTGCAGGTTCCAGCAATAGAGGTTGGTGAAGATTTAGATTGGGGAGAAATAAAATTTCAAGTGGAAGGAAACAGTATGATTGTAATCGTTCCTCTTTCTGATATAATTTCACTGTTCTCAGATTTTACCATCACCATATAATATTTTATAATCTTTTTCTGTTTAGATATCCACTTTGTTATTTTTGGGTTTGCTTTATTGTTATTACTTTGTGTTCGTAAACAGCAACCTGCTTGCTTTCATAACAGTGTTCTTGGTGAGTACTTGCTTGTATGCACCCCTTCTAACTTTTTCCTATATATGCATTTAGTAGAATAGTCCTTTATGTGCCCATTTGCGTTACATATGCCACATTGTTTTTAAGAATTTTTATACTTGCAAATAATGGCGGAGGATTTTTAATCTTTCCATTGCCTTGCTGACTTGAAGTGAAGGATTATCCTTGTGGATTCATTTTCTATCCATGTTGATCATGAGAGTTTGAAAATGTCCCTTCAATATCTTTTCTCTTAGGATATGTTGTTTGTCATTTACTTGAAGAAGGCTAAAGAATCCTCAAATTGTGCAAGCCAATTGTGTTTTTTACTGTGCATCTATCTTGCATTGTTATGACCCCATCATCAATTTGTTTACCACTTTGAAGGCTTGTTGAGATGGGTCAGTGATTGATTCCTTCAGGCTGCTTTTGTCTTGTCTCCTCATGTTCTTAAGAGTGTCATAAAAGACCTTTTGTTTTCCAATTAGAGCCTACATACACTTCTCCATCTTATCAAGCTTGACCACTGGACTGGGAGAGTATAGTGACATTGGCTTCCAGTTTCAGACATTTGTCTTCACGTGAGTCTTCTATTTCTGTATGCTCACTTTTATCATTTTGCTTCATTGTATCTCTTATTTTCTGGTTCTATCTTTTTGAGCAAGTGACTCATTGGAATGGTAGGAATTCACCTTTATCTCATTTTTTTGCCAATTACTTAAAACAAAGCTTTGGTAATAATATTGTTCATATTTGTAGTTGCAGCTTCTGGATTAAATTTTGTGTATATTTTTTTGATCATCGACGTTTCGGACCACACTCCGTGATCCATCATCAGGATGATAGAGAGCATAAGGAGATAAAAATGAGTTGGTTGCAGACCTGAGCAGAATAAAAAGAAAGAAAGGTGAAGGGTGAAGGTAGAAGGTGCACGAAGTACAAGGCTAGGACAAGAGGAGATAGATGACCTAAAGGATGAACTAAAAGATAATAAACCAAAACACAAGAAGAAAGAAAATGTAATAATAAATAATATAAATACACACAAACACCCACTCGCATACAGATGAATACAAATAAGAACACAATACAATGAATAAAGAAAAGAAAAGAACTTAATAAAATCAAGAGAAAGCAAAACTGGAGAAAGATAAAAAGAAAGAACATAAACAAACACAAGAACACTACATGAGACATGAATGAAAAACAAAACATGGAAGAAAGATAGAAAGAAAAAAGAAAAAGAAATAACCTAAATAGAAACACAAAGAAACAATTATATAATATAAAACAAGTATATGTCCCCGCTTTGTGAATTTTAGGCTCTGTAAATGTGACGGGTCACTTCCTTAGAGGGAACAAGATGCTTCTTGGTTGCATCATCAAAGGAGGAGGAAGCGGCAACATACTTGACATTTTTTAAAATTTTGGAACAAGGATTACGAGATAAGATTTTATAGTTGCTAGTGTCTGAGACCCATTGTTGACACCATTGGCTCTCCCACCTACAAATTAGCATCTTTCCTTTCCAAAATTATCGCCCCCCTCATAGGGAAGTCTAACTCCATCAAGGATTCCGTCCATTTCGTTGAGTTTATCAAGGACATGAAGTTAGATAACAATGACCTCTTAGTGAGCTTTGACATTATCTCCCCTTTCACCAAGGTTCCCATTCTTGATGCTATAGATATTGTTAGACGCAAGGTTAATACCGAGATTGCTACCTTGGTGGAGTTATGGTTAAGATCTACGTTTTTCTCTTTTCAAAACATCATCTATGAATAGGTTGATGGTGTGGCTATGGGCTCCCCTCTTTCTCTTGTCAAAGCCAATCTTTACATGGAGTATTTTGAAGACATTGCCCTTTCCTCCTACCCCCTCAAACGAAAATGGTGCAAGTAGTATGTGGACGACACCAATGTGTGTTGGCCCCATGGCCTTGATAAATTGGAGGAATTCCACGCCCACCTCAATAGCATAACCCCTTGCATTTCCTTCACCAAGGAATTGGAATCTGATAACCAACTTCTGTTCCTTAATGTTTCGGTCATCAAAAAATCTAATGGCTCCTTGGGTTGTCATGTTTTCTGCAAAGTCACCCAAACTGACTTCTACCTTCACTCCTTATCGCATCACCATCCTTGTCAAAAAGTGGGGATCCTTAAAACCTTGGTTTTGAGAGCTTACCGTATTTGTGATGAAGAAAACATAAACCAAGAGTTGGCCCATCTTTGCCATATCTTTAGACTGAATGGGTATGCTAGTAGGCAAATCTCCAGAGCCCTCAACCAAGCCAAATCTTGTTCTCAATCCAAGGCCATTCCTTCCCTCCCTTCTGACATCCCTTGCATCTCTCTTCCTTATATTGCGGGGATCTCTAAAAAAATCTCCAAAATCCTCTCCAAGAAAGATGTTCGTTGTGCCTTCAAGCCCTTCTCCTTGGTTAAGAGTTGTCTTCCCCCTCTCAAAGACTCTAGGGACATTCTTTTAGAATTTGGAGTTTGCAAGGTGATTTGCTCATGTGGTATTCCTTATATAGGTGAAATGGGACACTCTTTTGGCACTAGAATCAAGGAGCATGTTGTTGACATTAGGCATGAGTGTGTCATTATGGCCCTTGCAGACAATTCTTGTTCAACTAGGCACCATATTTGTTAAGAATGTACGAAAGTCTTGTGCAAAGAGGACAACTACTTCAAGAGAAAGCTAAAGGAAGCCATTGAACTAAATAACCATCCCACTAACCTCAATCGAGATGAAGGATATGGCTTAAGTGTTTTGTGGCAACCTTTCTTGACCACCCCTTACCCCTCTTAGTGTAACCTTTTTTGCTCTCCCCCCTCTTCCTCTTCTTTTTTCTTTCTCTCTTTATTTTCTTTGTTTTATTAATTTCTTTATTTTTAAGTTATTTTTTATTTATTTAAGTTCTACTTTATATTATCTAGTTGGTGTTTTTCCTTGTTTCTTTGTTGGGGGTTTTTGTAAATGACTTTTAGTCTCTTTTAGTTTTGTACTTTCCTCCTCTTTTTTGTTTTCTAGGTTGCTATTGGTGTGTTCTTTATTTTTTGTCTTCTCTTGTTCTTTATGTATGTATATATATACATGTGTGTGTGTGTGTGTGTGTGTGTGTTTGTGTGTTTGTTTGTGTATAAATGTTTTATATTATTTAATTGTTTCTTTGTGTTTTTATTTAGGTTTTTTCTTTTTCTTTTTTCTTTCTATCTTTTTTCCATGTTTTGTTTTTCATTCATGTCTTGTGTTTATTTATGTTCTTTCTTTTTATCTTTCTCTGGTTTTGCTTTCTCTTGATTTTATTAAGTTCTTTTCTTTTCTTTTATTCTTTTTATTGTGTTCTTATTTGTATTCATTTGTGTGTTAGTAGGTGTTTGTGTGTATCTATATTATTTATTATTACTTTTTCTTTCTTTCTTATGTTTTGGTTTATTATCTTTTAGTTCTTCCTTTAAGTCATCTATCTCCTTGTTGATGTGTTTTTTAGGCACATGTGAACACAAAATAAAATACCTTAAGTATCTTATCCTCTCTTGAACAAAATCTCTCGGGTGCTGAAGATTAGCTTAAGGATCATTCGAGAAGACTCCAAGGTTCATGAATGTACGGTCACTACGTGTGGATAAGCTTTGTTGGTTGATGTGATTGTTGGTATCACAAGGGGACTTACATTAGAATGCTCGAATGCTCGATTTGCTAGAACTTGATCATCTGATATTTCAATATGGTGTTGCTTTGTCCTAGACTAACTTGAATTGAAAAAAAGGCAAAAGATGAAGGGTTGAGAGAATCTATTCCAAGGCCTAGAATGTAAGAAGATGGACGAATGATTAGGTGGAATCCTACCGAGCAAGGTCACACCATCAAATTGAACAATTTGACACAAGCTCAGCGGAATCTTCTAAGGATTTTTCAAAGATGTTCAAACCATTACCATCAACATTGATCACCATTCAAGTTAATGCATAAGCAATGGATGTATGACGATTCTAAGTTAAACTCATATCACTCCAGTTGACCATGCAAGGCACACTTACAATCAATAAGAGGCTAGTGGTATGGACTAGGCGGATTCCTCATGAATACATTCAACAAATTCCTCCATTCAATCTAATTTATTTATCATCTAACATGAAGATCCAACAAGAAACCATGCACGTTGTAAAGAAACGATACTCTTCACCATAACTTCAATGAAAATGGAGTTCATTTACAACTTAGGCAACAATTTCTGCCTTCTCCTCCTAATCTAACTTATATTCTAATTGCTATTTTATTCTCTCCTATTGCTAACTATTCGCTATTAACCTTTACAAATGAAGAGTTTGAGCTTTATATAGAGAGCTCATTTACAATGAATGGCTAGGATTGATTCTCCATCAATGGCCAAGATTTTACAATGAAACCCTAATTAGGGTTTATTACAACAAACTCTCCTTAGCCAAGGAGAAAATTACATTCAATGAACGTGGACCAATAGATATCAAGGGTAGGTACATCAGAGTTTGTGCATCCATGTATGAACTAGGTGTATTGCATCTAGGCATGCTGATGTGGACCTTTTTGACTGGAAGAATAGTGTCTGAGATGATGACTAGGACGCCACCTTTAACTTGCACCTTTGTAGACTGGATAGATCATCATGAAGGAATATTTCTTGATACTTCAACATTGTCCAGCTTCCGTGATGATGACGATGATCTTCTAACTGTCTTCTTGAATGTCTTGATCATGGAAGTGCAAGGTATAAATCTTAGTTTTGAAGTATTGATGAACTTCTGATGTTAGCATTGTCTCTCTCCTTTGGAATTCCTTCTCTTCTGACTCCCTTCATGTCATTGACGTTGTGGATCATGTCTTTGTGCAAATGAATGCATCTTGTGTGATCTTATTTCTTTCCTCATCTCCTACAAAACAAACAAGCAAGTATCAAATACACTTGATGTATAGGTTATATAATCTCTTAATTTGACATAATCTTTTATTTTGTATGATTTGCAGGTCCAATAGGTGCAGTCTTAGGGGAGATCACCCCTTGGTTTTGAGCAAATTTTGCTATCTCCTTGATGAGTTCCTTTCTTCCTTTGTGAATTTGCCGTTGTTTTGATGAAATTCACTCTAAACTTGGAGCAAGGTACATGACTCCAAAATTCGCTCTGGACCCTCTCCAAGGTACATGCTTAAAAATTCGCTCTGGATCCTCTCCAAGGTACTGTTGTGACGTTTTCACACATCGCCCCATTGCAAATGGGGACCCATGTTTTTTTTGCTCATTTTGTTCGTTTTCGCTTTGCTTTTTCTAGGGTTTTGTTAGTTTGTTAGTTGTCTGGATTTAGGGTCAAGCCTTAGGGTTCTAATTACCGTCTTTTCGGACCAAAATCCAGTCGTTTTTGAGGGCTTTTGAGTTTCCTTTTCTAGAATGCAAATTTTGAATGAAATGAATTCGCCAGAATGGTCTAATTTTCAATTGGAATGTTGATGCAGAGCTTAAATTTGTCTAAGTGTTGAAGATGAAATGTGAATTTTTGTCCAATTGAATATTTTTGACCAAATTTTGACTTTTTTGAATTTTGATCCTAGGCATTTCAAATGATTTGTTTTCGCCTTGTGAAGTGATAAAATGTGTAAAATCATGATATTTTGGCCTGTAGGAGCAAAATCGCTCCTGTCCCTCAGTGAAGGACAGGAGCTCAATCTCAAATATCTCATCATTCTTGCAGAGTCCAGACAAATTTTACGTTTGAAGTGATGGAGAACGGCGAGATCTTTCCATTGAATATAAATTGAAGATTTTCATGAGCACAGAAATGCCTCCAGGAGGAAAATCGCTCCTGTCCCTCAGTGAAGGACCGGAGCTACAATTCAAATTTCGTCTTGTCCTTGCAAGATTTTGAAAGTTTAATGATTTGAGGACGTCCGAAGGAAGATACTTTGCCAAATGAATATAATTTGATATGCAAAAACGAAGGAGAATGACCTATATTGACCATATCGCTCCTGTCCCTCTCCAAGGGACCAGGGCGAGGTACCTTGTAGCTCTCGTCCCTCTCCCAGGGACCAGAGCGATTTCCTTCATTTTGCAAAATCCAGACAAAGGTCAAGGCAAGTTTACGTTCAAAAACAAGGAAAAACATGAGATAAATGCGTTGAATATAAATTGAAGATTTTTGGGACGTCCATAACAGTGCTAATTGCCTAAATCGCTCCTGTCCCTCAGTGAAGGACCGGAGCTACAAATCCAATTTTGCTTTGTCCTTGCAAGATTTTAACGTCTTGACGATGTGAGAAGGTCCAAAGAGGTACATTTTATCAAATGAATATAACTTGAAGTGCTGTCGGGGAGATCAACAGGGTAGCAAGTCCGACTTGAGTGAGGTCCTGATCCTGAAATTTGGCTAAGTCTGGAATGCCCTGATCCTGAATTTGACTAAGTCTGGAAACTGAAAAAACCTCCAAAAACTAGATTTTGCAATATAACTCCTGGAGGTCTGAAACCACTCTCAAACATCCTGAAAGTATATATGGAATATAACTTAAAGTATAAGAAAGAAGAAACATAGAAGGAAATGTCACTTATACTTAAATGTTATATTCCATTAAAATTGTCCTGATTGAGAGTGCGAAAAGTCAAATTTCGCTCGTGTCCTTCTCCAAGGGTCCAGAGCGAAATGCGCTCGTGTCCCTCTCCAAGGAACCAAGGCGAATCGCTCGTGTCCCTCACCAAGGGACCAGAGCGAAAATGCTTAGTTGAGCCATTCCTGACCTTGTTTGGACGAATCGAGACATCAAAGGCATGGTGAAGGACGAAATGAGCATGATAGAACATCCAGACTTGATCAAAAAACAATGAAATGATGAAGTTTTGCCTAGAGGGTCAAATTCGCTCTTGTCCCTCACTGAAGGACCAGAGCGAAATTCTTCATAAGGTACGTCCTGAACAAAGATCAAGCAAATTTTATGTTCGAAGGCAAGAAAGGAGGTCAATCGAACCCGTTGAAGACAAATTGAAGATTATCAAACGTCAACAAAGGACCAAAATGCTTAAGTTCGCTCCTGTCCCTCAGGAAGGGACCAGAGCGATTTTTGTTGTAGATGATTTTCTCGCCAAATTTCAACCGATCTCAAGGCATGAATGAATGAAAGGAGGCATTGCGAATCCGTTGAATATAATTTTCGAAGGTGATGAAGTGAAATGAGGCCCACAAGAGCAAAATCGCTCCTGTCCCTCAGTCAGGGACCAGGGCGATGAGGTACGTATCTTCCCACTTTTTCATTTTTGGGCGCTAAACAAACATTTTTTAAATTTATTTAAATGCTAGAAAAAAATCGATATTTAATTAAAAGCATTTAAATAGCGCATGGTATGTATTTATTAATTATTTTTTGCCTTTGTAAAAAATCGAAATTTATTAATTAAAAATAAAGGCATTTAATAATTAATTATTAATTTAATAAAAATCAAAAGGGAGCGCTTGGGTTTATTTTGTCAAGCTCGGCCTTTATTATTTATTTAAAAATCGTTTTAATTGCTATATTTTGCAAAAAGTCGGCCTAAGGTCAATATGAAGGTGAGCGCCTATAAAGGAAGGTGTTTATTTCATTTTCACATCATCATTTATCATCTCTCATATGCAACTTGGAGAAGGCAAAAGAGGAGCGAATTTCATACAAAGGAAGGGCGAAATTATCATTCAAGAAGAGGAGCGAATTCAATCAAAGGTGGTGCGAAACTACTATCCAAAGGAGAGGCGAACTTGAAGTTTCTATTTGAGCGAAGTTGCCTAGGACGTCAAAGACATATCAAAGATGGCGAAATTGCTAACTTTAAGAGGAGATCACGTCCAAGACTTGAAGGGTGGCGAAGTTGATAAGAGGAACGGTCTTTTGAAGATCACATCAAGACTATCGAATTTTGATTTTTGCCTAGGCAAATTACTCATTTTGCATTCTAGAGTTAGCTCTCTAGTGAGGTTTGGCGATATGGATTTATTGTTTTGATTTTGATTGTTAATCGTCATAGCTTAGATTTTGAAATTTTGTTTTTCCTTAGCTCAGTCTTTTTTAGGAAATGATTAATAAAGGACTTATCATTAAGTTTCCTAAAATTGCTCTCTAATTTATGTTATGTATTGCAAAATCATGGTACTAATTTTGAAATGTTGTGTAGGCATCAAATGGAGGTCTCTTCAAGGAAAATCAAGCCGGATCCAGGACGGTCTTCGCCAGGACGGTCTTCGCCGGGACGGTCTTAGCCAGGACATGGGCGACCTCTTTCAATCCAGCGTTCCAAGGCGAGGTACATCATCTTCCTGCACATCAAGGACGCAAGGAGTTAGAACAAGGGCTCGTTGAAGAAGCAAAATAGTTCCAGATGAATTAATTAAAGCAAGCTTCTCAACAACATCAAGTTGAATATCTACCAAGTTCCAAGTGTCAAATGAGGTGGCATCCTAGTCATCATTTCTCCAATCAGTGAAGTCCATCTCAGCATGTCCAGATTCAATGTACTTAACTCATGGAAGGTGGCACAAACTCCGATGTACCTACCCCAGCTATCCATTGGTCGATTTTTCTAAAAGGGACATGTGTCCAAGCAATACAATTTTATCATTGGTCAAGCATTAAATGTTATGTAATGGTTGTAACAAACCCTAATTAGGGTTTTCATTGTAAAATCTTGGCCATTGATCTTGAATTGATCTAAGCCATCAAATTGTATTGTGGGCACTATATAAGCCCAGGCATTTCATTTTGTAAAAAAGGAGAGTTAGGGAATTTTAGATGATTAGAGAGAGTTGTAAATAGTTGGAAGAGTTAGAATATAGTTGATAGAATAGCAATTAGAGTAGAATAGGAGGACAAGGCAAGAAATTGTTGCCATTGATTGTAAACAAACTCCATTTTCATTGAAGTAATGGTGAAATATGTCGTTTTTCTTGCAATTTGCATGGTTTCTTGTTGAGTCTTCAATCTTAGATGGTAGATGATTAGATGAATGGAGGAAATGTGATTGATTGATGGTGGAATTCGTACATCCATACTACTAGCAGTTTGTTGATTGCAGACTTGCCTTGCGTAGTCAACTGGAATCATTCAGCTTAAGCTCAATTTCAATTTGTCGCCTCTTCATTGATATGCATCAACTTGGATGGTATCTATGCCTGCGGTGATGATTTGAACATCATAAAGCTCCCTTAGAAGATCGCACTAGTCTTGTGTAGATGTTCCATTGATGTCAAAACAAGATCTAGTTAGAGTTTTGTCAAAAATCAAATCATCGCTCCTACATTCTTTGTATTAGGATTAGATCCTCTCTTCGCCCTCTATCCTTTTTCCATTTTTTTAATCTAAGTTAGTAAGAGCCTGTGTCCAGCAAAGCAGATCGGAAGTTCAATGTAAGTCCCCTTGTGATTCCAGCAAATCACATCATACCACTGGAGCTTGTCCACACGTGGAGACCCCACTAAAAGAACCTTGGAGTCTACCTAACTGATCCTTTACGCGAATCTTCAGCAGTTAGAGACTATTTTCTCAAGAGAGGATAAGATGCCTTTAGGTATTTTATTCTGTGTATGATTGTGTACAAAATACACGTCAACAGGTACACACTCCAAGATTCGCTCTAGGACCTTGGCAAGGTACACACTTTCAAAAAATTCAATCAAGGACCTTGGTAGGGTACGTGCTTTCAAAAAAATTCGCTCAAGGACCTTGGCAAGGTACATATCTTCATGAAAAGTTCGCTCTCAATCCTTAGCAAGGACAGGGTCCAAGGTAAGAAATTTGCTCCATGTCCTTTGCAAGGACAAGGTCCAAGGTGAGAAATTCGCTCCATGTCCTTAGCGAGGACAAGAAAAAGTTCGCTCTAGGACCTTTGGAAGGACGGACAAAACTCAGAATTCGCTCTAGGACCTTTGGAAGGACAAAACTCAAAATTCGCTCGAGGACCTTTGGAAGGATGGACAAAACTCAAAATTAGCTCTAGGACCTTTGGAAGGACAAA
Organism: Cryptomeria japonica; assembly: GCF_030272615.1. Lineage (NCBI taxonomy): Eukaryota > Viridiplantae > Streptophyta > Pinopsida > Cupressales > Cupressaceae > Cryptomeria > Cryptomeria japonica. Next base: position 417,176,288 of record NC_081407.1, read on the forward strand.
ACTCAAAATTCGCTCTAGGACCTTTGAAAGGTACATGAAAAAGTTCGCTCTAGGACCTTAGCAAGGTACATGAAAAAGTTCGCTCTAGGACCTTAGCAAGGATAAGAAAAAGTATGCTCTAGGACCTTAGCAAGGACATGAAAAAGTTCGCTCTAGGACCTTAGCGAGGACATGGTCCAATTTCTTCCTCTTTCTTCTACCTCATTGATTTGAGCCTTAAGTTTTCCAATCGTTCCACATGAAAGCATCATCAATTTGACCTTTGAGAGCACCTATGGAGGAAATTCGTTCTAAGACCTTTGTGAGGTACATCACTTGGTGAAGAAATTCGTTCTAAGACGTTTGTGAGGTACATGACTTGATAAAATTTCGCTCTTGATCTTTTGGAAGGTACATGCCCTTGGTGAAATTTTTGCTCTTGGACCTCAACAAGGTACATAATTTGGAAAGTTCGCTCTCAAGCCTCTGCAAGGTACATGATTTCTCAAATTTGCTCTTGACCCTTGGCAAGGTACGAGAGCTAAATGCAAAAAATCGCTCTGGGACCTCTCCAAGGATATTCTCTCTAGGACTGCTCCAAGGACATTTGCTCTAGGACTGCTCCAAGGACATTCGCTCTAGGACTGTTTCAAGGACATGAAACAAGTTCGCTCTAGGACCTTAGCAAGGACATGGAACAAGTTTTCTCTATGTCCTTAGCAAGGTACGGGGTTCTATGTGAAATTCAAGGAGGACACAATTCATTCGACCAAGGTTTACTCTTGCCACTAGAAATATGATCAGATAACACAAGAAACCTAGGCATGATCCAAGGGGTTCTGGATCTACTTTCATGCTCACAACCGACTGTCTTCACTCCACCCTAAGGAGACCAACCTGACTTGATGACCCTCTAGCTACCTGAGAAACTCTATTCCTTCAATGCAAAGATTAATAGAAAAGACTCTAACACAACCAAGAGAGCAAAAGGTGGGGGTCCCCATCTACAATGGGGCAATGTGTGAATACCTCACAACACTCCTCTTGTCCTAGCCTTGTACTTTGTGCACCTTCTACCTTCACCCTTCCTGTTTCTTTCTTTATATTCTGCTCAGGTCTGCAACCAACTCATTTTTATCTCCTTATGCTCTCTATCATCCTAATGATGGATCACGGAGTGTGATCTGAAACGTTGATGATCAAAAAAATATACACACAATCTAATCCAGAAGCTACAACTACAATATTTCATGGACTGTGGAAATATTCTCTCATTAATTGTTCATTATTGTCCATCTGATTCAAATGATTACTTCACTAACACTTACACAGTTTATTAGTGAAATGAAATGAAGATTGTTTTACTAAGTGCCATGTTCAAGGAATCTGTTTTTCCATAATGATGTGATTAATTGCTGTTTTGTTGGAAATGAAACAAGAAGGAAACATTGACAAATAAATTGTTTCAAGAAAAAAAAGGGTAAACTGAAAGATAAAGATTTTTTTTTCCTCGAAGAATTAGCATATAGGTGGGCAAAAACAAAAATTTCAAAAAACACACAATAAGGAGGAAAACCTACTGCTTTTTATATTTAAAGGTATTTTTATAGTATAGAGATATAGAAAGCAAATAAAAATGAGAGTTCACCACATGAATTTTGGAATATAGAATCTAGATATTTCATTAATGGTCATATCACTGGTTACATTGCATTGTATGGTGCATACTCAACAACGGTCAAATGATAAATAGATACTAAATGTTTTCAAATTTTCAATTCCAATCTGCTTTGTACAAAGTCAACCTACAAGTTAAGTACAAAGGTTCAAAAAAACATATGTAACCAGTGACTTGATACTGCAAAGAGAGCTGCACTAGAGGGCTGTATGTCCTAATGATGAAGCTCCAGGGTCAGAACCTCTTCCGCACTATCAATGTTGGCCTCCCTAAGGATATCTAAATCATTGGGATCGGGTGGATGGAAAGAATGTTAGATAGCAAAGGAGCACTTCTGAAAATTTATTCCTTTCCACAAAAAATAACAAGTGGTTAGTGGATAACAATCCGGGTAGAAAGAAAAGGAAATGTTGGAGTGTTAAGAGGTGCTGCGTAGAATGCCTCAAACAAATTAGTCTTTGGACAACCAACAAACCAAACAACCTGTTAGTCAAGGCTATTGAGGGTTTTGCTATCTTGTGAAATACTAGCATTTAAGTCATTGAGGTTGAAAATAGCTACCTTGCAAACAAATGTGAAAACAATTTTTTGCAGACGAGCACAAGAACTGAAAACCGTTTCATGATGAAAAAATTACCCAAAAATTGTTTAAACTTGTAATGGATTGTGATTTTTTGGAATTTTTTTTTTGAAAAATCACGAGGGCCAATTTCTTGAAAAAAATGTGATTATTGCAGGTTAAAAATTGCTAACAATGGCAGTTTGTGAGTACTCACAGTTTTTCACAATTTATGCTTGTATGACCATAACACATGGAGTTATCTGCAGAAACACATTTTGAATTAAACTGCTGCTAAAAAATGAGTCACGCCTCTTCTTGAAATCAGCAATTAGAAATTACAAGAAATTAGCTTAACTATGGAGTATCGTGGGATCCTACAATGACTGTAATCTTTGTATAAAAACCACTCTAATAGAATTACAAATTTTTATACACAATCCATAGAATGATTTTTACGGGTCTAGATGCTATCAACATATCCAAACATACATATCTATGCATACATTTTCTTAGCAAACCATCACAACACACCCTAGAAATGTGAAACACACCATTTATGCATTTGAACTGATTGGATTTCTATTCTATTTTGATGAATTTGTTCTTGCATGAATTTGTCATAATCTGTATTTGCTAGTGTTGACGTGTATTTTGTACACTATCAAACACAGAATAAAATACCTAAAGGTACCTTATCCTCTCTTGAGTAAAGCCTCTGATTGCTGAAGATATCGCGAAAAAGGATCAATCAGGATGACTTCAAGGTTCTTGTATGTAGGGTCTCTACGTGTGGATAAGCTCTTTGTGGTATGATGTGATTTGCTGGAATCACAAGGGGACTTACATTTGATGCCTGAACTTTTGATTTGCTTTGAATATTGCTGGAACACAGGATTTTCAGTAGCTTAGATTTGAAAAAAGGAAAAAAAGACGAGGGCGAGGAGAGGATCTAATCCTAACACTAAGAATGTAAGAGCAATGAATGATCTTTGATGAAATTCTAACTAAGTCTTGTTTTGACATCATAGGAACATCTCCACAAGGTTAGTGCGATCTTCGAAGGAAAGCTTTATGATGTTCAAATCATCACTGCAGGCATAGACACCATCAGGTTGATGCATATCGATGAAGAAGCGACAATTGAAGTTAAGCTTAAGCTGAATGATTCCAGTTGACTACGCAAGGCAAGTCTGCAATCAACAAACTGCTAGTAGTATGGATATACGAATTTCACCATCAATCAAGCACATTTCTTCCACTCATCTAATCATAAAATCAAACATGAGAAGTATAAAGACCATGCAAATTGTCGAATCGACCCATAAATTTCAGCATTTCTTCAATGAAGTTACAAGTCTTTTACAACAACATCTTGGCAACAATCTTTGCCTTCTCTCTCTACTCTACTCTAATTGCTATTCTCTCTCTATCTTCTAACTGCTTCCAACTATTCCTATTCTAACTATTCCTAATTATTGCTAATTACCTTTACAAAATGAAATGCCAGGGCTTATATAGTGCCCTCAATACAATTCGATGGCTTAGATCAATTCGAGATCAATGGCCAAGATTTTACAATGAAAACCCTAATTAGGGTTTGTTACAACCATTACATAACATTTAATGCTTGACCAATGATAAAATTGTATTGCTTGGACACATGTCCTCTCTAGAAAATTCGACCAATGAATAGCCGGGGTAGGTACATAGAAGTTTGTGCCACCTTCCATGAGTTAGGTACATTGAATCTGGAAATGCTGAGGTGGACCACACTGACTGGATGAGCGATGACTGGGATGCCACCTTGTCTGACACTTGTAACTTGGTAGATATTCAACTTAATGTTGTTGAGAAGCTAGCTTTAATTAATTCATCTGGAACTATTGGCTTCCTCAACGAACCCTTCTTCTAACTTCTTGTGTCCTTGATTTGCAGGATGATGATGTACCTCGCCTTGGAATGCTGGATTGGAAGAGGTCACCCTTGATGACGATAGTCCAAAGAAGGCCGTCCTTGTCGATGCTAGGCTGGATCGAAGAAGGTCGTCCTTGTCCTTGCTTGATCGTCCTTGAGGAGAGTCTTCCGACTTGTAGATCTTTCGAGCTTGGAGTCGCCATCTTGATACCTACACAACATTTCAAAATTAGTAATATATCTTGAAATCTAAAAATTAAACTTTAAAAGGAAGATTCAAGATTTTAATTTAGGAAACCTCATGATAAATCTTGAGTTATCATTTCCTAATTTAGGATTTTCAAAGCAAAATTTAAATCTTCAAAAATGGTGCCAAGGTGATTACGCCATACCTCCACTTGGGAATTAATTCTAAAAAATGATGCAAAAATAGGAGAATTCGCTAGGCAAAATGTAGATCAAGACTCCCTTTAGCAAAATGCGCCCCCTTTAGCTTGGAAAAGAACTCCATCTTCCACTAGCTTCTTCAAGATCTGGAAATTCGCCTTCAAATACCTTCAAAACATCTGGAATTTATCCTCCAATCTAGCAAGAAATACGCCTCTCCAATAGCCTTCAAGATGAATTTCGCCCTTCTTAGTCCCCACTCCTGGTAGAAATTCGCTCCTCAAATTGCTCTTCCAAATCGCACTTGAAATGATGAGTGAATGATTTGAATAATGAAAAACATGCCTCAAATATATAGAGCGCTCACCATTTTATTTCCATGGGCCGACTTGGAAAAATAGGCCAAAAGATAAATAAAAATTAATAAAAGAAGAGGCTGACTTGATAAAAACATTAAATAATACCCCAAGCGCTCCAATTTTATTTTATTTTTTAAAATAATAATAATTAATTTTAAATGCCTTTATAATTAAAAAATTCGATTTTTTTAGGCTCAAAATTAATTATTAAATACCATGCGCTTTTATTAAATGCCAAAAATATTTCAAGGTTTTATCGAATCTGGCATTTAATGTAATTTGAAGGATATTTGGCGCCCAATCATGAAAAATAATGGCTATTAACAAGATCGCTCTGGTCCCTTGGTGAGGGACAGGAGCGATCTCATTCTAGACCTCACACTTCTTTTTTTTTTACGTCCAAGACCTCATTTTTGACGTCCAAGATGGCATTTTTACTTAGAATTTCGAGTTCAATTTATTCGATCTTTGAAATGAGTGCACTTTAAAGCATTTTCGCCCTGGTCCCTTGGTGAGGGACAGGAGCTATTTTGCAAATCCAAGCTTATCCGTCCTTTGTTAGCCTTCCAAATTATATTCAATGGATAAATCATGTTTTCCTTGGTCTCTTCAAATCATAAAATTGTCTTGATCCTGCAAGAACAGTGCAAATTTGAAATTCAAGCTCCGGTCCTTCAGTGAGGGACGGGAGCACTTTTGCAATTACAAGCCAATTCGTCCTTTGCTAGCTTCGAAAATTATCTTCAAGGGATCGATTGCGTCTTCCTTCACCCACCTCAAACGTAAAACTTGTTTTTCTCTTGCCTGAATCTTGTCTTGAGGGAAAATCGCTCTGGTCCCTTGGAGAGGGACAGGAGCGCCCTAGCCAGTCACCTTGGTCCCTTGGAGAGGGACAGGGGCGAACTTGTTACTTAGGCCGATTTTCTTCATTGTGACGTACTTAAGTTATATTCAACGGGCAAAACATACTTCCCTTGACCTCCTCAAATCGCGAAACCACTTAAATCTTGCAAGGATAATGCGAAATTGGAATTCAAGCTCCGGTCCTTCAGTGAGGGACAGGAGCGATTTTTGCTCTCAGGGCCAAATCTTTTTACTTTTCACTTCAAATTTCCTTCGCTGAGGAAAATATCATCTCTTTACACGCCATGAATAAAAGTTCGAGTCCAAACAAGGTCTAAAAATGTGTATATGAATAAAATCGCTCTGGTCCCTTGGTGAGGGACAGGAGCGAATTTACCTTTCTAGACAAATATTCCATCATTTCATCGTCCTTAATCAAGTCTGGATGCTCTATCACGTTCATTTTGTCCTCCATCATGCCTTTGATGTCTCAATTTGTCCAAACAAGGTCAGGAATGACTCCACTAAGCTTTTTCACTCTGGACCCTTGGTGAGGGACATGAGCGATTCGCCTTGGACCCTTGGAGAGGGACATGAGCGTTTTTCGCTCTGGATCCTCAGTGAAGGTCAGGAGCGAAATTTGACTTTTCGAACTCTCTATCAGGACAATTTTAATGGAATATAACATTTAAGTATAAGTGACATTTCTTATACTTTAAGTTATATTCCATATATACTTTCAGGATGTTTGAGAGTGGTTTCAGACCTCCAGGAGTTATATTGCAAAATCTAGTTTTTTGAGGCTTTTTAGTTTCCAGACTTAGTCAAATTCAGGATCAGGACATTCCAGACTTAGCCAAATTTCAGGATCAAGACTTTCAAACTTAGCCCAAATTTCAGGACATTCCAGACTTAGCCAAATTTCAGAATCAAGACATCACTCAAGCTGGACTTGCTTATCCATGTGATCACCTGGGCGACACTCAAAATGCAAAGGCTAGCTAACAAAACCCTAAAAGACCAAAAAAAACAAACCCTAAAAAGCAAAAAAAGCAAGGGTCCCCATTTGCAATGGGGCGATGTGTGAAAACGTCACAACATCTAGCGCCACCTTGAATAAATGTTCCTGAAACATTTCAGAGATAAAGACTCAATCGACACCTAGAACCTCCGGAAAATTCAACCTAGCTCATCAGGAGATTAGAAAATGTACTCAAAGTGGAAGGAGACTCTTTAACCAAATCCAGACACTTAGTCTTTGATTACCCAGGTGTGTGCAAGTGTATTCATTCCTCTCGACAAGACAATTATAACCTTCAGGTTCCCCTGTGATTAGCTACGTAGTTTATCTGAACTTCAAAAGCATCTTGGATAGAGCCTCGCTGCCAGTCAGACGTCCATAGTCCCGACGAGGTTATCGCCGCAAGCTCACGAACATTGCTCCATTGCCAGCCAGGCGTCTATAGCCCCGATGGAGTTACTCGCATATTCCCCTTAGCCAATTTTGATATTTCATTTCATTTCTTTTTTTTTTTTTTTTTTTTTTTCTGATATTGCTTTTTCACTCCGTCAATTCCTTTGGCTCGTAAGCAGTGAAGCTTACTAGGGTTTGAGGATTGCGGTGGCGCTGAAGCCAGATTTTAGATTTTTCACCAATCACAGCTTTGCCTGAAAACCATAATGACTCGGAGTCTATTAATGTGTGAAGATATAGTAATCAACAGATGTCGGCATCAAGACACAGAAAATGATTCCCTTCCAAGTCAAATACAGGTCCTGATCAGATGATAAAGCTAAAGAGGAACAACCTCGGATTCCAAGCACTTCATGAATAGATATCTAAGAAATGAGTCTAACATAAGACCCAGGATATTGCCAGTGTGCGGGCAACAACACAAACGCCTTTCTCACAAAATGGAGGCTCCCACTCAAGACACCTAAACTAAAGCAAACCGACCGACAAACCGACTCAAAACAAACTAAACTAAAACGCACACCAAAGCAAACTATCTAAAGAAAGCAAACAACTAAACTACCCGAGCCACACTAGATCATGAGTCAAATGACTCAAGGCAAATTAAGAACAAGGCTCAAAAGACCTCTAATCTAAAAACACGAAAAGAAAACCTATTCTAAACCTATATACAAGAGTCCTAGACTCGACACGACTCAAAGAAGCAAAATATATACATGACTTTACATGATTTCTCAGGTTGTGTAACAGGAGCATGGCAAACATGATGGTTCTCAGTCGGGCAAATTCATCCTTAAACACAACAAGACAAACTCTCACCATGCATTTCTCATACTCAAGCAAGTTTTCACTCAAAATGATCAACTGAGGTAATTCGTTAGGACCATGATCAATCCAGATACAAGTTGTTTTCCCAAAATCCCCATAATCAAAATCATAATAACTTTCAAAGCTAGGATTAAGGAAAAAGACAACCTGGCATATTTCAGGCTCAGACGGAATTGTATTGTTGGAAGTGAAGTCACCAGCTCCTTCAGGAGGTCGCCATTGATGATGAACTATTCCACGAGCATCCACAACATGTTGATCTTGATTTGGAAATTCCTCTTGAAACAAGCTCAGCGCCCCTTCGAATAGCTCAAGATTCTCTATTTTCACTGAGGTATCTTGCATAAACCAGGCATCTTCATGAAATTTTGTTAGCATATCTTCAAAAATGAGAGTCTCCTTGATGAATTGAGCTTCAAACATCTCCTCTAGTGGATCAAAGATAATCTCAGGTGATGTCTCGTCTTCAAGTATAGTCTCAGGAGGTCGGAGCTGATGATGGATCACATCACTCACAGTAACTTGCTTATCTAGAAAAAAATTTGGTAGTGATTCCATTTGCGTTTCCTCTACAAGATCCTTTAATGCTTCCTCAAATAGCATAATGGTGATGAAATCTTCAAGCGCCCCTTTGAATTGTTCCTCATATTTGGGCTCACTTATGATGATCTGTGATTCTCCATTCAATATCTCAACTTGATTGTCTTCTTCAATGAGGCCATTTGAAAACTCTTGCAATTCAATCTCAAAGATCTCCTTTTGTAGCATAAACGAGAATTCTTCAAGGGATAGATCTTCCTTTGTCAATGTTTGAGTATTCTCAACCGATTCTTCAACTTTTGTTTCATGGTATTCTTTTTCAGGTGCAAGGCATGGCGAGCTATCCACTATAATACATTGTTCCTCAGGTACATTTGTATCGTCAACGTACAATTGATCCTTCTCACATTCAGATGCTGGAGCAATGTCTTGTTCATAGGTTCTCCTAAATTCAACTGCGAGATGAGCACCCCAAGATTTGTTCATAATGCATTCTTCCTCAGACAAAGTTGGCATTCCAAACTGGTTTCTGACTTGATTGATAGCCATTTCACATACGGAGCAAGTAAATTCAGAGTGAGGTGAGTTGTGAATTCTACACCACAATGGTAGCAATATGTTTTCAAGACGCATTTCACCATCCAAAATGAGTTGACTCTCGATCATCCACATGAAGCTTAGAAGAGGATCTTTGGTTTCTGGGACACTGAAATTGTTTTCTTCCGTTTCTGGCCTAGGGACATCCCAAAAGAAGATTTTTCCTTGCGCTGCCGATTCCATCCTTGATAAGTACTTCAAGCAATGCATCTCATCATGTTCCTCTGTCTCGTGAACTTGACACTGCCCTGGTCTTGCAAACTCGGACAATCTTTGTGGATAAAGTTGTGTATCTAATCTCCACCAAAGTTCAGGAAAATCAACTTGTTGCTCCTCGTGAAACTGTTGCCGCTCCATTGAGAAATCCTTTCTTTTTTTGATTTTTCACTTTTTTATTTTTATTTTCTATTTTTCACTTTTTTTGGATTTTCTGGAATAAGAGTGTAAGAACCCTTACTAACTTTGCCCTTAAATCATTGATTTCTACCCTTGGGAATTTTGTCAAACACTTGTCTTGCAAAGTCTGTACTTGCTGTTATGAGTTTTCTGTTTGTATTGTTTGGGTCTTGTACACTGCAATTAATGTTTTGAATGCCTCTAACCATGAAAGATTGACTAACAATGTCATAGAAATGATATGCCAATTGATTTTGATGCATATAAGTAACTAAATAACAACTACAGCTGCTTGACAAATCATCAAACACTTGGCATGCAAACTAGAAATTATGTGGTAGCAGCATAATGAAGTTTTTATTAGTTATTCTCACACCAAATAGTTACAAAGGTATAACATGTAATTTCCAAAACTTATGACAGCAAAATTAGAGAACCTGATATGTAAAATGCTTGCTGCAAATGATGGTCTCCACTCTTCAATGGACTGCCAATTAAACACGTTCCTGCTGTAGCTACGAATAATTTGCCAATTAAATGCCTGATTTCTTAGTACTGTAGCACGTCACTATTCACGCCACTGTAGCGTTTCACTATTCACGGATTATTGTAGCGCGAGTACTGTAGCGTCTACTGTAGCGCGCGTACTGTAGCAGCAATTGTATCTTGAAATGATTGCTTCAATTCTGATTTTTAATGGCTGCCAAATGAAACTGTAGGTCTGCAATTGATATATATTCGAAAATCTGCATACCCTAGATGTCTTCCCTTCTTTTTAAAGCCCAAATAGAACTCCAGAATGAAGCTCTCCTGAAATGCCAAATTCAGTGGATATTTCACCACCTCAAATGGTTGCAACACTGAAGAATTGTCGCTCTCCAATGGCTGACTGAATCAGAAACCCTTGGCTTCTTCTCCCAAGTTCATAACAAACAAATATCAATTCTCTGGATGGATGATATAAAATGAGCTCTTAAGTCCCTTTTTATTCTTTCTTATGAGAGCTCGAACACTTTCTTGGCCAATGTGGGATTAAAGACATATTCACACATTATAATATTAAAGTGACTTTATTATTATAAAGCTACTTTATAACTTTATAATAACATTAAAATATTTAAATAAATCACTTAAGTCACTTTTAATTAAATTAATTAAATATAAAGTCACCTTTTTTTATTTCATTTTATTTAATGACTTAATAAGAAATTAATTTAATCAATTTCTCCTTATTTCTCCACTTAGCCTTCGGAGAATGTAAAGGCCAAGAACTCCACTGAGATGCTAAAAAGGTGGGGACATTACAAAGAGAGATCTTGAATATCTCAGATTCAACTTGAATGTTCAACTGGTTCCAGCTTGATTCCTTGTTTTCGCAAGTCCAACTGACGATCCAACGATCACCTTCCGTCGAGTGTTTGAGAAAAAGCTTTCCACTGATCTTCCTTGGATTCAAAAGGAGATCTTTGAGATTGAATTGCAGGAGTAATCTCAAGAGCTTTTGTCCCTCCACGCTCGACAGAATTGGCGCTAGAAGGAGGGCCTGATCGCGATGAATGCCTAACACCTGAAAATCCAGATTCTATCAATTCATAATTTACAAGGAGCAATCTTAAAGACTTTTTCTACCCTCCTCCCGCGCACAATAGAATTGGCGCTAGAAGGAGGGCAGTACTATCATGCCTCGATCATTATCAAGCTGTTCATAGATAATCATATTCGCAAGGAGTTGTGCAGGACTTTTGTCCCTCCTCCTGCACTCAACAGAATTGGCGCTAGAAGGAGGGCATAATTGCGATATATGTTTGAACAACTGATCCTATCAATCTGCAAGGAGTTACCCAGGACTTTTGTCCCTCCTCCCGCGCACAACAGCTAGGGATCAAATTCCTCACATGGTGACATTGCTTGTACGGAAAAAGGTTGACATGGTGTATGATTGGATTTCTATAATGAATTTGTCTTTGTTGAAATGAATGAGACACATGCCAAGTATGCACTTGGTATAATGCCATCTCACTCACCTTTGTCCAGATATAGGATGGCAAATTTCGCTGGTAGTGGATGAATATTTGTGAGTGACATATTTGGAGATAACATTTTGTCTAGACATTCCTTAGATTCTTTGTTGTGGTCTGATTCTTTCTATAAGTATGAATATAGCATTTCATGTTTCCTTTGGATTGCCGAGTTCGAATAGAATAGTCAGTTTTGAGTGTCACACATTTGTTTGATGGATTGTGACTTTGATTTCATTATTTTTCAATCAATGACACTCTTGTCATTTCTTGTAGGGTAACCCACTCCCTATGATAGTGATTCACGTCAAAAGCTAATTACAGATCAAAGATTAAAAATATGATGGTAACACTTGCAAATCTGATTAACTTTCATTTGCTAAACCTTGAGATTCTGGTTTTCATTTCACCATGAAATAAAAAAAATTGTGTATTCGATATGATGATGCACATGCTTTGCATCTCACAGATTGAAAAGAAATGAAAAATTAACTGAGATGCTAAAATGCTACAAGTTGGAAATATGAAATTTCATGTTTATTAGAAGTAGGAAATTTTTCTGTTGAGCATTCTTTTGTAAATTGAGTGGTAGAAAGAATCTGACAAAGAAAGATGTCGAGAATAGAATATTTGAGCTGTATCTAGTGCTATAATTTTGTATAATGTAAGTGCTTTGCCAAGAATGCTACTTTGCCACATGTATGGAAAAGGTAACTTAACTTGTAGGCATCATCCTTCAAATTTGAATTTGCCTTTTTCCATTTTGTTTGGTATGATGCTTCTAAGTGTACTTAGAACATAAGTTTATTCCAGCAAGTTTGATTTTTGAAAAGTTCAGTTTATGCATAAATTGTTGCCAGGCAACATAGCTAGTCAATTTTTGTAGTCAAAATTAATTTGCTTTTGTTTTGTAGGTTCAAAAGATTGAAGTTGACTACGACAAAACATCAAAGCAAGTTGATGTTCATGTTTTAAAAAGAACACTTTGGGTTGCTATACAAGATGTTTGTAGGAACACAAAAATGGTATGCTATTTGCTTTTGTTTCAGAATGTTTGTAAACCTTTGTTCAAATGATTCATTTGATGCTTTCTGATTTCTTTTTAAGGAATTGTCTACAATATATCTGGCTTCAAAGTTCCCTGTGAAGTGGCTTGGTATCAATTAAGAGGCTAGTATTTGTCCTGTTGCACTCGCGTACAACATCATTTATATTTTAGAGACCTAGGTACAATAGACATGAAAAATGATCAGAATGCATATAATTGCTATGATTCTTTCCTATAATGTTTTAACCATCTCAAAGAGTTATGCAAGTATCTCCTTTCTAGTCCAACTGTCCACCAAAAATCTGCTGAAGGATCTGGTTTTTTATGCATTCGTAAAAGATATGGATTTTTTTTTGTTATTGCCATTAATGCTAATCAAGTGAAATGGAAATGCAACCTCTCTTAACTTTGATACACAGTATTCCTTACGATATTGGCAACTTATAGCTTTGAAGCATTCCTTTAAAAGGAAACTCGTTCAAAATGTCTTGAAATGTTTGGTCTAGTGTTTCAGGAATTTTGGAATGCTTCTTGAAAACACACAATAATTTCACGATTGTCCCAGCAATGATCTTAAAAATAATTTTTATATTTGTATATAATTGATTAAATAATCTTGTGTTTTTCCTTTACCAGTTTTGAAGACTCTAATGTTCAAAATTACAGTTCTAGATCAATTTCCATCTAGCAAACTATTTGTGGCCCTGTTTGGTGTGTATATTAAATTTCATTGAGAACATGTACACTTACTCTTGCATATATGGTATTGGTTTTCAAAAATAAAGTGGCTGGTTATTTATTCCATCATGTACAAGCATTTGAACAACAATGGCTACCAAAAATATCAAAATGCTTTCTTGTTTTATGTTTACATTGGTTATTATTTAAAATCAACACTAGATTTCATTTTGAATTAGTCTATTGTCCAAGCCAAGAAAAATTGGAGTAATTTTTTTTGAAATATTCCAGATAAAATGAACAACTTCAATGCTAAGGATTTGACACAACATGTCGCACTTCACGACGACGTGCACACAAGTGTTGTGAGAGAGAGACTATGACACACACACACATAAGAACATCTACCGAAAACTACACCATTGCACAAGCAAGGTGACGACAACGAAAGACTAACAATGGAACCATTTGTCATGATGAATGGTAGAAGAGAGAGAGGAAGGACTACTCCTCGAAGATGATTGGCACATATTACGATCACACCTTCTCACAACTGAGATCAGGATGGTATGAGGGATTCATCAACCTCCAATCTGCATCACATTAGGGCAACCAACTCATGCCCATACACTAACTATACTTGTAGGAGTCCACTAGCTCAACTGCAACCATACAAAATCTTGTTGCAACTTGACAATGCACAAATGGGAGAGTAAAGTCCCTAAATGCCAATTAAATGCAGGAGAAGGCTTAGGACCACCTTAGGCAAGGTTATCTAAGGGTTTCAACCCTTACAAGACATCACAAGAGGCTACAAGACTTCTCTCAGCAAACTAGGTTTTCTCCTTGGTCCTAGGTGCGATGATCGGGTTCTTGTGGATACAAATACACAAACCAATGCAATCGACACCTGTAGAGCTTACTAACAACACACTTGACCGCCTCAGAGGTTCCCTTGACTCTCCAAGCACTTACGACAACTTCAGATCACTCAAATTGCCCATTTGGGGCTTTGAAAACCTTGTCGAACAAGTGCATTGGATGGGGCTGCTCACAATGAACAGGGGCATGCAATTAGGACAATAGCATGTGGTGCGTTGTAGTCCTCTAGGCACATTGGCATCGTCTGGGCGCCCTAGTGTCCTTGTCAACCTAGTCTTTTGTTGTTCTCCTTTTTTTCTGGGTTGGTGTCTTGACTAGTGAGCAAATCGAAGTCAAGGATCGGTCCCATGGATACCATAGACATGTTGGAGTAGACAAAATACCTTGGGGATGCTCGAGGGACACAAAAATGTGAAAAAGGACTAGGGGACAAAGTAGGCAAACTACTCTCTCGTACACTAGGCACCATCGACGCGCACCAAGAGAGGATGGGGAGGGAGACCAACACAATCACAATACCCTAAACTCCTGCCCTAAGCCAGAAGACACCAAGACCAAGAGATGCAACACTTGGACATTTTTACAAGACACACTGGAATGCCTCAAACGGGCTTAGATCAACACTAAATGACTCAAAACTGCTCAAGTTACTACAAGGAGGTATGACAACCTGTTGACGTGTATTTTGTACACAATCATACACAGAATAAAATACCAATAGGCATCTTATCCTCTCTTGAGAAAATAGTCTCTAACTGCTGAAGATTCGCGTAAAGGATCAGTTAGGTAGACTCCAAGGTTCTTTTAGTGGGGTCTCCACATGTGGACAAGCTCCAGTGGTATGATGTGATTTGCTGGAATCACAAGGGGACTTACATGTGATGATTGAACTTCCGATCTGCTTTGCTGGACACAGGCTCCTACTAACTTAGACTTGGAAAAAATGGAAAAAGGATAAGGGCGAAGAGAAGATCTAATCCTAATACTAAGAATGTAGGAGCAATGACTTGATTTTTGATGAAACTCTAACTAGATCTTGTTTTGACATCAATGGAACATCTACACAAGACTAGTGCGATCTTCTAAGGGAGCTTTATGATGTTCAAATCATCACCGCAGGCATAGATACCATCCAAGTTGATGCATATCAATGAAGAGGCAACAAATTGAAATTGAGCTTAGGCTGAATGATCCAGTTGACTACGCAAGGCAAGTTTGCAATCAACAAACTGCTAGTAGTATGGATGTACGAATTCCACCATCAATCAATCACATTTCCTCCATTCATCTAATCATCTACCATCTAAGATTGAAGACTCCACAAGAAACCATGCAAATTGCAAGAAAACGACATATTTCACCATTACTTCAATGAAAATGGAATTTGTTTACAATCAATGGCAACAATTTCTTGCCTTGTCCTCCTATTCTACTCTAATTGCTATTCTATCAACTATATTCTAACTCTTCCAACTATTACCAACCCTCTCTAATCATCCTTTACAAATGAAATGTTTGGGCTTATATAGTGCCCACAATACAATTTGATGGCTTAGATCAATTCAAGATCAATGGCCAAGATTTTACAATGAAAACCCTAATTAGGGTTTGTTACAACCATTACATAACATTTGATGTTTGACCAATGATAAAATTGTATTGCTTGGACACATGTCCCTTTTAGAAAAATTGACCAATGGATAGCCAGGGTAGGTACATCGGAGTTTGTGCCACCTTCCATGAGTTAAGTACATTGAATCTGGACATGCTGAGATGGACTTCACTGATTGGAGAAGTGATGACTAGGACGCCACCTCATTTGACACTTGTAACTTGGTAGATATTCAACTTGATGTTGTTGAGAAGCTATCTTTAATTAACTCTTGTCCTAACTCCTTTTGTCCTTGATGTGCAGGATGACGATGTACCTCGCCTTGGAACGCTGGATTGAAAGGGGTCGCCCATGTCCTGGCTTGATCGTCCCGGCGAAGACCGTCCTTGATCCGGCTTGATTTTCCTTGATGAGATCTCCATTTGATGCCTACACAACATTTCAAAATTAGTAACATGATTTTGCAATACATAACATAAATTAGAGAGCAAAATTTTAGGAAACTTAAAGATAAATCCTTTATTAATCATTTCCTAAAAAAGATTGAGCTAGGAATCAAAATTTCAAAATTCAAAATTAAGGCAATGACGATCAACAATCAAAAACAATAAATCCATATCGCCATACCTCACTAGAGAGCTAACTCTAGAATGCAAAATGAGGAATTTGCCTAGGCAAATTTAAAATTTGAAGCCTTTGACTTGATCTTGAAGGATAATGAACGTCCTCTTTATTAATTCGCCACCCTTGGAATCTTTGATGTGTTCTTCAATGTCCTTGGCAAGTTCGCCTAACTTGAAACTTCAAGTTCGCCTCTCCTTTGGATAGTAGTTTCGCACCACCTTTGATTGAATTCGCTCCTCTTCTTGAATGATAATTTCGCCCTTCCTTTGTATGAAATTCGCTCCTCTTCTTGAATGATAATTTCGCCCTTCCTTTGTATGAAATTCGCTCCTCTTTTGCCTTCTCCAAGTTGCATATGAGAGATGATAAATGATGATGTGAAAATGAAATAAACACCTTCCTTTATAGGCGCTCACCTTCATATTGACCTTAGGCCGACTTTTTGCAAAATATAGCAATTAAAACGATTTTTAAATAAATAATAAAGGCCGACCTCTAAAATACCAAGCGCTCCCTTTTGATTTTTATCAATTAATTAATTAATTATTAATGCCTTACGTTTTTTAATTTGCAAATTTCGATTTTAATAAAGGCAAAAATAATTAATAAAAGATCAACGCCATATTAAATGCTAATTAAATTAGATTTTCAATTTTTTATCGAACTTAGCATTTAAGGAAAATTTGAATTGCTTATTTGGCGCCAAAACTATGAAAATGAGAGGGACGTACCTCATCGCCCTGGTCCCTTGGAGAGGGACAGGAGCGATCCATGATTTTGTCTTGATTTTTGCATTTTTCACGTTCAACTCCTTCATCTCCACGTTCAACATTAATCATCATGATGAGCTCTTCGAATTTGATTGCCTTGCATGCGTTCATGAGTGTCTTTGGATGTTCATCGCCCTGGTCCTTGTCCAAAGGACAGGAGCGATCTTCAAATTTCCACGTTCAATATGCATCCTTTTATCTTCGATCTTCATTGTGATGTCCTCCAAACGTCGTCCCTTGCCTCGCTTAACCTCACCTTGCTTTGATCTTGAAGGAATATGAGTGCTCTTGATAGGATCGCCCTGGTCCTTGTCCAAAGGACAGGAGCGATGTGAGCTTTTTACCTTGATTAGCAATGTTTGGACGTTCAAAACTCTTGTATGTTATCTTCAAACGATGCCTTAGACCTTGCATTACCTTATGAAATCTTGTTCTTACGTAAATCTTGCACAAAATGACCAATGCATCTAACATCGCCCTGGTCCCTTGGAGAGGGACAGGAGCGATCTATGTCCTAGGATGCGAATTTCATCATTGTGACGACCTTTTAATGTTTGTGCTTGCTAAAGACGCCTTGAAATGTCCCTCGCCACCTTGTCTTGACTTGGATCGACCTTGAACTTGCATAGGAAGTAACATCACCATTGTATCGCCCTGGTCCCTTGGAGAGGGACAGGAGCGATCCTCCTTTTGTAGCCTTTATCTCACTTTGTCAGGTTCCAAGTCTATATTCAACGGATTCGTCTTTCTTCACTCCATTCGTTCATGCCTTGACATTGTTTGTAACTTTGCAAGAAAATCAATTATATCAAAAATCGCTCTGGTCCCTTCCTGAGGGACAGGAGCGAACTAGACATTTAGGACCTTTGTGGACGTCCAAAAAATCTTCATTTTGTATTCAATGCGTCCATCTCATGTTCTTCCTTGCTTTTGAACGTACACTTGTCTTGACATTTGCCTGGATTCTGTCTAATGAAGGAAATCGCTCTGGTCCCTGGGAGAGGGACGAGAGCTACAAGGTACCTCGCCCTGGTCCCTTGGAGAGGGACAGGAGCGATTTTGCTCTTGTGGGCCTCATTTCACTTCATCACCTTCGAAAATTATATTCAACGGATTCGCAATGCCTCCTTTCATTCATTCATGCCTTGAGATCGGTTGAAATTTGGCGAGAAAATCATCTACAACAAAAATCGCTCTGGTCCCTTCCTGAGGGACAGGAGCGAACTTAAGCATTTTGGTCCTTTGTTGACGTTTGATAATCTCAGTGTTCCACGGGCGTCCGGGACGGGGGGACGAGGGGACGAGGGGGACGCGTCTCGGGGACGGGGGGACCAAGGGCCTAAATTTGGGGACGGCGGGGGGACGGCGGCGGGGGGGGTGGCGGGGTGGTGGTGCTCATATATATACATATAGTACTTGGAAAACTAGTTTTGAAAAGATGTATAACAGTATAACTGTATAACAGTATAAGAATTAGATTTCAAATGAAACTATAGGAAATACCAAGATTACTTAGATTAGTGATACGTAACTAATTGCTAATTGCTAAAACTAAAAGTAAATAAAATTTGACAAATGAAATTGTCAAATTGGAGATTTCTCATTTCTATCATATGAATATCGAAAAAGGAAAACGAAAAATATGAATATCTGATGCCATTGCAAAGTCTATAATAATAAAGATGATTACATGATTCATCATTACAATGAGTAGCCAAATACAAATACGTGTAGCAATAGCATTACAAAAGAGACGAGTCAAATACAAAATGACAAAACTGAAAAGTGAAAACTCAAACTGTAGCTAATGGAGGCCTCTAATCATCTGCAAACTCCTCCTCACTGGAACTGCTGGACTCCTGAGGATCAAGGTCCCTCAAGCTCACACCAACTAGCCCTGCATCTGAAGTGGTAGGATCATCCTCATCAATCTGTGAAGGCTCCTCTGGCTCTACATCCCATCGTGCCGCTGGACTCTCCTTGTACATAAGTGTCTTGCGGTCAATGAGACGCAAAGCACTATGTACAGCCACAAGCTTCTCGGCTCTCTTAGAGGTAAGTCTGTTCCTCTTAAGAGAGTGGATGAAGCTATATGTAGACCAGTTCCTCTCAGCAGCTGAAGAACTGGAAACCTGGGATAGCAGACGGATGGCTAGAGTGGTGGTCAAAGATTTCGGGCCATGACATTTCCACCACAAAAGTGGGTCCTCCTGTGCCATAATGTCTATATCCATCTTTGCTGCATCTGAATAACCTCTAAGAGTGGCAAATCTTCCCCACTCAGTGCGTATTGTACCGGCATCTCTGGAATCAAACATCTTCTCTATGCACCTAAAGAAACCTGCCTTCACCTCATCATCCTCAATCGGTGTCGTTCTACCCGGTCTAGCCTTGTACCACTTAGGATTCAAGGCAAAGGCAGCCATATGCAAAGGAGTGTTCAACTTGTCCCATCTACTCTGAATGATAGGCCGGATTTGCTCATTGTAGAATGCTAGAGAGGGGTCCTTCACTCGCACAGCAGCCCGCATCTGGCCAAGCATAGAGTCAATGCACTCATACACCTCTCCAAGGTTAGGTGCATCCCCATCCCCATATCTGATCACCTGGAATACTGGAGAAATGATGGAGACAATGTATTTCGTATCAGTCCAAAACACATCACTCTTCACTATCTCCTTCACCCTTCTCCCCTGCTCTGTCTTGGCCTCAGCCCACCTATTCCACTCATTAGTCATAACCATGAGTTGCAATGCCTCTTGCAACTCAATCATTCTCTCCAAGAGAATGAAATAGGATGCATATCTAGTCTCAACTGGTTTCAAGAACTCCTTCTTCGCGAAGGTCCTGAATAGTGCATGTGAAATGTGGTGGTTGCAGATAAACATCTGCACATCTCTCGCATCGGTGACCACTCCTCTAATCCAGTCAATCTTCCCCATGTCCTTGAGTGCATTGTTCATGGCATGCACACAACATGGGGTCCACCAAATGTGTCTATAGGCTGCCTCAACGAGTCTCCCTGCTGCTCTACACACATATGCTGCATCTGTCACTACTTGGACCACATTTTGTGGCCCAACCTCCTCAATAGCCTCCCTGAGGACCTGAAACTGGAAATCAGCATCTTTACGATGCCCTGTACAATCAACTGCTCTAAGGAAGTATGGGCCCTCTGCACATGTGACCATGATGTTGATGAGTGGACGATGGCTAATGTTCGTCCACCCATCCATAACTATGCTGCACCCCAATGCCACCCAACATGCCTTCATCTTCTCCATCAAAATATTGATCTTGGAATAGCTTTTATCCAAGATCGAGGTCCTCATTTTCGTCTCCCCTGGTGGCACATAAGATGGTCCTCCCTTGGCCACCATATCTATCATCTTCCTATAATAAGGAGACCGTGAAACATGAAATGGAATGCCATTGGCAAAGAAGAAATTGCCAATGGATTCATCTATCTCATCTCTCAGCTGCACATTAAACATATCAGCAATGGGGTTGCTCTGTGGTGTATGCAACTTACGTTTCCCAGTCCTGGCAACAGTAGAAGTGGAAGTAGATGGAGATCCAAACATCATTCCTCCCGCCTGCGAAGCATGATAAGTATGTGGCACTGGCACATTCCGGCTGTCGTGAAGTGATGCCCTAGCAGACAAAGTAGTAGGCATTGAAATATTTGTGTCATCTGGAACCCCCCAAAGCCTGTTAAACTCAATTCTGTACTGTATATTTTTGGGTTCCTCCAAAAACTTACAATGTTTCACGCCTTTTCCTCTCCAAAATAGAAAGTGTGCATTCACCCTGCTAATGCTACCGAACCATTCTCTGTCACAAATATTGCACTTCCACTTCCTTGTTCCCCCACTTGAATGTGATGCAGTGCCTTGTACTGATATTTGTGAAGCAAACTGTTTTAGAGGAGACTTAGGATCAAAATGACCCCTAGCATATGGTGCCAACAACTCTGAAGGGCAACCTGTACTAGCTGCTGCACTTGCCATAGAACTAGATTGGGCTCCAGGATCAGCCCCATGGTCACCCCCCTCATTTTCAGGTTCATATTCTGAATCATTCTCACTATGAGAATGGATTTCCATGTTATCTTGACTCGTGCCTTGGGAGCTCATTGTGAAATTTTCAAATTGACACTGCATTTCACAAAATAAAAATAAAAATAAAAATAAAATCAGCCTTGTTTAACAATATATTTTTAAATTTTTAAATTTTTTTTCCTATTCATCTCAAAATGAGATTTGATGTTGAATCTTGAGGGCAAAATGATGAATCATTTTGCCCTCAAGATTCAACATCAAACCTCATTTTGAGTCTTTAGATGAATAGGGAAAAAAAATTAAAAAAACCAAAAATGACATAGAACAATGAAAATCAGAAAGTAAAACAAACAAAAAAACAAGAAGAAGTTGAAAAACCCTACCTTGTGCTTGAAAAATCTCTCCAAAATGTAGAAGAATCTTCTTCTTCCTCTTCTTCTTGCTTCTTCTAGCTCCTATCACACTTGTAGTCACTTTTCTCACCTCTTCAATCAATCTTCTTCAAGCTGTTCCTCCTCTTCAAGCTGCTGGAAAAAAAATCAGTTTTGCATAATGAGAGTGAAATCCAAACTAAACATGTTTTTGTGTTGTTTTGGGGGGTGGGGTGGGGCCCACGTCCAATTAGGGTTACCCCTTAACCCCCCCCAAAAAGCACATGTCATAAAAATTTAAAAAAAAAATGAAAACTGCGCTTTTTATCCCGTGCGAACGCGGGAGATGCCTGGGCGTCCCCCCGTCCCTCGAGAGACGTCTGGGCGTCTCTCGAGGGACGGGGGGACGCCCAGGCGTCTCCCACGGAGACGCCCAGATGTCCCCCAGGAGACGCCCAGACGTCTCCGCGTCGGGGACGTCTCCCCGTCCCGGCGGAGTTTGGGTGGCGGTGGCGGGACGGCGGGGGACGTCGCGTCCCCATCCCCGCGTCCCCGAGACGTCTCTGACGGGGGGACGCGCCCAAAAATGGGGGGGACGCGTCCCCGTGGTTCACTGGATAATCTTCAATTTGTCTTCAACGGGTTCGATTGACCTCCTTTCTTGCCTTCGAACATAAAATTTGCTTGATCTTTGCCCAGATCGTACCTTATGAAGAATTTCGCTCTGGTCCCTTGGTGAGGGACAGGAGCGAATTTGACCCTCTAGGCAAAAACTTCATCATTTCATTGTTTTTGATCAAGTCTGGATGCTCTATCATGCTCATTTCGTCCTTCACCATGCCTTTGATGTCTCGATTCGTCCAAACAAGGTCAGGAATGGCTTAACTAAGCATTTTCGCTCTGGACCCTTGGTGAGGGACACGAGCGATTCGCCTTGGTCCCTTGGAGAGGGACAGGAGCGCATTTCGCTCTGGACCCTTGGAGAAGGACACGAGCAAAATTTGACTTTTCGCACTCTTGATCAGGACAATTTTAATGGAATATAACATTTAAGTATGACTTATACTTTAAGTTATATTCCATATATACTTTCAGGATGTTTGAGAGTGGTTTCAGACCTCCAGGAGTTATATTGCAAAATCTAGTTTTTGGAGGTTTGTCAGTTTCCAGACTTAGTCAAATTTCAGGATCAGGATCTTACTCAAGCCGGACTTGTTATCCTGTTGATCTCCCCGACAGTGCTTCAAGTTATATTCATTTGATAAAATGCACCTCTTTGGACCTTTTCACATCGTCAAGACGTTAAAATCTTGCAAGGACAAAGCAAAATTGGATTTGTAGCTCCGGTCCTTCACTGAGGGACAGGAGCGATTTTTCCCCTGGAGGCATTTCTGTGCTCATGAAAATCTTCAATTTATATTCAATGGAAAGATCTCGCCTTTCTCCATCACTTCCAATTTGTAATTCATCTTGACCCTGCAGGAATAGTAAGATATTTGAAAACGAGCTCCCGTCCTTCACTGAGGGACAGGAGCGATTTTGCTCCTACAGGCCAAAATAACATGATTTTAGACATTTTAACACTTCACAAGGCGAAAACAAATCAATTCCAATGCCCAGGATTAAAATCAAAAAGGTCAAAATTTGGTCAAAAATATTCAATCGGACAAAATTTCACATTTCACTTTCAACACTTAGACAAATTAAAGCTCTGCATCAACATTCCAATTGAAAATTAGACCATTTTGGCGAATTCATTGCATTCAAAATTTGCATCCTAGAAAAGGAAATTCAAAAAGCTCCCAAAACCGACTGGATTCAAACCAAAACCCTAAAAAGCAAAGCGAAAACGAGCAAAAAACATGGGTCCCCATTTGCAATGGGGCGATGTGTGAAAACGTCACAACACAACCTCGTGAGGAGACTACAACACCCTCCAAGACAACTCAAGACACCATTAAGTTTATTATAGATTCTAAAACAAATTGATTGAGTGTGGATGATGATGAGGAATGAAAATAATCACTCCTAAACATATACATCAATACATATCTGGAATATGACATGGATTCTAAAACAAATTGATTGAGTGTGGATGATGATGAGGAATGAAAATAATCACTCCTATATTCTCCAGAAATAGAGTAGGTCAGCCATCAAGTACACCGGCAACTATAAAATTTGAACAGTGATCATGGGTGGAAAAAAAATCCACAAATAAAGGTACAAAAGTCAGACTTCCAGAAACAATACAAGTGCTGGGAAGTTAGGAGAGAAATGAAAACATAGGCAAAAATATTGGGGATCAGAGGTCGGTTATAATACAAGACTCAACTAAAGAGTGAGGTGTTGGGGATAACAGGCATGACAAGATGGAGAAGTTTGACGAATACAACAATAGACAGGTAATAGATGGAAGGCATGATAGGATGGAGAAGTTCAAAACTTTGTCAGGAAGAAGGGAAGAGCAGGGTTTGGAAGGAAAAACATACTTAGGGAGGGAAAACACACATCAGATGGAAACAGGGAAGATGCAAGAATAGAGCTAATATTTACAGATTGAGATTGACTGGGAAAATGGGACATGAGAAAATAGACAACCCTTGTAAAATACAAAAAATTAAAATGGTTAAAATGGACAAATTCGTTCTGGAATTTGTCAATGCCATCATGTTTGACATGGGTTCTCCCAAGTTCATATGACGAACCCATAGGCAAAATAGCATCCTATGGTTTTATCCCCATTTGCACCTGACTAGGATAAGGATTTGGAGTGGATTGTACCTGGACCTGCAAGGTAACGGGGATGAACCAGTAACATAAACATAAAGTATGTTTGTTCTCTTGCTAATATAATTTTATATTTAACTTTATTGTGTGTATGTGTAACTTACGGCTAAACCTTGCCATGTTGAAACTGGAAAAAAAATTTCTGGGCCTGTATCAAACACACATGCACTGACAATTAAGAATGTTTGGTGACTATGGTTCTGTAAATAATAGCACGTATCTTAGTGTAAAAAATGGGATTAATTAACATGTAATGATCAAGTATGTTTTGTTCTAGGAAGTGATTTTTTCAAGAGCATTGTCTCCTTTGATACAATCTGAGGATTATTTTTTGATCTGAGTCAATGTCCTTCAAAAAATATTTTCCAAGCAACATTTTGATAGCCTTTCAAATGCTAAAAATGTCTCCACTTTTTATTTTGTTTTTTATTCTATATAAAGTTAAACTCAAAATGTTTTTTCACCTCTGATGCATATATCTCATAGAATTACAATCTTACGTAATTGCATGAAATTTAACTTTGGCCTTAGATTCCTTTAAACTTGGATTAGCCTGGGTTTATGTAGTATGTTTTGATACTGTTGTTAGTTTGGGAAGATGGACATGCACAAGAGGTAGGTGCCAAATGCTTTTGTTGTTGTCATTGCTGTCCTTGTCAATATTGTTGCTATCATCTTCAATTCGCTGCTGCTGTGATTGTCCTTGTCCTTGACGTTGTTTATTGTTCTTGTCATTGTTGTTTGTTGTTGTCTATGTCATTCTCAATGTTGACATAGGCATTGTTGTCTTTGTTATTGTTGTCACAGTCATTGTTGTTTTTGTACCTCCTTTTGTCATTGGTACACAGAAGAGGTTGTGGTTTGCTCACCTATGACTTAATAGCTAAGTTGCCGATACGGGTAAGTGGGTACAGTATGCCGATACGGCAATTTTTTTGGGAGGGGGTTTGGGTACGTTTGTACAAAAAATATAAAAATCATATATATATACATATACGCAGCCTAAAAAGTAGAAACAAAAATTAAATTTAGAATCTCAAATATCATCAATGATTAATTTAAAGTGAAAATGATTAATAATTATGAAAGTAAACATATAACGAGATTAATATATTACCAAACTTTTAAATTACAAAATAATTAAAATATTCGTATTTAATTTAATACTAATACAAATATTTAATTTTAATTTGTATTAGTATTAAATTAAATACAAATGTTTTAATTATTTTGTAATTTAAAAGTTTGTAAAAATATCATTATAACATATATGATATATGTTTACTTAATAATTATGAGCAATTTTATATTTACTTTAAATTAAATTTAAATATTTAAGATTTTTTTTTTTTTTTTTTTGATTAGTAAGAGGTCAAAGCCAAAAATTTTATTAATCATTTTTAAATTTTACATTATTCCACTCGTGTGGGCACCAGTAGGAAAGAGTGGAGGCGAGAAAACCTCTGGCCTTACTCGGGACCGTAGTCCAGATAATCTCTACATCTATATACAAATAATCACAGATTCTGAATAATACATTAGCACCCCGGGCTAGGGTGAGCAAGTGGGAGGATATTTTCTCTCCCTTACAAGCCCTTATTTACAATATTCAGTTATCACCGAACACCTTGAACTTTGTCTTTGAGTTTGAGCTTTGATTGCTTATAGTTCCTATTATTTGTTTCAGCGTATTACCTACCAAAAAAAAACAAAAAAAAAAACAAAACTTAGAGTTATGTTTAAAGTTGGTGTTAGGTTAGACTTAGTTTAAATCTTTAGTTTATTATTATAATTTTTTTAAAAATCCTGAAAAAAAAAAATATTTAAGATTTATTATTATATAAATATAAATCATTAATTGATAAAAATCTAAAATTAAACTTAATAAACTAATAAAATAAACAAGCAAATAAAAATAAGTCAACCTATAATCATATTGTGTAGCAAAAATTTGACACAAATTAAAAAATTGAAACTTACCCGGTCGTGGTCTCTCGTTCCTTGCCATTGCTCAGCTCCTGTTTGCACAACTGCTCTTGCCACAGGAGAAAAACGGCTGCTCTCACCGCAGCACAGGAGAAAATGTGCCTGTGTCATGCCTTGTTCGCCTGCGTCGTGCTCAGTTTGTGCCCAAATCGTGCCCTTTCTTCTTGCTATCCGCCACAACACAGGAGAAAACAAAAAAATGTGTTTTCTAACTTTTCGTTTTAGCCTTTTAGGGTTTACACGATCCGTTTTCATTCCAAAAATTGGAAAAAAAACCCTCGAAAATCATGTCTGACTTTGATTCATTAAAAAAAGGTGACGGAATCGCCATGTGTACCCCAGATGCGTCGGGATTCGTGGTTGAAAAGGCAGAAACGTTTCAGGAGGAAAATGAAAGAACCCTGTCCGAATCCCGGGATTCCAAAACGATTCAGGATCTGAAACGAATCGTACCTGGATACGGCATAAATCATGGACGAATCGGTAACCTAGCTTAATAAATATGATGCTAGCCAATAACATCTAATGTTTGACCATTAACATTATATATCATTACAATTAGCACTGCAAATCATGTATTCTGTTATTAAGCTAACAATTTGAATATTTGCCTTGCTTGTTTCGATAGAGTTTCAGTAATATGCATTGAGTATAGGCTGAGGTTGATATAATTAGTATTTTGGAATTCATTATAATATACCCAAAGTGTACAATTAAAATGATAGTCTAATGCCTTATGCCAGGAAATTCACTCAGTATGCCAGGAAACTCGCTCAGTCAATGAGTCTGAAAGAAACAAAGTTGTGGGTGAAAAATTAGTATTCATACTCCAGTTTATTGGTAATATGCAGGAAGTGAAGGTTGATTCTACAGATTGTTTTTTTAAAATTTTTAACTTTCATCTTTGCTTAGGTAACTTGCAAGCTGAGTCCTGCAACAAAGCTCAGGAGTTTTCTCTGCAGACTTGATTGTTGATTGATTGAAAGGATTCACCATCAGTTAGTTAAAATTGATGCAATTATGAAACTGACTACTTATCAAGGTCACTGTGGCCTGGTTTTAAAAAGTAAAAACATAAAAATCATACTGTGCTTTGCCAAATGGAAAAGCGCAGTTTTTTACCAAGTTTTATGAATATCCAGCAGTTTTTAATCTCCCAAAGAAATATTGAGTAATTGAATTCTATTTATAATTTTGGTTTTCTAATTCCTGATCCTGAATAATGCTACTATGATCAAAATAGAGTAATGTGTTCTCTTAATTCATTTATACTTTTGACCCGGAGCTATGAACCGCTTCAGTCACAAATGGAGGACCTCATCCCCACACTTCACTTGATCAAACCCACAAGCGCAATGGCCCAGCAAAGGAACAAGGTTTGTGAGTTCTGTGGCCCAGCAGGGATTTGCACCTTGGTGGCTGCTTCACCAACAAAGTGTTTTAACCGCGACACTACACATCTGAAGACAATATATTGTTTTTTTAATTGCAACAGCGATTCCTTGATTGATACCATTTATGTAGTGTACCATCCAGCTCTCTGTATAAGTAAATGTGCGATCTTTGTTTTTTTGAAGAAATGCATATTAGTTATTATATAACATCAACTTAACACAGGGTTCTCTCTCCTTGCAAAGCAAAGGACTAGACGATGTTTTTCATTAAGTGTTTTATGTGAATGTGTAGTCTTATTGACTTCTTAATACTTCAGGTGTTTTTGACTTTTTCCTGTTGTTTTTATCAGTTATTGACCTTCATCTTCTTGTAAATCTGAGGACTGAAGTATTATTTTCATTTATCTCACCTGCATAATTGCCTTTTTTGACAGGTTAAGGGGCAAAAATCTAAAACTGTAACATCATTTCAGGCACTACTCAGCAACTTTCCTGCAGATTGCCCAGCTGCTGCACCTGAGGATATATCAGT
Organism: Cryptomeria japonica; assembly: GCF_030272615.1. NCBI lineage: Eukaryota > Viridiplantae > Streptophyta > Pinopsida > Cupressales > Cupressaceae > Cryptomeria > Cryptomeria japonica. The sequence goes on from NC_081407.1 coordinate 417,204,611, forward strand.
GCATCTGTGTTTCATCTGCTTACTACATTTAGCTAATGAGCATTGTTTAAGCATCCAAGATCACTCGAGTCTAGATGACCTTTCCATCCAAATACCAGTTGAGTCACTGAAGTAAGCAATTGTTGGAATCTACGATATGATATGCTCACTTTTCTATTTTGTGGATTATTTCAGTTGAAAATCAGGCTCATTCTTTGCAAGATAAGGTCTTGCATTCTGTACCATATTCTTTGGGTAGTAATCTCAGTGCCTGTAACAATGTCTTAGATGTGCACGTTATCTGGAGATTGTGGAAACTAGAATTTATAATTATTTTTACATTTTCATGGGAGAATCGAAAAGGCTTCCCCATATCTTCATAAATGAAACCAGCTTTTAGTGGATTTACAAACTGCAAATATTTGGCATAAAATTGGTTTATTTTTACATTAATAATTTGGAATTTTGCCGTATAGGCTTCATATCTTGTTTTGAGCCTCCAATAGGTTTACTCGCTAACATTTTGTAGGAGTCTCTCTACAAGGAGCAACGAGATTTCGCGTGTTTTAACATGTTTGACATAGCTGGCAGATAATTGCTGGATCTCACACAATTACATGTGATTGTGTGGCACATTCTGGAGTTAGTAGGGAAGGGAAAATGAGAACATGAAGCAACGAGGTTCTAATTATGTGGTTTATGTTCCAAGAGGTGTTGGGATTCAACACGTGCCCTGTGAGGAATCAAGGGTCAGTCTTAAACTTTAGATATTTGCAGATCTTTTCCGAGTCTGACGCTCAGTGCTTGTTAGTCTACTGAAAAACATTAAGCCCACAACCCTAACCCTTCAACATTGATTTCTAAGTTATCTATTCAACCTTCCTATTGCCTCTAATAGTCCATTCATTAAATGAACCTTTATTTTTTATTGTCACTACTTGTAGTGGGGGTTTCTCTGGTTTGCTTTACATTTGACCACCTGTATATTATTTTGAGGTGTCCTTTCAATTTTCATGTCTCAGTCTGATAGTATTCGATAGAGTAGATTCATGAGTATTAATGCGACAAGGAAATTGAAAAGAATCCCCAAATAGAGGTGTTCATGAAGAGCGAGGGAGACCCTATACAACTAATGGTTCATTTAATGAATGTGTAATCAGAGGAAATAGGAAGGTTGAAGGATTGTGAACTTCAAAGACAATGTGTAAGGGTTAAGGCCTAGAGCGTTCATCTTGTAATGCTTTCTCTTGGACAATAGCAGCTCTTTTATTTGAATTGCTTTTAATCTTGGATTAACACTTGATTTGACTAAGCACAATTTGCCTCATATTTAACAAATACATAGGACATAAGATGAAGAATCTCTCATTTCTTCTTTAATAAAATCAATTGTTGCATGTAGCTTCCGTTTTTAAAGCTGACCACAGAAGAAACCTGTTGTTGGCAATGTTTAGCCTCAATGGCCATCATAGCAATAGCATCAGTAACGACTGAGAAACTTCTTACCTCAACAATTCAGCAGTTTAGCCTTTCCCCTCAAGTAGCATATGTGATACACAGATGTGGTTCCCTGTATTAATTCTAGGACTAAAAATTTCCTCGCACCATACACGTTTATCATGTACCTTAGTTGTCTTGTACAATGGAATATCATTACCAAAGAGGCATTATTCATATCATACACATTTATTATGAACCTTGCTGATTCTCTCTAAGAGAGAATATCATGATCAAATAGAGCATTCTTCATACCATACTCATTTGTTATGAACCAACCTTGTTTTCCAATAAAATGTAGTTGCTTTAGTATTTGTTAGTTAGTCAATAATTGAGTTATCGCATTATTAATATATGATAGTAATTTGACATAAAAAGATTCTTGTTTGTTAAATGTATTAAAATTTTATCGGGTCAATGAAGAATATAGTTATATTACAACTATTAGGTCTTAGCACACATATTTGTTAAATATTATGAACAAATAATTAGTTAGTAAAGAACAAGTCTTATATTGATTGGTTAACCTAGAGTTTGATATTAAAACTTTCACAATCTTAGTCAAAATTGAACTTTTTTTTGATATAAAAATGTATAAATATTTTACATAGTGGCGAGTACTACCTTTGTACTATTATTATAAAATATTTGTTGTCTCCTTGATATATAGGTCATTGCATCAATTCAGAGGTAGGCATGATAATAATTTAATATCAATAAATTCTTGCAAGCCAAGTGTATAATGATTTTGTTAGGTTGATGACTTGGATAGTTGTTAGACTTGAGTTTAACCGATTCATATTAGGCACAAAGTGTGATTAATGTAGTTGAACTTGAATTTATTCATTGGAATAGATATTTGTTAAATATTGATGAGCAAATGATTGGTTGATTTTGAGATCAATAGTCAAATTAATTAAATAAAAATAATTCTTGAGTAGTTCTAAAGTAAACAATTTCTTTTAAAGCAAAATAAAATAGTTGTATAATAACTCATGGAAATTTTTTTTTTGCAATGTGTTGACATATTTCAAAAACTCAAACTAAAAAATAAATATTAATTAAATAAATAAAAATTAAACAATTAAGATAAAATAGTTATTAAATTACTCAAAAAAATATTATTAAATAACATAATCGAAACAAAAGTATATATATTTAATATTCATTTCCTACAAAATATTGAAAATAAAAATTTAGATATAACATCAAATTATAGTCAATGAATTCAACTACAAAATTATTAGATAGGTGCATTTATTGCATATATTAATATAAATATTTTATTTTGTCACTTTGGAATTTACTTTCGATCCAATTATTTAAATTAGATAGTAACACTTATAAAGTGAAATTAGTAAAATTTGATAAAGAAAACCAAAAAGCTAAGGGAAAAATTATCTCACACCAAGAATTATATTGTTTATGCAAATATATATTACCATAACTAGAGAGCAATTTTTCTATTAAATAACATAATATAAATACGTTATCATTATATCTATAATAATATTTAATCAATAATTTGATATAATTTTAATTACTAATATATTGTGTTTGATTGTAATAATATATATTATAATGTTCCAATGAATGTTTTTTTTGATAGGTAAATAGTTGGATATGACTAGCTCCCTTTTATATTAATAATTTCAAAAGATTACATTAGATTGATCAACATATAACAGATATAGCCTTGGCTTATAACAAACACCTACTATCAGTAAACTTGTCTTGTATAGTATTGCATCCATATGAGGAGATGACAACTCTACAAAATATGTCCTCTCCCTATAACTTCTATTCCCTATCTACAACACCTATAATTCAAAATGGGTTTACAAATTGAGCTATAACATATCTTATCGATACATATAAAATAACTTGAGCTAGATGACCCCTATTCATTTTCTTCATCCTCTGCAACATCTAGCTCATCTCCCAAAGTTTGTTGCTCCATCTTGAATCAATACACAACAGGGCATTCATGGTTGCAAGTTGAATGAACAGTTTCCCGAGTCATTGCCATGAACTCTTTTAGCTCATCCTCCAGCCATTCATCATCAAATTTTGCCACATCAGAGCTTTCTGTTTCCATTGGAGACCCATGTTCATTAACCAACAAACCTTACTCTTTCATGTATGAGTTGACCCAACCATCCTCTTCACTTTCAACAACTCCTGTCAGATTTTACAGAATTATGATGTTGTTTCTAATTATTGCCCATCTCTTCCCAAATTCCTCCTTTTGCATTGTCCTAATAAGGGGAAACATTCAAATTTACTTATCCCCATTTTTCACCATATAGTAATTTTGCGGCATGAAAATAGTTGATTACCTAGAGACATTGTCCAAAACCCCATCTATTTCGTCTAGAAATTCATGCTTAAAGAGGGCTTGGCATAGCTTCTTCGCCTTACCCTTTTTTACTCCTAAAAACAACAACAATACAAGGAACATTGCAACAATGTTCGAATTAACTCTATAGCAGTGATAAGCCCGCAAAAACTCATCACTTAGAACTTTCCTCATCTCATGGAGCACTAAATGATGTCCCGTTTTCATGACAAAGACAAGCCTCTTGTTAGTAATATCTTCGATAAATGCCATGTCTCTTCATAGACCTTAGCAACTCAGGTGTATCCATACTGTAATGCCACCGTTCACTAGATTAATTGAGAAAAAATGATATGCTTTACCCACAAATCTCCTTATATAAACACCATTGACTACAATTGTGTTGCATTTTGGGTTTTAATAGAATTCTAGATGGTTCTCGAATAATTTGACTTTCCCTAAATTTGTGCCAAATTTATTCTCTAGACGAAATGTGCTATCTACACATCCTATAATGACACTTAAGCTGATTCAAATCATATGAAATCATCATTATATTATCTTCCCATATATGGCATAAGCTTTAATTATGATCTCTATCTCCTTCGCACATGTCACCTGATGCTTTATTTTCATCCAAATTCATTTCATATTATTGTAATAGATTAGATTTTTATGCCTTCTTTGCCAAGTCATCCGCCATGTCGTTACCCTCCCGATATACATGGCTAATTTTGAAGTTTGTAAAACTGTCAATTATCCTTTTTATTGACATTGACCATTTACTTAGGTTCGAATTTGGAGTTTGATTTTGTCTAATAACATTATAGTTATAAGAGAATCTCTTTTTAGATGAATTTTTTCTGCTCTAATATGTTTTCCCAGTTCTAGACCTTTCAATGGCACCCTGAATTCTGCCAAGTTGTTAGTTGCAACTCCTATTGGTTCAACTCTTTCTACAATGATAACTCTAGACTCATCCTGAGCTACACATCCAATGCCACTTGGACCTGGATTGCCCTTAGAGGCATCGTCAAAATTGATTTTAATCCACCCATGCTCGGGTGGCTCCCATTTAATATTTTGCCTAGATTTTGTTGGATTATTTCTGTTATTTCCAAGCAAAGGAGGGATGATTAGCCTTTTGAATAATTTAACCATTTTCTCATCCCAGTTTGTATAGTTGTTTCCTTTTAAGGTTTTGTTTCTAGTAGCTGAATTTGCTAATTCTACAATTGGGGCCTCCATCTTCTTGATAAGATTGTCTCTTGACATAGTTTGATCTTTGAATATTCTTCTGTTACGTTCCTTCCATAATTCCCATACAAATGATGAGGGGATTACCTACCATAGACACCCAAACACACCTTTTTCTTTCCAGTTTGGCCATATATGAAAGCAATCCTTCAACTTGAATGACATAGGGCCTTGCAAGTTAGGAATTGCAGTGAAATGCTTCCAACAATCCTTCGCATAAGGGCATAGAAGCAGTATATGGTCAACATCTTCATTCCTACATTTACAAAATGAACATTTTCCAAGAGCAGGGATGCCAAGCTTGATCAGTCTGTCCTGAGTCAAATTCCTATTTTGTATTGCCAGCCATGAGAGGACCCCTACTTTAGGTAGATAATGCTTTCACGAGAGCAGGTCCTTCGACCATTGCTTGTCCTCTATAGTAGCTTCTTTCACTTTGTAGCCAATCTTGACCTTATATTCTCCATCCATTTATGCACGCCATCTTATAATGTCATCTTGATCTAAAACATTAATACATCTAGATTTTAAGATTTCTTTTAATTTGTCTTTTTGATCTTGAGGAACATTCAACCCATCTACTGATTTCCATTCCCATTTTGGAATGTTGTTAATCCTTGTGATATACCCATAGTCACTAACTTTCCTCCCTTACACATTAACTGTTTCCCTCCTGATGTCTTCCAAATTTTGCAATTTTCATAACTCCTGATGACCATCCCATGAGCCATCCCAAAACAATATCTTTTGTTCGTTTTTGACATCCCAGGTGATGTGTTTGATAATTATGTCTCTCATATCAATTATAAAGTTCCAAATGGCAGAGCCTTTGGAAGGGTTTCTTATAGTGAGGAGTCAGATAGGATCTTCAAAATCCAAATATTTCTTTTTTAATAACCAAACCCATTTTGAGTTGCTTTGATACATACTCCAAACAAGTTTGACACCCATTGTAGCATTCGTTATATTGAGTTGCTTCACACCAACCCCTCTTGCTTCTTGAGGCTTACAAATCTTGTCCCATGAGATCAAAGAGAACTTATGAGTGTCATTACTCCCATTCTAGAAGAATTTCCTCAAAATTTTGATTAGATTATCTATTATTGCCCCATGGATCTTCAAACTCGACATAGAATAAATCGGTATAGTAGATAAAGTTGCTTTGATCATTAGAATTCTTCCAACAAATGTTAGCCACTTGCCTTTCCATAGTTCCATCCTTTTCTTTGATCTGTTGATGAGATCTTCCCAATAACAATTTTTATTTAACGCAACAAAAAGTGGCATCCCCAAGAATTTCCCTGGGAAGCTTGCTGTTCTTAGTCCAATAATTCCAACTCTCTTTGAAGACTGGGCTACGTGTTGAGAAAGAATACCTCTGATTTTGTATATGGCCAATCAAAAATCTTAGGGATTAATCCTTTCAGCTGGGAGGACAAATATGTTTTGATGGTTAAACCTTGGTTCTCAAGCTTTAATCCATCCACTGATTCATTTAATGAGATTCCTATTTGGGTTAGGCTCCCCAACCTTCCCTTTCATCTTTGGACAGATTCTCTGCTAGAGGAAGTGTGGGAGGCTTTAGGCGAATTCCTAATGATTGATAAGGAATCTTACCAAATTTATCATTCTACTTATGCTCGTATTTTGGTTAACATTGATGTCTCTAAAGGGCTTCCAGCTGAGTTAGAGATTGAATCTTCCTTGGGACCTTGGGTCCAACCACTCAACTTTGAAGGTATCCCCTTTAGATGTTGAAAGTGCTTCCAGACTGGACATGCTACTGCAGGGTGTGAAACAGATAAAAAGAAAAAAAGATCTGCTTCTTGGTGGAAAGGTGCATCCTCTGAACACTATTTTGTTAAAAAGAAAAGCTTCTCCCAGGTGGTGGCATAGGATCCTCAGACTGAGGGTACACCTCTTGTTTCTGGTGTTGCCTTGCCTCAGGAATGTGTGGATGCCTGCGGTGGCATCCCGAGTGATCATTTGAAAAATGATGGATCTTCTTCTTCGATGGATGACCCTCCCGCATCTCAGATTGCTGTTAGATCTTTTGCTATCTCTGCCTCTCTGGATGCTGGCTCTGTTCCTCCTAATGATGGGAGGTCCCCTATTCTGGACCCATCCTCTTGGCAAAATGATGTTGCTAGGGTTGAGGAGGGATGGATTACTGTTAAAAGTTAAAAATCTAAATTGTCCCAGTCCTCTTTTGATATGACCCTTCGATCCCATAAGGGTAGGTCAAATTCTTGATCCTTCTTGGTTAGGTTAGGGTTGCTGGTTTTTTGCAGCTTGTTGGTTTTTGGTGGGGGTTAATGCTATTCCCCTTCTTTTGATTGGTTGGGCCAAATCTCTTTTGTGTTTTGTTTCTTTAAGTGTTCTTTCAAGTTTATCTTTCGGTTCCGGTTGCAGTTCCCTCTAAAACCTATCTTGTATAGGGTTTCTGGTCCCTTTAAAACTTGTTTTTACTCAATCAAAAACACTCTGTCCAGAGGCCATGCTATAATCATCTAATAGTTTTCTTTAGATCTTGCTTCACATCTAGAAGCCTTCCCAAATAGGATTGTATCATCAACAAATTGTTGATGGGTGACTGGGTCCATACCATTTGTAATGCTTATACCTTACCACCGCCGTTCAAGCCTGGAATGAGTAATAGATCTGCCCAATGCTTCTGCCATGATTATGAAAAGAAAGGGTGATAGAGAGTCACCTTGTTCGATCCCTCTGGTTGATTCAAAGAAACCATGAGACATGCCATTAACAAGCATTGAGAACTTTGGAGATTCAATACAACTTCCAACCCAATCCACCCATCTATCCTCAAATCCAAATTTGCTTAAGATCTCAAGGAGGAACTATTTATCCACAAGATCTTATGCTTTTAGGATATCTAATATTCCAATCATACTAGGAGCCCTAAGTTTTCTAGCCGAGTGAATTGCTTCATGAGCCAAAATGATTCCTTCCACAATCGACCTTCTTGGAGAAAAGCCACTTTTTTCTTTTGAAATCACCTAATTGATTACAATTTTTAGCCTATTAGCTATGATCTTGGTGATGATTTTGTAAGTCATATTGCATAGTGCAATTGGCTTGTAATCATTCATGCTCTAAGATCTTTCTTTTTAGGAACTAATGTAATAAAGGTATGATTCATTTCCCCAAGCATAGTTGTTTTTTTCCTGGACTCTTCTACTGCCTTCCACAAATCTTCCTTCACAATATCTCAAAAGAATTGAAAGAATCCAGTTGGAAACCCATCCGGTCCTGGTGCTTTATCAGAGTTGAATTGAAAAGTGGCAATTTTGACTTCCTCTAATGAGACTAGCTTGTATAATTCTAGATTATTTTCCTCATTGATTAATGAAGGTATTCTATTTAAAAATCTATCCTTCTCAGCATTGTGAATTGGAGCATCTCTATTCAATATTGACTGGAATTATGTCACTGCTTCTTGATTTGCCTCCTCCATGGTTTGTGTCACTATGCCATCTTCACTTTGTATTTCTACAATCTTTTTCTGCTTAGATTTGTGAAATTTTTTAGTGTTTTTATCCCCTTCTTTTAACCATATTTCTCTAGATTTTTGTCTCAAGTATATTTCCTCTCTTGCCAATAGTTCAGTCAGTTGGGCCTTGAGCTCTCTTTCCTTTTCAAATTCTATTTATGTTATTCCATTCAAGATGATAAATTCATTTAGTTGTTGAAGTTGCTCCTCTATTTTAGCTTTCTCTTCAAATATATCTTTAAAATGCACCTTATTCTATTTTTTTAGTTTATTCTTAATATGGGAGAGTTTTGGTGAGAAGGTAAAGTTTGGAGTGATTACCAATTCTGATCTCATTCCACCAAAATTTCATCAGATCCATGATGGTAATGTCCCTGAGCCACATGTTCTCAAATTTGAATGGAGATCCAACCCTACTACCATTAGGGCATATAGATAGTGATACTGGGAAATGGTTTGATGTATTATATGAAAGTATTAACACCTCATAGTACTCTGTAGTATCAGTCCAGTCTCCACATAAAAGATTTCGGTCCAATTTTTTTGAAATACTGGTGAATCCTTGCCTCATGTTGGTCCAGGTGAATATTCCATTTTTGGTTGGAATGTCCCTAAGTTGATTCTCATAAACAAAGCTTTGGAAGTCCAATTGAACTCTTGATAGATTTTGCAATCCTCCCAATTTTTCTAAGTTATCAAGAGTGGCATTTAAATGTCCATATATGATTATTTTTTCATCATTCTGCTGCTTAATCCAATTTGTGATGTTATTCCACAGTTCCCTTTTATCTATGGTGGCTATTGGACCATATACATTGATAATTGTAAAAATTGAATTCTTATTGAGAAGCTTGCATTTTATAGCCATCCAATTCTAATTCTCCTGTGTCAAATTGCATTGAATGGTTAGTGGATTCCAAAGAATTCCTCACTCAATAGACACCCCACTAGACTCCACAAAAAAACCCCTCCCATAGTCTCCATATTTTAAATCTTTTTTGATACTCCTTCATGCTCCATTTTATTTCTTGCAATAGAAATATATTTGCTTTACTAGTGTCAATTTGGCATCGAATTAGACACCATTTGATAGGGGCATTTAAGCCCCTAGCATTCCATGTAACAAGCTTCATGGCTCCTCAAGAAAGAGTATCTCCTTCCCATTTCCGAGCTTCCTTTGTCCCTTGGCACTCCCTACCATTTCTAATCTTGCCTTATTGGACTTTCACCCTCTCTTTTTTTCCCTTCAATATTTGGCTTCTTTATGATAGCTGTTAGAATATTTAATCTTTACTTAGCTTAGGTTTATTTGTATTTAGTTTAGGATATTCCTACATGTAATTTGTCCTCTAGTACATGTGTGAGGACAAGTCATTTCTTTTATTTTCCTTTATTAAGGAATATTAGATTTCCTCCATAAGAGGATGTGGACACATGGCACACACATTTTATGAATGGTGGCATTCATAGATTTGGGAGTTACTTTGTAACTCCTCTCCTCATCTCTATTTAAGAGATGTCTCCTCTCTCATTTCTTCTTAATGACAATATTGTAAAGAGCTTCTTGCTCTCTCTCTCTCTCTCTCTCTCTCTCTCTCTCTCTCTCTCTCTCTCTCTCTCTCTCTCTCTCTCTCACATTTTAGGCATTGCCTCATTCATAATATCACAAGGGGTTTTTCTTTGCTTTTCCCCTTTCAAAAGTTCTTGTGCCTCCTTCTTCACATTTGGGTGATGCTTCAAGGTTTTTGCTTTTCTCTTGGTAACAATTACTTCATCATAAACTTTCTTGGATTTTATTTTCCTTTCCTTGCTCTTGTATTTCCTTTCATGGTATCAGAGCAGGTTTCTAATCCTTGTTTTAAGTTGACATTGATGAAGGTTACCATTCTGTGGAGTTCACCTTGTTGGAGGCATTCTTGAGAGGAGAAGAAGTTCTTTTTCTAATATTTTCTATTGTGTAGGTTTTGATTTCAGTTTTTTAACTTTTTTTCAAACTTGTTAACAAGTTTGCCTGCAGGTTTAATCTTCTATTCTAGTTTTTTTTATTAAAAAAGGGCTTTGGAAGGCTTGCCACCAAAGTTTCTATTTTTTTTAGTGTGCATAGTTTGGAAGGTTTACCGCCAAACTCAGTCTCCTTAATCTATTTGGTCGGCTTGTTGCCAAAACTAATTTATTATTAAATTTCATCTCTGATTTCACTTGCAGATTTTAACTTTTTTCTTGCTTACAACTATTCTGATTCAATTTGTTTGAATCTGCCATTCAGTCCTAACATCTTTATTTGCAGGTGTTATTGATAAATAAAAAGGGTTTATATTGTAAGAATAACTGATTGTAGCAAACTATTATAATTTCTCTTTAAGGCAGATACAATTTATTCTTTATCATTTTACTTCAAACCTTCTCTGTATTTAAGCATTTTGAAAATTTAAAATCTAAATTCATTTTCAAGTACCTAAACTGATCCTGGAGTTTTTTAGTGCTGCTTGATGAATCGTTGCTACAAATCCAAACATTTTAGCCGCAGAGAATAAACTCCAAAATTCAAATCTTGCCCATTCTTCCACTTATATTCATTGGCACCACAATCCAAACCTTGAGAGAAGGCATCCACACAAAGTTGTGGGAGGAATTGGATTTCTCCGTCTTAGGCATCACAGACTGCACTATTTGATGTGCCATTGGCACTTCTATAAGCGTTCTTGAGCATTAGCACAGAGAATAGCCCTCTTCACACTTCCCGAAATCCATAGCGATAGGTATATAAAAACCAGAAGTGCAGAGACATCCGGTTTCAACGTGGCTCTCTAATCTTTTCCTTTCAGCCAAATTATCTGCATTATTCTGTCTTATGATAGTTTTCTTTTTAAGGCAAGGTGGAAACAGCGGTTATACTGCATGCGTTTGTGGGCACGGCCTCTGGGCTTCTTCGTCTTGTCTTGCTTGGCAACCTTGGGGGTCTGCCCTCTCACCTTCCCTGCTCGGGCCAACGATCCCTCCACTCCAAAACCTGTGTTTTGTATTAACTCTCAAACCTGCGTTTTGTATTCAAACCTGTGTTTTGTATTAACTCTCAAACTTGTGAAGTAACGTCTCTGCACTGTAGATTCCCTGCAAATCATTATAATCTGCATCAAGATTTCTGCTGTAACGTCTCTGCAGTCATATGACAAGTTTAAAAGTTTTTTTTAAAACTTATTTTATTTAAATAAAGTTTAGTTTAATATTAAATTTTATTAAACTTTTGTTATTTCTTTTAAAAAAAAAGTTTAAATAGTTTATATTAAAAGATTAATAACGTTAAAAAATCAGTTATAAAGTTTTTTTTAAAATAAATTAAAGTTTTTTGAATAAAGTTTTTCTAATAAAGCTTTTAATATAAAATAGTTTTATTTTGTTATTAAGATTTACAATTTGTTTAAATAAAATTTAAAAAAAAAATCAATTTAAATTTGTTATTAAAGTTAGAATATAATTTTTCTTTGGTAAATATTTTTTTAAAAAAATTTGTTATTTTTATTGTTGTTATTATTGAAATTCGGTTATTTTTAATAAAAGAGGTTAATTTTCATTTTTTAATCAAGTTTTTTTAATAAAAGGGGGTAATTTTTATTTCTAATCATTATTTTACTATCATGTCTACATTAATTCCAGAAATTAAATTAAATAGTTCCAATTATCATTCTTGGAAAACACATATCTCGTTTATTTTTCGTTTCAAACACCTTTTGGATGTTGCGACTGATAAAACCTTTGAACCCGCTACAACTGCTCCTCAAGCCAACCTAGATAGATGGAAGGCTCAAAATGAGGAAGCACTTGGTTTAATTGGTATTTCAATGGTTCTTGATTTGTATGTTTTAATTGGAAATTGTACAAAAGCGCATGAAGCTTGGGAAATTTTAAAAACAACTTATGATAGCTCAAATGAATCCCGAAAAATTCAACTTCAAGATCAACTTGAAGATCTAAGGTATACGGATTTTAAAACTATGGATGAATTCTTATTAAAGTTTGATTCTGTTAATAGTCAATTAACTGATTTAGGAGTTACTCTTGCTGATTTACGTTTAATTCATCTTATTCTTAAAAAATGTCTTCCTCGTCAATTTCAACAATTTATTACGAATATTCATGCTCAACTTGCTATTCCTAGCTTAGCTACTCAATTAACTTATGATATTTTTCGTAATTTATTGCATCAAGAGGAAGCTAAATTAATTCAGTTTGGTACTCTTAAGAGTAGTGAACATGCTTTTATGTCTAAAAATCAAAATCATAATAATAATTTTAGATCCAATAATAATAAACATAATCATAATCATAATCATAATCACAAATCTTCTAATTATCAATCTCATTCTAAATCCTATCATAACAATTCTCATAATAATAATCATAATAATACGTACAATAATCAAAGGAATAATTCTCAAACAAGACCCCATTGCACATATTGTGGGAAAGATGGACATATTACTAATAATTGTTTTAAGAAACAAAATGGTAAAAAGCCCATGAATCAAAATAATCAAAATAATCAACATAAACCTCATTATAAGAAAGGTAATAATAATGGTAATTCATCTCGTCATGCATTTACATGTACTTATAATGTTTCTCAACCACTTGAGTGGATTATTGATTCTGGTGCATCTCAACATATTACTTCTCATAAAGAATGTTTTGAATCTTTGCATCCCGATACTTCTAATATTCCTGTTCAATTAGCTAATAATCATAGTTGTAAAGTTGAAGCTATTGGTGATGTGAATGTTCATAATGGGAAATTACATGATGTTCTTTGTGTTCCTGAATTAAAATCAAATTTGATTTCAGTTCCTAAACTTTGTCAAGATTATAAGATTAACTTTTATAGGGGCATATGTTATATCATTGATCCAAACACTAATCATGTTATTGCTACTGCTAAAATGGATAGTGATAACTTATTCAAGTTCTATGAATTTGCTCCTCCAAAGTATTCTTTGCTTACTACTGTTGATTTTACTATATGGCATGAAAGACTTGGCCATCTCAATTCTGATTATATTTCATTGATGCAAAAAGCAAATATGGTTGATGGATTGCCTAGTATTGTTCCTTCTCAAATTGTTTGCAATGGTTGCATGAGTGGTAAGATGCATAGGGAACCCTTTCCTCATGGTCAATCTTGGAGGGCATACACTAAATTGCATCTAATTCATAGTGATCTCTTGGGTCCCATGGAGAATCCCTCCATCCAAGGTTCAAGGTATGCACTTACCTTTGTTGATGATTTTTCAAGGAGAACATGGATATGTTTCCTTCATAGTAAGGATCAAGTGCTTGATGTGTTTACTGAATTTCATATGTTTGTAGAAAGGCAATCTGGTTCTAAAATTAAGATTCTTCGTACTGACAATGGAAGAGAATATGTCAATAATGCATTTAATGCTTATTTGAAATCTTTTGGAATTAAACATGAGCTTACCGTTCCTTATACACTACAACAAAATGGTGTGGCAGAACGGAAGCATAGGACAATTGTTGAAATGGCTAGATGTTTATTGCATGCTAAAAATATGGATTACAAGTTTTGGGCTGAAGCTATGGCTTGTGCAACTTATTTAATTAATAGAACACCTACCAAAGCCTTAAAGGATAAAACTCCTGAAGAAGCTTGGTCTGGTAGAAAGCCTAATTTGCAGAATTTAAGAATTTTTGGTTCCATAGCTTATGTTCACAAACCTAAGGAGAAAAGAAAAAAATTAGATTTTAAATCTTCTCCTTTTATTTTTGTTGGTTATGATGAAAATACTAAAGGTTATAGAGTTTACAATCCTATTACTAACAAGGTAAAAGTTGCAAGAGATGTTTGTATTGCAGAAAAAGGCATTCATGATTGTTCTAAAGTGGAGGATGATGAACTTGGTCAAACCAAAGTTGTGCTTGTGGAGGACCAACCTCCTTCTCTTAACCCTACTCCTAATGCATCTCTTTCTATTCCTTCTAGTGATAGTGATGATGATAATAATAACTCTACTCCTCATGACTCTTCTTCTAGTGATGAATCCATTACTTCTAAAAGAAGACCTAAATGGTTTAAATCTTTAATTCAAGATAGTGATGAATACTTAGCTAGAATGGATAAACTTCAAGCTAGAAGAGTTAATTATTGTAATTATGCTTTAATGACTACTATTATGAATTCTAATGATCCTAAAACATTTGATCAAGCTAAAAATCAACCGCATTGGCAAAAAGCAATGAAGGAAGAATATGATACTTTAACTTCTAACCAAACTTGGGATTTAGTTCCCTTGCCTCATGGTAAAAATCTTGTTTCTTGCAAGTGGCTTTATAAAACTAAATTGAATGCTAATAATCAAGTTAGTAAATTTAAAGCTAGATTAGTTGCTAGAGGTTTTTCTCAAATTGAAGGCTTAGATTATACTGAAACTTTTGCTCCTGTTGCTAAAATGCCTACAATTAAACTTGTGCTTGCTTTAGCTTCTAGAATGAATTGGCCTATTCACCAAATGGATGTTAAAAGTGCTTTACTTAATGGTGATTTACATGAGGAAATTTATATGTCTCAACCTCCTGGTTTTATTAAAGAAGGTAATGCACACTTAGTTTGTAAATTAAAGAAATCAATTTATGGATTAAAGCAATCTCCTAGGGAGTGGTATTCAAAGATTAATGAATTCTTTCTTTCTCAAGGCTTTATTAGAAGTAAAAATGATCCTAACTTGTATATTAAACATAGTGAAGATGATATTATAATTATTATCTTGTATGTAGATGATTTGATTCTTACTTCAAGTTCCAATACTTTGATTTCTGATATTAAGTTTCAACTTAATCAAAAATTTCAAATGACTGATTTAGGTCTTTTACATTATTTCTTAGGAATGCAAATTTGGCAAACCTCTAAAGGAATTTTCTTATCTCAAAGTAAATATGCTCAAGATCTCATAGATAAGTTTAAAACGAATGATGCTCATCATGTTTCAATTCCTATTGAATTAGGCACTAAGTTAATGCTTGATATGCAAACTCCTCTTGTTGATCCTACTTTGTATAGACAATTAGTTGGAAGCTTAAATTATTTAACTCTTACTAGGCCAGATATTGCTTATAGTGTTGGTTTGGTTTCAAGATTCATGTCTAAACCTCAACAAACACACTTTAAAGTTGCTAAAAGAATTTTACGATATATTAAAGGGACAATTAATGTAGGTTTGTTTTATGATGCAAATTCTGACTTTACTTTAAAAGGTTTTACTGATTCCGATCTAGGTGGAGATCCCAATGATGGGAAATCTACTTGTGGTTATTGTTTTTTTGTTGGTTCAGGAGCAGTTTCTTGGAATAGTAAAAAGCAACAATCTACCTCTCTTGGATCCACTGAAGTTGAGTACAAAGGATGCACTAATGCTTCCAAAGAAGTCTTATGGCTTAGAAGACTACTTGAAGATTTGGGTCTACCTCAACACGAACTAACTCCATTGTATTGTGACAACCAAAGTGCCATTGCCTTGGCTAAAAATCCAGTTTTCCATGCAAGGACAAAACACATTGCTCTCCAACACCACTTTATTAGAGAACAAATTAAAGACAAGCAAGTTTCACTCCTCTATTGCAAGGGGGAAGACCAAGTTGCAGATATTTTGACCAAGCCACTTTGTAAAGAAAAATTCCAATTTCATTGTAAAAATCTTGGATTACAACCCATTGAAGGGTTTGATGTAAGCTCCCCAAGTAAAGATTAAGGGGGGGTGTTAGAATATTTAATCTTTACTTAGCTTAGGTTTATTTGTATTTAGTTTAGGATATTCCTACATGTAATTTGTCCTCTAGTACATGTGTGAGGACAAGTCATTTCTTTTATTTTCCTTTATTAAGGAATATTAGATTTCCTCCATAAGAGGATGTGGACACATGGCACACACATTTTATGAATGGTGGCATTCATAGATTTGGGAGTTACTTTGTAACTCCTCTCCTCATCTCTATTTAAGAGATGTCTCCTCTCTCATTTCTTCTTAATGACAATATTGTAAAGAGCTTCTTGCTCTCTCTCTCTCTCTCATTTTAGGCATTGCCTCATTCATAATATCACAAGGGGTTTTTCTTTGCTTTTCCCCTTTGAAAAGTTCTTGTGCCTCCTTCTTCACATTTGGGTGATGCTCCAAGGTTTTTGCTTTTCTCTTGGTAACAATTACTTCATCATAAACTTTCTTGGATTTTATTTTCCTTTCCTTGCTCTTGTATTTCCTTTCAATAGCTTGCATCTATAATTTGCTCCATTTTGCCGTTATGTTTGCAGGGGCATCCTCATAACTCCTTTCATTCTCTGATTCTGAATCATTAGTTGTGGGATCTACCTCTTCTTGCTTTGTCTCTTCATTATCGATATTTATTTCAATCCTATCATTCTTCTCACATATATCACCTACTAGAAATTCTTCTTCCTCCATAGTGGTGTTCTCAATTGTTGCAACAGGGTCCTAGATTAGATCCACTTCTATGTCTAATCTCGTGTCCTGACAGTTTCCCATATTTTGAGTGCTATGGTTATTTATTGCCTCACTTTCCTTTTCGGTCTCAAATTCCCACTCTCCCACAACTTTCTCCTGCTCATTATTAAGATTCAATGCCATGTCCTCCTTATCAAAATTTAGCTCTTCAATGACCATAATATGTTCCTCACTTTCCTGATTTGATTGGATGCCACACATCTCTTCAAAGGTAAGGTAACTTGGGGAATATATCTTGTGCTTTTCTTTGTTAATGAAATCTATCATCATGTTTAGATCTTCATTCATTCCTGTGTTCTTCTTATTGCTCGAAGTGCATATCTCTTCTAATAGGGTTTGGGATAGCTTTTGGTTATATTGATTGGACTTGTCAATTTCAAACATCTCATTGCAATCTAACATATCATGAATCTTCAATTTTCATTTAGGGCATAGGGTGAAGAGGTATTCTCTCTCCACTTTTTGTATCCAGATTCCGTCCTTGGAATGTAGCTCTATCTTTGCACACAATTTTTGTTGAGGGGTTATATCTATACACATTCTGGCACATGAACCCCATACCATATCTTCCAGTATATGATCCACAACTATCAAACTTCCTAATTCCTTCTCAATATCTCTGAGTATCTCATTGCTCCAGTATTCCATAGGAATGTTATATCATCTAATCTACATTGGGCCTTTCTCAACCTTGTGTTTCCATGGGTTGAAATGTAGATAGCATTCAATGAAGTGCATTCCAAAGCTTTCTAAATAGTGTGGCCCATTATTTAAAGCTTTCTCCTTTTCAGATAGATTAGCAAATTCTACCAAGAAGAAACCATTGGGAAGTGATTTCACACCTATCTGGGACCCCAATTCTAATAACACCAATTTACGATAATTCTTGCATCCTTCAACCCTCCACCCCATTTAATAAAAACCCCTATATTTTTAAATCTTTCCCCATCTTGATTGATTTTAGTTTCATTAATTTGAACGTGAGGAATGAAGACATACCATTCTTATTTAGATTGGGATTCGATGCCTTCCTCACTGGATTTATTATTGTTGCCTTTTCATGGTTTGAATTCCGCCCTCATACCCTAGCATTGTCTTGCCCTTATTTCACCAATTATTTGAAGAATCTTCATTCAATATGTTAGTTATCTCAGACCACCCATTCCTTCCTTTTTTAAACCCTTGTTTGTTAAAAATTTATGATAATCTATTTTTTGCCCCATAAGATTGTTGCTGTCTTTGATTGGTGTAATTCTTTGGAAAATTCTGCCATCGCTTGCATCAATGGAAGATCCCATTTGCCTCGATATTGGTTTGGCCTTTGAAATCCTCTGTTAATGAATTCAGACCTATTTTTATTTATAACATTCTGCTTCTGGATTTGCTAGTTCACCTTGTAATCTATTTGAGATTTTCCCTTGTTTGTATATCAATTTTCCATACTTATGGCCAGAGTGTATTTGTCAATCCATTGACCTCCTTCATAAATGATTGTGGATTATGATTTCCCTGTCATCCATGCCTTAGGTTTTCCATATTTATTTTGGCCCAACTGCGTAAATCTTCCATCGGAATTTCTTTTCCAATTTCATCGCTCCATCCATTGTATTTGGAGTCTCCATTCCACAGACGTTCTTGCCCTTTGTCCCTTTTGAATGTTTGGATCCTACCTTGATTGTGCCTTGATCCTGTTCACCTCTGCTTTTTTGCTCCTGCTCCTCTCTGCTCTTACGCTCCATTTTTTCTATGTTTCACTCCATTTTTTCTATGTTTCAATGAATGTTATTATGAACACCTAGTTTTAAAATGAACATATTTTATTTAGAAAAATAAAAGTAATACAATATAATTTTATTTATATTATTTTTTATAGTCAATAATTAAATATGAATTTTATTACAATATATTATATACATTTTTTAATATTTATTATTGTAGAATTGTCTATGCAGATAGCCATCCAAGATCTAGATTCCTACATTTACAAATTATAATGTAATGAGAAGATCAATATGGTAATAATAAATTGTTTCCTATCAATGAATGCAAATATACAATTTGAATAGTGTGAGATTACAAAGGGAACCTCTTTGTATATAGGCCGTGTTGAGACATAGGATAACATAAGATCGTGATAAGTATCTTGATCTTATGATATGAGACAAAAAGTGATAATATCGCTTGTATACATTAGGCTTAAGCGATAAGGTGTAAAGTGAATAAATTGTATTCCTATCAATAAATGTAAATATACAATCTAAATAAAATGAGATTACAAATGGAACCTCTTGGTTATATAGGCCAAGGTGAGACATAAGATATCATAAGATGACAAAAAGTGTCTTAATCTTATGAAATGAGACACAAAGAGATAAGTATCCCATTTATACATTAAATCAGCGTAAGTGATAAGGTGTAAAGATGAACTAATAGTGAAAATAGTTAGATAATACCCTTTTTACACAAACACCCCCCTTTAAGTGCAAGTTAGAGGAAACATGCACAAATGTAAGGATGTAATAATAGGTTTCGATTACTAGGCCATATTAGGTACCCATGTACAAATGCAATGTAATCTTTCACAAATAGAGAAAGGGAGAAAACCTAGTGGGACAAAACTCATCAAAAGAGAAAATATGCATTCAAACATGAACAAGTGATGGATGGACAACTCAGGATTCTCAAAGGATGAGATCTATCACAAGTATACAATCAATGACCTGTCCATAAGAAGGAAAGAGAGAGACTATGTATCCGCCACACAATGTAGAATACATAACAATAGTAGTGCTCAGAACTAGATGTAAAAGATGGTCCATGATCATCAAACAATGTTCAAAGGTGTATGAATGATGTCTTTTGAATCTTGAAATGACTATATGGGAAGAAATTTGAGGACATATGGAGTCTCTAAAAGCTGCTCATCCATATTGATGTGGAAAGCCTCCAAGTCCAAATCATGCATTCTAGGCCACATTGTTGAAAATGATAATGCATAATGTAGTAGAGATGAATGTAGAGAAGAATCAAAAGATTCAAGTGCTTCGTTTAAAGAAAAAAAGTTTCTTCTAAATGTTATTCTAAAGTATCTCCACTTTGTCAAACTGTGATGAATGATCATGTAGAGAATGAACAAGAGAGTCAAAGTGTTCCCTCAAAAAAATTGAATAAGAGTCATCTCCATCAAAGAGGATGCATGTCATCAATGCTGTCTACCAAATTTGTAATATGAGACTTTATAGACAAGTTTAAAATACCTATTAATAACTCATCCACAGTCACGGTGTTTGTAAGATAATACATATCCTACTACACTAAATCATTTGAAGCTATGCATTTAGAAACACAATCACTATGAAATGCAATAGTATATGTACATGTGACCTCAATATGATGAGTAGAAGCAAGAAGAGATGTCTATTTCTGAACTAGAAATTCAAGATATTCACTATATTCAAGCTTGTCCAAAGTATCATCATGACAAGGTATATTATTTGCTGTTGGCAATATTGCATTATAACAAACAATGAAAGATTGTTGGCATTTCATAAGGATATTGAGAAGGTTGTTGATGATTATGGATATAACTGATTAAAGATGTTTTACTGTCTTGATATTATTATTTTGTCATTGATGTCAAGAAATTGATTTTCTAATTCAATATGATGTTGCCATATCTTGAGAAGTATGATATGAAGATTATAAAGATGTCGGTAAAAGACACGGGAAAGAATATGATGAATAAGGGGATGAATAAGGTATTCAAATGGGCAACTACTACCGAGTCAGACAATGATGAGATCATGATGTTTTAAATTGTTTTAACATCATACATATGTTGTAAATTGTAAAGGTTAATACTATACTATGTTATCAAGCAAAGAACCTAGTTGGTAAACCCTAAGGTTATCGCTATCAGTTAATGAAGGCGGAATGTCTACCGAGTGAAGTTTAGTATTCACGGAGTTGTAACCGAGCTATAACAGAATGCATTAAATGTTTACATGCGGTATTTAATGAAGGAAGACAATGAGCTAGAGCGGATTAAATGATTGGTGAGCCGTGAATGAAGTTTGTTAATGAATCTAAGGCAATGAAAAGTCGGCATGAAGATCTACAGCTCATATTGAACCGCAATACCCTGACACAAGTTCCAAGACTATTATGCAAGTTCCAAGGCGGGGTAAAACATTTTCAGATCGAAAGATGCATTGAACCTGGACAAGATTGAAGATCTGATGGCTATGATTGATCATGGGAAATGTGATCAAGGAGATTAAGCAGTTACCTAATTGTTTATAAATAGGAAACTGTTGATAAACAATGTATGCGGGCAAGTGTATGCACAGGGATGCTACATAGTGATTACCGAGCACAGAAGCTTGAAGACCTGTTAGAATAACAGAGTATAGAAGCCCAACAGATAGACAAGATTAGTTCTATGTCTAGATTGTATTGAACAAATAAGAATCTGCTTTAGCATTTTAGATGTGAAGTTGTAGATAGATTTTATTACTGTTATTTTGTGAAAGTGACAGAAAATCTCTTAACTGAGTGGACTTAATAGTCTTATATGTAAACCCTCTAGCAAGGTGACATTCTGATTGAGTGTTTGAAATTCTTTAACAAGGTCACTTCTAACAAAGTGAAGATCCTAACAGATCTGAGGGAAATCCCTTAATCGGGTCACATCTAGCAATGTGTTTGTAATCTTTAACAGGATTTTCTTTTAACCGAGCATACCCTAGAAGAGTATATTTCTTAGTGGGTTCGAAATCCCACAATGGTTTTTCCCTATTTGGGTTTCCACGTTAAATCTGGTGTTATGAGGTTTATATTGTTCATATGCTTTTGAGTTTGCATGTTTAACAGTTTTGGTTATAATACTAAAATATATGATACCGAGGTTGAATCTGATGTTTTTATGGATGATTAAGTTTGTATGATTCACCCCCCCCCTCTCATCTTGTTGGCTATTGGATCTGTACTTATATTAAGTATCAGAACTATCAATTTGTATCATTAAGAGTAATGAGACAATTTGTAATAGGATCATATGGGAATAGAGAGATATGTGGGTCTCCAAAGATCTCCCTAGTCTTGGTCTAAAGTGCTGGTGGACACTCAATCTTTGAGATATCCGTAGGAATAGCAAAATCAATAGTTGTACCAGTCAATCCTATAATATGATCATTATTTTTAACCCAAACTAATTTCTTCCAAGGTGTGTATGGTTCAAGATAGAGTCCACAAAGACAAGGGAAAAGATTAAGACACCTAAGATATGTCAAGATGCCCCTTTTCTAGGACTCATTATTGTCCTTCTTTAGAACTAACATAGAAGGATGAATATAAAAACCCATGATAGCTCCTGAAATAATGAAATTTGAGATAAATGCACATGAATCAAATACAAGATTACCCCAAAAAATTCACTCAATGAAAGATCCTCCCAACAATATAAAAGATTGATACTTTATGATTAGTGCAATTATAGATGCCACTTGCCAAAACCAATGAAGTGGTCATTATCTTGGTACATATAGATTGTCAAATTTGACCAAAAGCTCAAAGTATTTTACATGTAATAAGATCAATATGATCACACCACTATAAAGTACAAGAAAAACAACACACTTAAAAAATAACACCAAAAAATGTTATTGTATATGTTGAGTTTGAAATTCTATTTGTAAACCCTTATATTGCAAACCTTAGTTCCAACCACTAAACCCTAGATCTACAATAAAAGTTCAACAACACATCAATGAAGAACCATCAAACATGAAAAATCTTCAAATAAATCAAATGATACCATCACACATTCACATGGGTTTGATCTTCATTGTTCTCCTATCTCCATTGATCTTGCTTTGATATGTTTGCTCTCAGATTTTATGCTTGCACAATAGCTCAATGGTGAATGAATGTGGTTGTGATGATGCAGCTTGATGATGTAGGCTAAAGTCAATTCGACAAAATGTAACTATGCTCTAATGTTTATTGATTGAAAAGAGAGGGAAAGAAGCCTCTTATATAGAGAGCATCCTAAAAATGAAGGGTTGAGATTAAGAGGTGGGATAAAAGATGGTCGACTAAGATTGAAGGGCACGCATACGTAATAATAAAATAAAGGCAATGGTTAAGATAAATGTGGGAAACAAGCTAAACGAATGAATTAAATAAATTAAAGAATTTATTTAATTAATAGAGAGAGGGGCCACATAAATTAAATAAATAAAATATTTATTTAATTTGGGAAAAATGGAATTTAAATAAATAAAAATATATATTTAATCTAGAATAGAAAAAAGGCTTAGAAGAGGATAAGTGAATTAGTTAAATAAATTAAAATTTATTCAATTAATAGAAGAAAAGGGGATATTTAAATAAATAAAAAATATTTATTTGATTAGGCTAGGACAATTTTAGTTGTCTACATTTTGCCCCTCTTTGAGAGAATGCAGTTTATTTCATTGTTTCAATAAGATAGATTAATTGATATGTGCCCCAGTTTGGAAGGTGCTAGTATGCCCGCTCGATAGATTAAGTGAAAAATTGGCTAAAAGGTTCGAACAATCTGTTGACATAAAGGAAGGATAAGATAAACAAAAAGGTAAAGATAGGGTAGATGGGCACAAAACAAACCAACAATAGGTCTTGGGGGATCATGGGACTAGGGATGGGTAACACAAGAAATTAGGGTTACAAATCCTATAAATAGGAGCTTGGGGGGAGGATCTCCTCAGAAAAAAATGTGCATGGTTGCTATGTGCGTATAATTTGCAAAACTTATAAAATTTAGGGCTAGAGTGACAAATGTGATAGAAATATGCAACTTATAAGGCTAAAGTGACAAATATAATAGACAAATGCAATTGATAAAGTTGAAGTGACAAATGTGATAAAAACATGCAACTAATAAAGCTAAAGTGAAAAATATGATAAATAAATTCAACTAATAAAGCTAAAGCAACAAATGTGATAGACAAATGCGGTTTATGAAGTTGATAAATTTGATAAAAGCTAATAAAGTTGATAAAGCTGATAAAGTTGATAAAAGCTGATAAAGTTGAGAAAGCTGATAAAGTTGAAGCAACAAATGTGATAGACAAATGGGTAAAAGCACAAACCTATGATACACTTTGTAAAGTGGAAAATCGAACCCTAGGTGTTCCCCCCACTCCAAAGAGAGAGAAAGGAGGTCAGTAGGATTGACGGTTTTCACTTAGGAGAGACTTTACATTCAAAAGAGGGGTTGAAACTCACAAGATCCAATCCCACACAATGCAAGATTGAATTCTAAATGAGTTTCAAGGGTTGAGAAAACAAGGATACCCTCTTTTGTAAAGAATGTAGATAGAAGGATTGAACTAGGAGTGTATGTAAAAGTAAGAAAGATTTGCTTGTAGATGGAGATAGGGACACAGGATGAAGCTACAGACCTGAAATTAGTAGTAAAATGTCGAGACGATGCTGTCTTGCAAGTTTGAGCAAAAGTTGACGGGACGATGGCGCCCGGAGTGCACACGGTCCTCCGAAAAATCCGCGAAACGAAGGGGGATCTGTTCGTCTCTACACAAGGATTCCAGATCTTCAATTACAGCCGCGTACCTGCAACCTACACACAGAAAAGAGAGGACGATTGGGGGGTTAGGGATTAGGGGTTTGCCTTCAGGTCAAACCCCGGTTTTGGAATTAACCAAGAAATGAGAATGTTGTAAATGTAAATGTTTGCAATGTAATCGAGTATTGATACCTTGTTGTAAGAATGTTTGTATTCTTACATGCGAAGGTGTAATGATGTTGTATGTTGTAGGTGATCTCCTCTTCAATGGTTGAATCCTTGTCTTGAATGCAACACCTAGCCTTGAATGGAGACTTAGAATGCTCAATTGCTTGAAGGAATGCTTGAATGCTTGAATGTTTGAATGTTTGAATATCGCTTCCGCCTCTTGCATACATATATTATTCCTCCTTTCCCTTGCCTCCTCAAATGGGAGGGGAAATGTAGTTTATATACTTGTCAATTAGGGTTAGGAGACTGATTTTTCTGACCTTAGGCCGACCTAGGAGCATTATTTTCCAAATTGCAAACTTGAAGACTCGGTGCCCAACAAGAGACTAGGCCCAAAATAGGGCCAGGGACCAGGGTGCTGGGCGCCATGGTCCTAAGGGACCAGGGCACTAGGTGCTATGGTCCTGAGAGACCAAGGCGCTAGGTGCCATGGTCCTAAAGGACCAGGGCGCTAGGCGCCATGGTCCCACCTCCTGGGACAACAGGGTGCAAGAAGGATCAGGCCACGATGCAGAAAGATGCAGTTTTTGATGTCGTAAATAGGTTTTGGGGTCTCCATTCAGGTTCAACGTTGTGCCACCATCGTGAAGACCCAAATGCAGTCAAAATTGCCAGTGTCGCAATTTTACGATGCTACATTTAGCCCCCACTTTAGCGGGAGTATAAGCGTACGCCCATACTTCCGATAAAGTACAAGGAAACAACATTGAAAGACTTTCACCACGTCAAGGAGGCAAGATACACCAAGCCCCCAGTGGACTAAGGATCTTACGACTTTGATTGACAAAGTAAAAGGGAAGATCACGAGGGAGAACCATGACTGTCAGTAGTAAGGTTCCCTCACTATGAGTCATGCAGGAATAATACCAAAAATTTTCAAGGCAAAGCTAAGTTCGCCAAGAAATTTTTAAGAATCTTGAAGAGATATGAACGGAGTGTATGCCCCGTACGTTAAAGCGATCGCACATGCCTCATCGGGGGTGATTGCTTTAAGGTAGTGATACGCATAAGAAATGAGAAGGGAAAGGAGCATGTTATCACAAAGATTTAGCCCCCAAGTGTGAGATAAACCCAAGGATAATAGACACAAAACACAAAGCACGAGGTGACTTCGCTTTCCTTGGGGTCAGTATGCTTTATGATAATTCATGTATATCATATGTATGTATGCATAATTGTTCTTCATTCCCCCATCAAGGAAGGTCACCTAGAAGGAGGGAACACATGTGTCTTTTGAGTCAACATGAGAGAGATCAAAAGAGCTCTCAATGCTTTTCAACGTCCTCAAGTAGACAACACTAAGGACAACAAATAGAAGAATGAGAATAACACATAGAAGAAGTAACAAAAGAGATCAAGAGAGGAGGAGAGAGTCTGCTATGCTAATGAACTAGTCTAGCACGTCATCCACCCCCCGATCTTGCTGATCAATATTTCGGGAAGGCAGGAAACACGCTAGAGGAGGAACATCCAACACAACAGATGGAGCTATCACAAGATCCGAACAAGGGCTATGTTCATGTTCCAAGCCACGTTGTTCTTGTCTAGGAGCTAAGATAAGTGCTTTAGAAAATTCGTTAGATAAATGGCTATCAATATCAACATATTCATATTCACTATCAGAAGCAAGAGAAGTAACATTTTCATCATGAATAACATTTTCATCTATATCATCATCAAGATTTATAAAAATAGGATCTTTAACCTGCACAGGATCAAAACCATCATGCATCTTATGTTTAGGAGATTTTGGCTCAATTTTCGGCTGAGGAGAAAATGGAATAATACTAGCTGAAGGTGTTTTTGGGGATTGCAAAGTTTGGGAAACAGCTGCACGAGCTCTAAGACGACGCTTTCATCGGCGTTCACGTGCAGAATGATTTCGTCTAGTCTTAGTAGGAAGTTGAGAAGATTGAGGAGGAGGAATGTTCTCATCCTTATCACTTGTGTGTTTAGGTTGTGGTCTCTTAGGTTGGACAATAGGAGAAGAGGAAGGTCTCTTCTCTCTATAAGAGGAAGGAGGAGGAACTGCTCCATATAAAGGAGGAATATCTGGTTTAGGAAGGAGACCAAGTCCATCATGACGAGGAGGTATAGGTCTACCTTTAGAAAGTTTATTAGTCATATACATAGTCACATCCATAGGGATGGGTTGGGAATCTTCTTGAGGAAAGACATTAGTTTTATCTTTCAAAGGAAGAACTTCCTTCTCAAGAACGATAGGAATATCAAGTTTGGGTGTTCTAGGTTCACTTAGAGATAGGATCATATCTTTTTTCCACTTTTGATAAGATTTGAAAAGATGATCACTTCGCGGTGGAAGAGATTGAAATTGTTTAGGCCAAAAATAATCAATAGGAACGCTAGAAGTTCTTTCAGCTGGTTTAAAGAGACTATGATTGATAGTAACAACTTCACCATTATGGGGAAATTTCAAACACTTATGAATAGGAGAAGCAATAGCTTTCATGGAAGATAGCCAAGGATAGCCTAGCTTCACACGAAATTGTTCAAATGATGGAATAATAGCAAATCTCACATCAAGGGATTTGTTATGGACCTCAATAGGTAATGTAATAGAACCAATTGCAAGAGAAGAAAATGCATCAAATAATTTCACAACCACATTTGTTTTGTCGTAGATCACTTGATTCAATTGCAAAGTAAAAAGAAATTCTTCAGTAATGAAATTAACCATACAAGAAGGATCAATAAGCACTCCACGACAAGGTGTATTTTTGACTTTTGCAACTATATATAAAGGACCATCAGGTGCCCTAATAGTTTCACTGGAATCAAATGTGATGGAAGGTTCTTTAGGGATTTTCTGCTGCTCCACAAAGTTAATCACATTCGGAGTCATAGACACAAGACTATCAGGTGAGAAAGAGGAATCATTAGTCTCAATCACATTAGAGGTATGAGAAGGTAATGGATCAGTAAAAATCTTAAGATTTTGGTTAGGAGGAGCTACAGATGTGTTGCCTTTATCATTCACACCTGAAACAGAGATAGTATTATTATCAATCAAATCTTGAATTTTACCCTTTAAAGCAAAACATTTTTCAGTATCATGCCCAGGTTGATGATGAAATTGACAAAAAGATTTGTTATCAAAATAGGGTGAATTAATCTTTGCAGGATCTATTTGCTTTATAGGAGGGAGAATACGCACATTTTGTTCCAATAACTTATTCATAATACTATGCAATGATTCATTCAAAGGAGTAAACTTTCTTTCTTTCTTGAAAAACTTAGAAATAGGAGTTACACCTGATGCTGCATTCACATTGTTGTTGGTGATGTTTTCATTGAACTTAATGAACTCTCTGTTCGGTTTAAACTTCCCAAATGGTTGTTGACTACTATCACCCTTATCACTCGGAGCCATAGGATTTGCTTGTTCCATTTGACTCACAGTCAGTTGATAATTGTGAAGAGTCGCACACAACTGTTGGAAAGAAGTAAACTCAGAAAACAAAAGTTTTTCTCTAATATCTTTTTGTAAATTAGAAATAAAGATTCTTTGAATATCATTGTCAGGTACTAGAAAAGAAATTTGAGCACATAAATGCTTATATCTACCAATGAAATCAGTCACTTTTTCTTTAACACCTTGTTTACAATGCATTAAATCAATCAAAGTAACTTTAGGACTTATATTGTTTTGAAATTGTTGAATAAAAGCATTTGCAAGTTGTTGGAAAGAAGTAATAGAATAGGAAGGCAACGAGCAATACCATTGTAGAGCCTTATCTCTTAATGTTCTAGTAAACAGTTTTGCAAGCAACCTTTGGTCATGAGCAAAATCAGTACATATTGTTTGAAAGGTCTTAACATGTGTTAGAGGATCACCTTTACCATTATAAAGCTCCAACTGCGGGATTTCAACATGCTTAGGGGGGATAGCTCAAACAATGTCAAGAGAAAGTGGGCTCGCAACATCAAATGTGGGCACACTAAACTTAGATTGATTCATAGAGGCAATTTGTTGCTGTAAAGAAGAGACAGTTTGTGCAAGATTGTTAATGGTCACTTCAGTCGAAGAGTTCATATTAGACATGTTAGATTGTGATGGAGGTATTATGTTATTGAAAGAAGGTATTGATTGAGAGTAAGGTGGCGGGACACTATGATAGTTAGTCATAGGAGATGATTGGAAAGAAGGAACACTACAAGGAGGAATGGAATGGTTAAATGAATTGCCCCCTTGCATCATGTTCATTTGTGGAGATGTAATAGGGACACTCATTGAAGGAATGAATGAAGAAGTCAGATTGAATGAAGGAAGAGGGTTGATTGAAGAAGAAGGATTGCCCCCATGACTGGTGATCATAGGTGGAATGTTTTGTATTGAAGTAGTCATTATGTTTGATGTAAAAGTAGGTATACCAGCAATAGAAGTTGTCAAAGGGGTAGAATGATTGACTTGAGTAGGAGGTTGTGTATAACCTAAAGTTTCGGCACAACTCTTCATAAGCATCACATTCGAATCCACAATGTGTGCAATACTACGTAAAATATCAATTCCATTCTTATCACTTTGAACCATACGTTTTAGACCCTCAATTAATGAAAGAGCTTGACTATCGGGGTATTCTTGAGACATCCATTGCTGAAAATCATCAAATTGGTTATCCAATTTCAAAAGTTGTTCTACAGAAACCTCATGGAGAGCTTCTTCATCATTAAGAGGATTAGAGGAATTACCCATGTCCTCGTTAAAAAAGCCATTCAAATTAGGTTCCATCTCCTCGGTAATTAAACCTTGGAAAGACTTAATTCTAAGGCTTCGTCTAACAGGAATAGTGTAAGTAGGGCTTATTGTTGTAAAACTCATGCACTAGAGAGAGAGAGAAAAGATTTTGAATTTTGAAAATAAAGTTGGCAAAATTGAACAATGAGATAATGATTATCCAATTTGAATTTTGTGAAAGAAGAGGGAAACACAACTTCCAAGAAAGGTAGGCACAATTGAAAATTAGGGCCAAGGGGGTAGCACTTAATTTTAATTGTTATCTTGAAAATTGAGATCTTGAATTTTGAATTTATTTTCGAATTTAGAGGTAGCAAATTTCAATAAAATCAGCCAATCTCCTAGATTTAAGCTATTAAATGCAATCATGACAATCTCCCAAAATTTCAGAAAAAATGTCAGGGACCGTGGCGAACGGAGTGCACACGGTCCTCGCAACTTTTTCCAAAATTTTCAGGGATGAAAGTTATGATGATTTTAAAGCTAATCTGAAAAAATTGAGTGATTTTACGATCTGTAGATAAGCCAAATTAAAGTTGCAATCTCAAAATTGAACCCTACCAAGATTGTTGAAAAATGCAAAATTTGAATCTTGAAAAAGAGAGGGAAACTGAAATTTTGAATTTTACGATTTTAAAGGGAATACTAAAAGCAATGCAAGCTTTGAAATTTAAAAGTTGACTCAATTTCATGCAAAATTCAATTTTGAAAGTGGAAATCAAGGTTGTTGCAATTAAACTTTTAATTAGTCACAAACTGCAAGAATTTGAATAAAGCACTGAAATTTCGAATGAATGCCAACACACTTTTCAGATTTAGGATTGTAAGAAACACAATTTTAACACAAAATTTCAATTTCAACAATTTTTGAATGATTATAAGCCTTAATCCAAGCAATCACTAGACCAACTTTGACTTTAATTTTGGAAGTGTTAGAATTGATGAAATGAGCCAAGATTTTGGATTCTAGCAGAAAAATACAGTAAGATCTAGCTCCCGAAATTTCAGAAAAAATGTTGGGGACGATGGCGCTCGGGGTGCACACGGTCCTCGCAACTTTTTTCAAAATTTTCAGGGATGAGAGATATTATGATTTTGTTGCGGAATCCAAAGTTACAACCAATTTGGAGGTGTTTTGATCAGTGAAATCATTGGTCAAAGGTTGAATCAAGAGGGTATTAAAAGTTAGGGTTTTGACACTTAACCACTTAATTTTTAGAATTAAAGCACAAATATGATTTGACAATTTGCAATAGAAGGGTAGATCTGAAACAAGCATTAACAATTAAACATTTCACAAGCTCAATTACTAAAAAGAAAATTTAGGGTTTTTATGCAATTAACCTCTAAAATTTGCAAAAGATCAAACATGGAAATGTAATTAAGGAAGCAATTTTTTTTTCAGATCTAACCATGAATAATCAGAATTAGGATATTCATGTCAGGGTCACCAAAATGTAAAGTGGAAAATCGAACCCTAGGTGTTCCCCCCACTCCAAAGAGAGAGAAAGGAGGTCACTAGGATTGACAGTTTTCACTTAGGAGAGACTTTACATTCAAAAGAGGGTTTGAAACTCACAAGATCCAATCCCACACAATGCAAGATTGAATTCTAAATGAGTTTCAAGGGTTGAGACAACAAGGATACCCTCTTTTGTAAAGAATGTAGATAGAAGGATTGAACTAGGAGTGTATGTAAAAGTAAGAAAGATTCGCTTGTAGATGGAGATAGGGACACAGGATGAAGCTACGGACCTGAAATTAGCAGTAAAATGTCGAGATGATGCTGTCCTGCAAGTTTGAGTGAAAGTTGACGGGACGATGGCACCCGGAGTGCACACGGTCCTCCGAAAAATCCACGAAACGAAGGGGGATCTGTTCGTCTCTGCACAAGGATTCCAGATCTTCAATTACAGCCGCGTACCTGCAACCTACACACAGAAAAGAGACTGATTTTTCTGACCTTAGGCCGACCTAGGAGCATTATTTTCCAAATTGCAAACTTGAAGATGCGATGCCCAACAAGAGACCGGGCCCAAAATAGGGCCAGGGACCAGGGCACTGGGCGCCATGGTCCTGAGGGACCAGGGTGCTAGGTGCCATGGTCCCACCTCCCAGGACAACAGGGTGCAAGGAGGATCAGGCCAAGGTGCAGAAAGATGCAGTTTTTGATGTCGTAAATAGGTTTCGGGGTCTTCATTCAGGTTCAACGTTGCGCCACCATCGTGAAGACCCAAATGTAGTCAAAATTGCCAGTGTCGCAATTTTACGACGCTACACACTTTTATAAAGGAAGTGGCCAACACAACTAAAACTATTCAATTTTGACTGCATAAAAGTGACATTTCTAATTTGAATTTCAAAATGATGTAAATTGATGAAATGTAGAAATATTAATTAATTTTATGCTTGTTATTTTTTAATTTAAAAAAAAAAAATTGATATTTTTTTAATATATTTAAAGGCAGATTTTTTATTGTTCAAAAATGTTGAAAATTAGGGAGTCTAGTCGATGTCACAAAAAAAAAATGAAAACAAACTTAGATGAAATACATATGCAGTGCTAAAATAATTTTTTTTTTTTTTGATGTTTATTTTCCTTGTAATAACATTTTAAAGTCTAACATAGAAAAATTTGATAGTTTTCATTCGACATCACTTTTTGTCTATTAAGTTTATCATTATGAAAAAAAAATTATACCCTTTTGGAGAAGATTCTCTCCTCTAGTGAAAAATATATTTTATAAAATGTTACCAACAATGGGGAGAGAGATGCAGAGGAGCAGGGGGTTAGGGTTTGATGGAGGATTGCACACAGACAGTTGTAATGCTGCAGATAGGAATGTTGAACCTTTATCCCTGGATGTGTCTGAAGAAGTTGAAGGAGATATTAGCCTTTGGCAGAAATTGGCGGTCATTGGAAGATTCATGGGCAGGCGGTTAGAGAGGAGCACCATAAAGCATTGGGTTTCATCTCACTGGAATTCTCGACCTGTCATTAAATTTATTCCTAAAGGATTCTTTGTGGTTATTTTTGTAGAAGAGGAGGCTAGGGATAAACTTATTTCTCAACAAAACTGGTTTTTTGAAGGGATCCCTTTGTATGTACATCCATGACAATCTAATTTTGACCCTTTCCTGTTGCCTGTGTACAACAACCCAATTTGGATTAGAATTTATAATCTCCCAATGAAATATTGGGGAGAGTCTTGTTTGGATAAAATTGGGTGCTCGCTCGGTACTTTGCTGGAAGTGGATGAGCAAATCATAAAAGGAGATTCTTATTTGTATGCAAGGTTAAAGTTGGCTGCAGTCAATAAGGTCCTTTTGAAGTTGTTATTGCAATCTGCAAACTGAAAATGGTTTCAAGATGTGGAAGTGGAAGAGGTGCTCGAGGTTTGTGAGCATTGTGGTTTTCCTAACCACTCTTCAAAAAGGTGTAGAATTTTCGTGCGTAGGGCCTTTAGGGGCCATAGTGGCAGAATGTAAAAACAATGGAGGAAGAAAGATAAAAGTGTTGTTCCTTAGGCTCCTCATAATGTGTTGCCCTCTGTGACACAAGATGATAAGAAGATGAAGGAGACAGTTGATTTTTGATCTAGTGCAGATGTTTCTGCTACGTATCATATGTTGAAGCAGTCAAATTTTGGGGATTTCGAGGCCAATAATGGTATTGAATTAGTTATTCATAAAGGGCTATCTGATACAAAAATCGAATATGGGCATGGTTCTGAAGAAGACTTTTCCCCTGAGGATGAATTGGATAATATTTATCCTAGGAGTACTAGCCAATCTGCTAATATTTTATTAGGGAAGGGTAAAGGATCTCAAGGGCGGAGAAGTCATAAACAGACCAGAGAAGACAAAGCCAAGGAGAAGGGTATTATTAGTGTTTTGAATTTCTTGAAGAAGACCAAGGGAGGTAAGCCCTCCCTTGGAGGCAAATGAAGATTACCTCTTGGAATGTCAGGGGTCTCTCGACTCCTGACAAGAAGCACTTTGTCAAGCGTGCTATTGAGTGTATTAATAGTGATGTGATTCTACTTCAGGAGATGAAGCTGAATTTGGACAAAGCTCTAAGTTTTCTCCATAAATGTGGCAAATGAGAAGGTTGCTTCCAGGAATCTAGAGGTTCGGCTGGGGAATGAGGAATTTTGTGGAATCCCCAGTCTGTTAATTTTTGTTTGATTGAGAAGTCAGATAATTGGATGCTCGGTAATGTGGAGGTTCTTTTGGAGGATTTTTCCTTTCCCTTGATGATTGTTTATGGTCCTTCTTCGTGCAAGGACAAAGCCGAAGTATGGAAAGAGATTTCAGACAAAGCAGTGATTTGTGGTAGAGATTGGTTAGTTGTTACTGAGGATTTTAATGCCATTCTAGATCACAGTGAGAAGAGAGACGGTATTTGTAGACCTAGTAAGAGTATGGAGGATTTTGTGGAATTTGTTTAAGAAAATAAGTTCTTTGATGTGGTCCCCAAGAATGGTATCTTCATTGGACCGATAGAAGAAAGGCTTTCTCTAACATTTTAGAATGTTTGGATAGATTTTTGGTAGGTGACAGGAGGCTTGATGATAAATTTGGTTTGGAATCTTCCATTCTTCCCTACTCACTGTCGGACCATTTTTCTATTCTATTATCAATTGATAGAGGCCTTCCTAAGGTGAAAGGACATTTCAAATTTCTTAGTATGTGTTGGAGGGATATGGATTTCAAAAATATTCTGAAGCAGTGGTGGTTAGAAAGTAATATATTCTTTGGTTTGATTAGATTTAGAATGGTCAAAAGGCTTCATTTCCTCAAGAGTAGGATGAAAACTTGGAACAAGGTATCGTTTGGTAATATTTTTGTGGAGAAGCTCAGAGTTGAAGATGAATTGTGGTCCCTCAATGAGAAAGTTATTGCAAATGGAATGTCATCCCAGGAGTTTGAATAAGAAAAGATGCTTAGGTCTCATCTTGCTGAATTGTTATGTAGAGAAGAGATATTTTGGAGGGATAAGTCTAGAGAGGTTTGGTTGGAAGTTGGTGACTCTAATACCATTTTTTTTCACTCCTCGATGAAATACATAAGAGCTTGCAACAAAATTTCTTTGATCAAGAATTCAGATAGGACAATTTGCGTTAAGAGAAGTGATATTGAGAGGACAACAGTTGACCATTTTTTTGGAGTTTTGGTTGCTTCGACATGCTCTATTTCATGATGGCAAGATGAATTATTGGAAGCGATCTCACTGAGTGTAATGGAGGTTGATAATGAAATGCTTATGAGACCTTTCTCTGTGCAGGGAATCAGGGATGCTACTTTTGATCTTCATCCTTCCAAGGCCCCAAGTTCGGATGGGTTCACCATTGATTTTTATCAACAATGTTGGGAATTTATTGGGGAGGATGTTTGATGGGTTGCAGAAGAGTTTAGAAAAAAAGGAAAATTTGTTAAGGAGATCAATAACACCATTATTTCTCTTATCCCAAAGAAACAAGTGTGCAATACTATGGCAGATTTTCGTCCCATATCTCTATGTAACTCTATTTATAAAATTCTCTCCAGGGCTATAGAGAATAGATTAAAAGGAATTTTACATAAATTTATATTAGAAGAACAATATGGATTTACTCCTGGTAGAGAAATCTCGGATAGTATTTTGCTCACTTAAGAAGTTATTCATTTGCTACACAGTGAGAAAAAGAGAGGTATGCTTGTTAAACTAGATGTCAACAAATCTTATGATAGACTAGTTTGGAAGTTTTTGTTTAATGTTCTCAGGAGATTTGGCTTCTGTGATAAGTGGATTTCTTGTATTAACCATTGTATCTCTACTGTAAGTTTTTTCCTGCTGGTCAATGGGGTTGTTTGTGGTTTTCTTAAGGCTTTGAATGGGCTAAGATAGGGAGACCCTCTATCTCCATCCCCTTTTTTTTTAGCAGCAGAGGTGCTAGGTAGAAACATAAAAAACAAATGTGATCAAATTTGGAAAGGAGTTAAGGTTCACAGAGATATCCAACCTTTGTCGCATTTTCAGTTTGCAAATGATACTAGCCTATTTGGAGAGGCCTCAGAGAATGTAGCTAGCATGATAAAAAAAGTATTGGAAGATTACGAGGTAGGGATGGGTCAGTGCATGAACAAGGATAAATCTCAGGTGTTTTTCCTCAATACAAGCAAGGCCAAACAATAAAATATTGCAAGGATATTGGACTTCCCCATAGGTTCATTTCCTTTGAAGTATTTGGGTATACCCTTGTTTACTGGAAGGAATTACACTTAGATATAGGATGATACTATTATCAAGTGTATAGCTACAATGGCATTGTGGAAAAATAAATGGTTATCTCGGGCAGGTAGGATTCAGATGATCAAAGCGGTGTTGTCGGCCATTCTTGTATAGTACATGTCTTGTTTCAAACTATATTCGAGAGCAGTTCATGCTTTAGATGGTATTTTGAAAATGTTTTTATGGGAGGGTTCCATGGAAGAAAAATTAATTTCTCTTATTAAGTGGGACACTGCGTGTTTAGTCAAGGAGGAAGGGGGTGCAGGGCTTAGAAAAATGGAGCTTCAAAATTTGGCATTAGGTGCAAAATTATCTTGGAATATGTACAAGCATCCTAACAGGTTGTGGTGCATAATTCTTAGTTGCAAATACCTTGATTCGAACAACCTAGAGAGAATTTTTACATTTGCTAATTCAAGATCAGGGTCTCCTACTTGGAATTTTATTTGGGAGAGCAGGAATCTGATCACTAAGCACCTTTCTTGGAATTTAGGAGATGGGAGGAGAGCTAAATTTTGGTGGGATTCCTGGAATGGAGAAGAGATAATAGTTGATCTTGTAGCCGACAAAGATTGGATCAGAGAGGTGGAAGAAAGCATGGGTAGTTTGGTATGTTATTATATTGACTCAAGGTTTCAAAATGATCAACAGATAATTTGGAAAGACATCTTGATTGGTAGCATAGAAAATCAAAATTTATTGGGAGTCATTCTTAGGAATAGAAGGGTTTGTTGCTATGGGGGAAAGGATTCATTGATTTGGAGTGCGGCTAAATATGGAGAGTATAAGGTTTGTTTGGGTTATGCCATTAGGAGGAAGAGATTGACAGATGCCAAATGGCCTTCTAAGCTTTGTTGGAATAAAAATGTCCTCCCAAAATCGGGAGCTTTTCTCTGGATA
Source organism: Cryptomeria japonica (assembly GCF_030272615.1). NCBI lineage: Eukaryota > Viridiplantae > Streptophyta > Pinopsida > Cupressales > Cupressaceae > Cryptomeria > Cryptomeria japonica. The sequence goes on from NC_081407.1 coordinate 417,241,446, forward strand.
GCTCTTCATGGGCGTGTACTTACCGGCAACAGATTGAGGACAATTGGAATAGCAGGACCTAGTTGGTGTGTTCTTTGTAAGAGAGAAGAAGAAACTTTAGATCATCTCTTATTTTGGTGCCCCTTCTATGCTTCATTTTGGGATTGGTTGTTATCTAATCTTCAGTTGCAAGCTGTTAGGAATATTAGGTTGATGGATTTTCTTTTATCCTAACCTGTTAATAGGAGCTCATCTAAGTGGGGAGATTTTTAGATTGTTGGCCCATCTATACTTGTTTGGCACTTATGGAGAGAGAGGAATTGTAGGATATTCAAAGTGGAAGAATTTTGTCTAGAGGTAGTCATTAATAATTTGAAGGCAGGGATTGAAGAAGTAGTGAATGTCAGAAGCAAGTATAAAAAATATAAATATTATTCTTCTTGGGACAAAGATATTGAAGGTGTTTGGAATGTGGCAAAAGTAGATGGTTCAATTTCTCCTTGTAAGAAGATTGCTAGAAAGGATGTTGTTTGTATACCAACCCCACCTGGATGGGTGAAGATGAATTTTGATGGTGCTAGTAAGGGTAACCCAGGTAGAGTGGGGTTTGGGGCTATTATTAGAAACGAGTATGGAAAAATTCTTTGGTCGATGGCAGGTCCATATGGAATTGCTTCTAATAAAGAAGAAAAATTAAAAGGCTTGGAAAAAGGTTTGACTATGTGTGTGGAGAAAAGTATGGAGAAGGTGGTCATTGAAGGAGATTCATAGGTGATACTAAATGAGATCTCAAAAGGTCATTTCCTTAATTGGAGGCTTTAGACGTGGATGCACAAGATCAAACAATTATTGAGTTCTTTAGTGGACTATAGGATGCAACACACATATAGAGAAGACAATAGGGCGGCAAACTGGCTTGCTAATAAGGGGGTCGAAGGAGACGTGATACAAATCAAAGACAAATGTAATGATTGGGATCAGCCTTTTAGGGATATTCTACTAAGGGATGAGGAGATTGCGGTCAAGAAAGGAATTGGATAGTCAAGTGTACTTAGATTTTCCTTCAAAACAAGATTGAATGATGGTTGTTTGGATTTTGCAGCAGAGTTTATTGATTGGTTTTTGTCCATAGTACGTGGTTGTATTAACAAAGCTTGCACCAGGAAGAAACTAGTGAAATACTATTAGGTAATAGGAGGTAATTGGTACAAATTGCCCAGACAGAAAAACTCATCGATTGAAGTTTGCAAAATTTAGATCCTGAGAATATTTAGGATGGGACTAAAGTGGTCTTTCTGGCGGCACGGAGTAGTTCTAATTTTTTTGGGAAGGGGATGGATTTAAATTACTCATAGAAATATTTGAAATTTCTAGGAAACTTCTAGGGGAAGGTAGGCTATCTTAGGTAGGTGGATATTAAAGTTTTTGACAGAGGAGAGGAACATCGCATATTCAAACAATGGGTCATTATTTTGGGCTGAGATGCTTATGTAGAGAGGAAAACCTGGAGGAGTAGTGAGAGGTTATTTGATATTGACGTGGAGGGACAAGCAACAATTAGGGGGCTGGTAGAGGAGGTGCTTAACGAAGATAGACATTGGTGCAATGAATATGTGTACGAAGTAGTGCTCATGATTTTGGTTGACATTCTAGCTTCTAAGAAGAAGTGTGTTGAGCGACTTGTTGGCTTCATCAGAGATGTTGATATAGATGCTGTTGGTAGTGCAGTTATGGAACTGGAGGAGGAATGGGCTAGTGTTCTAAGGGTTTATTTGAATCCAGCAGTTATCCTTTCATATTTTGAAGAAGATTTTGATGCTGATGAAGAGGAGATTGAAAGACAGAAAGAGGAGAGAAAGAGGCAGGAATTTTTTTTGGATGAATCCTGGGAGGTCTTTCAGATTGGGGTTATCAATAGTGATTTGGCTCCTTTTTGGAGGATGATGAATGTAGAAGATAACTGGTTGTCAGATGAAAAAACTAACATATTGGTAACTATGGGAAATCGAGCTTCCATTATTCTGCAGTTTATGTAATTGGAATATGTGGTTTGTTTGTGGTTCGGGTGGTGGGTAGTGTAGAAAATAGTGGTGCTTAGTATGTTGGGTATAATAGATAATAGTATTGATTTGTTTGTATGTAGCCGATCTATTGTTCTGTTGCTATGTTTGTAAGTAGGCTTGAAGTTTTTGGAATCCAAGAATACTGAGAGGGGGGGGGGGGTGAATTAGTGTTCTACCAGAATGGATAAATTTAACCTTATTAATACAACAACTCAACAACCGGTAAACATAAAAGCATATAAAAATAAGCAAAAGCGCAACCACAAAGATGAACACCATAACACCATATATTTATAAGTGGAAAACCTCAAGGAGGAAAAACCACGATGGGATTGGAGACCCACAATATCTATCCACTAATCAGATGAATAAATATTACAATAAGGGGCCTGCACATGCAGAAAGGCATGCTGCCTAGAGCGCACTTCTCATCACAATGGAGTCTCATTGAATACAAAAGAGGCTAACCACCTCAAAATATTCAGACAACAATCTAGAAAGAAGAACTTCTTTGATAGCATCAAACATGCCAGATTACAGTTCCAGTTAAGCTCAATACCAGAGGTCTAAAACCTATTACATAAACCCAACTCGATCACCTATGATCGACCAAATCCTTTGCACAAATGATTATTACATTATTCACTCCTTGCCTATACATAAAATCTACAATGAGATCTTACATAACTTTTATACAAGCCCTGGACCTAAACAATTAAGTCGACCACCCAAATGATAATTCAATAGATCCATTACATAATCCTAAAATAAAATCATAAAACATTACGGCCTAAGGTCAAATAAACATCATCCAATCAATAAAACATCCCAGAAGCGTATCAGAAGGATCCACCAACACGTTTCAGGAAACTGGTCCATAACCTAGATAGCACTAGACCTAAATTAGATCCACACATGCCAAAGAAATGACACCAATGAGTTGAGGCATGAACACAATCACCATCACCATCAGTATCCTGAATCCCTTCTAGAAGCTGCACCAACACCACTAATGCATTACATCAAAGATCTTCAATAAAACTCTCCCGGTGAAACCCTTACCAGACCTACAAAGCAGGCTTACTAGAACATAAGATAACATCCGATCATCAAGTCACTACCAATTGAATGTGATACACATCAGAACACATTAATAACCAATCCAAACCAATTCCACCAACCAAAGCATATCGAAGCATACTGGATCAATATCGTAATCCAACCACTCTACCAGAACCAACAGGAAATCGGTAAACAACCAAAACAATCGATGTTGCCATCAATGACAAAACATTAATGCAACACATAATCAATTCCTCCAAATTGCCAATAATCTCCCCCTTTGGCATTGATGGCAACACTAGATGCGAAAAACATCCAAGTGCCAAGAAATGCCAAACAAGTCTCTCCCTATGGAAGACAACCAACAATCTCCCATAAAATGATATAACAATGAAGCTCTAAACTAAATACCTCTGTACCAATTAACTATCCATAGACCTGAACCAAACTCCCCCAGTGGGATACAACCAATATAAAATTTTATTTCTTATCATTGTGCCAACAATCTTCCCCTTTAGATTGATATCTTGTTAAGCTCTGTTTTTCACATATATATCTCTCCCCCTTTGACATCAATGCCAGAAATTTGACATAAACACCAAAGAAAAATCATAGAGCCTCTGAACCACAGAGCTGACTACTCCCCCTGAGTAGTAGCACCAACTCATCAATCCTAAATGAATAGAACCTCTGTAAATGCATACTAGACTGATGCTAATTAACATTACTCAAGTCTCTACTGGAGAGGCAAAAAATCCCAATTTGTTTCTCAAATGCTCAAATGATTCTTCAGACCAATATGACTTCATTTCCTTCTCCATCACAAAATTATACTTGATAGAAATGTGCTTAGTCTTGGAGTGGAATACCGGATTCTTTGATATGTCAATAGATGCAGAGTTATCACAATGAATAAGAACCGGTACATTACAACTCACTTGTATATCCTCGAACATTTGCTTCATCCATAGAACTTGAGTGCAATTAGTAGCAACATACTCAGCTTCAGAAGTACATGACTGCTTCTTGCTGATCCATGAAACCAACTTTTCCCCAAGAAAGAATGCTCCATCGGATGAGCCTATCCGGTTATCAACATCACCTATCCAATTTGCAAGTGAATATACTTATAGTGTAAAGTCCTCATAAACCAAAAACCATACGAGAAAAACCTTGAAAATATTTGAAAATCCTAGCTACCGGAGCAAGGATTCAACATAATCAATTCCTTCCTTCTGAGAATATCCTTTGCAGATCAATCTAGCCTAGTTCCAAAAACATCCAAGTCCATGTATTGTCCTTTTGTAACTGATCTAATTCTTCTTCCATAGTTTACATCCAACATTCATCCTTACAAGCTTCAATTACCGATGCCGGTTCAACTTGAGAAATGAGACATACCTCATCAGCTATCAACCATCTTCTTGTCCAATTATCTAATCTTCTGAATGATTCAACCTTAAATACCTAGGAGTCTTCTGACTTTCTGTTTCTCTGTTGTGATCTTCAGTTACTGTTGAACTTTTTGATACTACTGGGGTAACTGTTTTAACACACTGGTCCGGTACAGGTGCTACTAGTTCAATTATGATCATCTCCACTACCGGTTCTCATTTATAAATTCTGATTAACAATCTTCACTATTCTCTGCAGTCTTTTGTTATAACATCTATATGCTTTTCTTTTAGAATAACCATGAAATAATCCTTCATCACATTTAGGATCAAACTTCCAATTCACTATTAAGAATTCTAAAATACTTAACTGTAAATGTATGACCAAATCATAACTCATAAAGTGACTTACCGGTAAACCAAACCAGATCCAAGATCCAACAAATCTTCATCATTTGACTTTGAAACTGGCTTCTCCAAAGATCTGAAATAGGCTTTCAGACCACTACTAGGGGCAATGCAAGATTTGTCATCAATTTGCCTCCCCTTAAGGCGAATGCCATAGTTACCAGATGAGTTTCTTGCCAGTGCAAGAACATTCTGCTTTGCCAGTTGAGTAACCAGGGTAAATCCTTCAGCAAAATGAACATATGGGGTAATTGATTCTGCCGTTTGAGCCTCAGACTTCATAACCCACTTCTTCTCATGCTCCTTCCGAATGTCATCAACCTTCTTCTTTCCTTTTTCATCAGATTTATCACTTCCTGCCTGAAGGTTCTTGCTTCTGAAAAATTTAGCAATAGGTCCTACTTTGTTGCATGCATAACAAGTGATATTAGTCTTTTGAATTGCCTTACTGTAACCTTGACCATTCCTTGACCTGCATTGATTAGCCATATGTCCAAACTTTCCACATGCATGACATTTCATATTCATTCTACAATCTTCTGCCTTATGACCATACCTTTTACAATTTGAACATTGACCAAAAACTGCATTGTTATCCTGATTTGCTCTATTTCTATAATGTCTTTCCATATGACCAAATTTATTGCAAACAAAACATCTACCATTAAATTTATGTGAATTGGGTTGCCTTACCAGTGACCTTTGATTTTGGTTGACCTTATGATCATTTTGCATACCGGATGTCTGATCTTGATTTGCAGTACCAGAGCTCTGACCTTGTTCAAATCCAAGTCCTCTAGTGTTTCCCTTGCGCCTTTGATCCTTCAATAGCTAATCAAGTTTAGCATAACCAACATTGAACTTATCTTTGTATTCATTTGCAGCATCCAGATCTCCTCTTAGGATTGTCATCATTCTTTCCAGCTCTTGCTGATTGTTCTGTGATTGCACCAATTTAGTTTTTAACATATCATTCTCATGCGCCAACCTAATGCATTCCTCAGATATGTCTTTCAGAGATATAGAAAGATTTTCTTCATTCTTCTTTTGGTCTTCATTCTCCTTGCACATCCTCATAGTTAGGGCTTGCATTTCATTCTTCATCACACCATTCTCTCGACTCAACTTCTAACATTGTTCCTTAAGGGCATCGTTCTCTTCATCATCCTTATTTTGCATAAGTTCCTTCCTTTTAGCTTGAGCATTAGATAGCTTTTCTTGCAGAGTGATAATGAATTCTTTTGCAAATCTAAGTTCATCTTCCAACTTTATGTTCTTAAATTTTTTAGCATCAAAATCTTCAAGAGCAACTTCAAGCTGCTGCCTTAAACACATCTCCATGGATTCCATTTACAAGATCTTCCTTAAGCGGTTAGGATTTTGCAAAAAGAGGACCAGGCTCTGATACCAATTGTTGGAATCCAAGGACACTAAGAGGGGGGGGGGGTGAATCAATGTTCTATCGGAATGGAGAAATTTAACCTTATTAATACAACTCAACAACCAGTAAACATAAAAGCATATAACAATAAGCAACAATACAACCACAAAGATGAACACCATAACACCATATATTTATATGTGGAAAACCTCAAGGAGGAAAAACCACGATGTGATTGGAAACCCACAATATCTATCCACTGATCAGATGAATAAATATTACAATAAGAGGCTTGCACATGCAGGAAGGCACACTGCCTAGAGCGCACTGATCACAATAGAGTCTCACTGACTACAAAAGAGGTTAACCACCTCAAAATATTTAGACAACAATCCGGAAAGAAGAACTGCCTATGATAGCATCAAACATGCCAGATTACAGTTCCGATTAAGCTCAATACCGAAGGTCTAAAACCTCTTACATAAAATCAAATTGATCACCTATGATCGACCAAATCCTTTGCACAAATGATTATTACATTATTCACTCCTTGCCTATACATACAATCTACAATGAGATCTTACATAACTTTTATACAAGCCTTGGACCTAAACAATTAGGTTGGCCACCCCAATGATAATTCAATAGATCCATTACATAATCCTAAAATAAAATCATAAAACATGTCGTCTTAAGGCCAAACAAACATCATCCAATTAATAAAACATCCCGAAAGTGCATTAGAAGAATCCACCAACACGTTTCATGAAACTGGTCCATAACCTAGATAGCACCATACCTAAATTAGATCCACACAGGCCAAAGAAATGACACCAATCAGTCGAGGCACAAACACAATCACCATCAACATCCTGAATCCCTTCTATAAGCTACACCAACACCACTTATCCATTACATCAAAGATCTTCAATAAAGCTCTGTCGATGAAACCCTTACTGAACCTACAAAGCAGGCTTACTAGAACATAAGATAGCATCCGATCATCAAGTCAATAACAACTGAATGTGATACGTATCAGAACACATGAATAACCAATCCAAACCAATTCCACCAACCAAAGCATACCGGTCAATATCGTAATCCAACCACTCTATCGGAACCAACTGGAAACCGGTAAACAACCAAAATAGTCGGTGTTGCCATCAATGACAAAACATTAATGCGACACACAATCAATTCCTCCAAATTGCCAACAAGAGTATGTGTTGGGTAGTTTTCTCTGGCTTGGCTTGGTCTGCCTAGAGTTGGCAGTTGATGATGTATATGTTTCATATTATAAATGAAGGGACCTATCCCCATAAAGATAGTACTTACCTTAAAAAATAAAAATAAAATTATAAAATGTTTTAATATGATTCAATATATATTTTTAATTTCAAATCAACCTCTTCCCAAATTAAAAAAACATAGTTACAATATTTAAAAAATAAAACATAAAAATTAATCAAAGCATTAAAAAAATTATGTTTGGAATCTTGAGTTTGAGCTCTACAAAAGGGCATTTTTAGTTTTATGAAAAACTAATTTTGACTAAAAAAAATACAACATAAGTGAAAAGTTTTAGAATTCACTAAAAAATGATGATGTGGCTGTCACTTAGGCAACCAGATAAGCATGTTCGGTTGAAACAATTTTAGCTGAAACCATATATTAAAATTTTTCATCCACCAAAATTCTGCAAAGGAAAAATTTTGAATTTGGGTTTTGAATAGAACCCTTTCAGCCTTATACAAGCCATGTGGTTTCGATCAAAACCTTGAGGGCCCTATACAAGCCACATGGTTTGGGCTGAAAGTGTTATGGTCAGTTGCTTTTAGTTAGCCTAAAATGTGACATAGATTTGTGCTTTACCCAAATGTGGCTGATATACCTGAAGTGGCAAATGTGATAGATAAATGCAACCCATAAAGCTAAAGAAATAGGTATGGCTGATAAAGATGAAGTGACAAATGTGATAAACAAATGTGGCTGGTAATGTTGTTACTGATGTAATGATTGCTATGATTGCAAGCTATTTTGGTGCAAAGTATTTGGAGATGACTTAGAGATCTGAAGAGGATACGTTAGCTGGGGTGAGATGGTCTGATTAGGAGAGGCATGAAAGGATGGTGCATAGGTTGTCACATGATTGAGGGAGAGTGATGGAGGAGACAGTGAAGGGGCATGATCATTAGGAGCAGTAGGATCAACAGGGGTAGGTGGAGGGAGACCACCACCATTACGAACAAAAGGGACATGAGGGACTAGACCATCATCAGGGGCTCATACACCTTCAAGACTAGCTAGTTCTAACACCTATGGGTGATGATGATATGCAGAGATCTATGGGTGATGATGATGAGGTTCCTAGTAGCTATTTTGTGATTTTGGACATCATTGTATTTAACACATTATTTTTTTGTATCTAGTAGCCATTTTGTGATTGTGGACATCATTGTGATTTTTGATGTATGATTTTCTTTATATGTATGTTTTATTATGATGGATACATAATTATATTATGTGGATATTCATGTGTTTACCTATCCCATACACATGATGACATATTATGATGATTGCGTGCAAACCTATGTGGATTCAGGATGTATGTTATAGGATTTTCTTATATATGCATGACTGGCATGTGGTGATGTAGGATGGATGCTAATACAATGCATGCCCCTAGCATTTTGGTGTGTCATTATACTCAATTGGATTACTCAAGACTACATGAGATGAAGGTCAAAGGGGAGGCAATGGAAGCTAGAAGATATGAAGGTGATGAGCTTTTTCACATTTATCATCATTGAGCTTATTATGACAAATAATTTTGACCATCCAAATGTGTTTTTGACCTAGATAGTCAGCATACCATTTGCATGGAGATAAGACACTTTCAAACAAGGAATACCCTTGTTCACACCACACTCATTATGTCCTTGATGGCCATAGGCCACCATATCCTTATACGAGCCACAATGTTACTAGAGGAGAATCCACAAATAACGATTGGGTGAACATGCCCCATCTTGACCACTCTAGTCTGTAGACATCCTTCAGAAGCATAGGAAACATGCACCAAAGATAAAAATCATAGAAAAACAATGACCTAAAACCAATAGACAATGAAATCCTCATGACATAAATGTTTAATGTTCTTGATCTGGTCACAATGTTGATAATATCCTGATAAAGGACATACGTTTAATAAGGAAAACAAGATCACCAATCCTACTAGTTGATTTGATCAAAATGATTTTTTTGAAGCGTAAATGCTACTCATGTCTCATTTAGAACTATCTCATTCTATGAAACAGATTCTTATTGCGAAGAAAATGAATTTTTTTTTGTGGATTGAAAATACACACGAAACTTTATTATGGGTCACGAGTGGAAAGAAGGAAGGTATAGAAGTGATATTCCTCATTTTATGTGATGTCAAGGATCCAATCTCATCACTAGGTTGAGGATATGCCCCCAATTAGGGATAGGGCCTAATTTTTATGGGTGACAAAGGTTTATTACAAAAGGTGTATGACCTTAGGTAGAACAATGGCAATCCATGATGAGGATGGCAAGTTTATTATGAAATGATAGGTTGTGAGTGTGAAAAGTGAAGGGATAATATAAAATCCTAAAGGAGGGAGGAACAAACTCATTACACATGGCGCTGGTTACCTGGTTTTCACCATGGTACTTGCCTAGGGTGACACTGAAGTGGTTTTCACCATTGGATGGATTTATTTCTCTTATTTTCTCAAAATTTTCATTTTTTTGTGTCACATAAGAAGCCTGTTTGCTAGGTTTTCATCAAGGTGATGATATTTCATTTTTTGATTTTAATTTGTAGTTTTGATATTTTTTTTTATTTTTTTTAATTTTTAAGGTATTTTTTGAAGTACTAAGTGTAGAATTTGCAAAGTTTGATGATGTTGATAATATATTCAGGATGTCCACCTTCAGGACTAGATAGTTGTTATCCTCTGAAGCCATAGACAACTATGACAATGTAGTGGCCAAGCTAGTTAGGTTCAAATTTGCCCCATTTTTCTCAATCTTACTGATTCTTAGGATTATCTTTGAGGACTAAGTTACCTAACTCAAATGTGCAAGGTTTAACCTTGTGATTGTAACTTTGACTCATTCCCTATTGGTATAATTTGAGATGATTGAAAGAATTCTATCTACACTCATCCAATAATTCAAGATCCTAAAGTTGGGAGACTCTGTAATCCTCATCACCGATAAGATCGCATAAGGAGACCCATAAGGATGGTAAATCGACCTCAATGGGTAAGATAGATTCAATGCCATAGACAAGTGGATATGGTGTGGCATCAATGCAAGTGCAAACACTTGTGTGGTAGGCCCATAAGGCAGGATCAAGCTGTATGTGCTAATCATGGCGAGCGTGATTAACTGTGTTCTTGAGGATTTTTAGGATAGTTTTGTTAGACGCCTTGACTTGACCATTGCCTTGGGGATATTATGGAGTGGAGAAATGGTGTTGGATATGGAACTTGTCATAGAGCTCACAAACATCCCAATTCTTGAACGAACATCCGTTATTCGTGATGATGGAAATGGGAACACCATACCAACATATAATGTAATTGAGGATAAATGTGGCGATCTTCTTACTAGAAACTTATGTGGGGGAAAAAACTTCAATCCAATTTGTGAAGTACTCAATGTTGGTGATTATGAACTCATGGCCATTAGAGGATGGAGGGTCAATCTTACCCACAAGATTGAGTCCCCATTGACAAAAGGGCCAAGGTGTGGTGTTCAGTTGTAGTTCCTGTACTAGAGCATGTATTGAGTCTCCATAAATATGACATTCCTTTCATTTTCTAACAAACTGATAGGTATCTTTTTCTATATGGCCACTATTAACTAGTCATCATAATTTTCTTAGCTAATGTTGGACCACTAGAGTGAGCCCCACATATACCTTTGTGTACCTCACATAACATGGTTTGGACTTCCTCACACTCTAGATATCTAAAGAGAGCACCATTGAGACCTCTGCAGTAAAGGGTGTTAGCAATGATTATGTAGTGAGAGGTTTGACAGACAAAGGTATGCTATTGGTTGTTAGAAAGGTTTGGTGGAAGAGTGGTTTTGCAAAGGTAAATGAATCTGTCACTTTACCAAGGGGTTCAAGACCAATAACACATATAATCTCAGAAGCAGGGATCTCATACATGGGAACCAAGAGATTATCCACCAAGAACTCATAGTGGATTGTATTTTGTGGCATGTCAATCAAAGAAGCAATAGTAGCCATGGCATTAGTAGCTCTATTGTTATTTCTAAGAATCTTCTCAAAGGTTATCTTTTTGAAATATTTCTAGAAGTCATCAACCAATTATTTATATGGCATCAATCTTTCATCCTTTGTCTAATAGTCATTGTTTTTTTCTCAGATAACCAACCAAGAATCACCAAAAATATGAAGTTCTTGGATCCTCCATTGAACTGCAATTTGTAGACCTATAGTAAGTGCCTCATACTCTGCTATGTCATTCGTACAAGGAAATGATAATCTATATGATTTTGGAATGAAATCCATTTATGGTGTGACAAAACGGATTCCTACACCTGCTCCATGCTATGTAAATGATCCGTCAAAATATAGTTGCGATAACTTTGAAGGTGTAACTGTTAGGATGGATTCATCAAGAAAATCTGAAATAAATGGGTGATCATCTATCATAGGTGCATTACCTAATTGATTGATCTAACATTTTAAATTTTTTTTGATAAAATTGGGACGCTCTTGTTCTTTCAATGATACAAGAAGGCAGATGTTATGTAGATCTTCTTCAGTCCCAAGATTAGTTTTTATCGTCTCTTCCACCAATGCCAATCATCTCTCATGATATGATGTCAAGGCGAAAGTTTCAAGTCTTTCATCCTCTGGTTCCTCAGAGAGGTTTTCACCATCGAATACATCCTTTCTTTTTACCTTTTTATGGTCTAAAAGTATCGTAGTACGGTTTTCACTAGAAAACCTTTTATTATTTTTATATTTTTGTGACTGAAAGGGTTAGCATCCTCTCCAATGTAAGTCACAGTGTCAATTTCAATAATGAGTCCTTCTCTATAGTTCCCAATAGGAAAATCATATCCTAGTATAAGGTAGTCAATGATAGCCTCATCATTTTGGAATGTATCATGTTGTGGAGGCCCTTTTTGGTCCCAGTAAATGAGTTGGGGGTGGACAAGTGGAATACCATAAATTTGATTGAGGTTGGAAGAGGTAAGGGTAAAAATGCATGAATTTTCATGTATGCCAATGATATCATTAGGGTCATCTCTAGTACTCTCCTCACTAGTTTTGATTTTGAAAGAGGTTTGACCAACACTACTAGAAGGACACTCAACAATGGGAGTTCTCACTTTTTCATGGTTTAGACCTAGATCTTTGAGATGTAGAGAGTTCAGGATCCCAAAAGGTTTCTATCTATGCTTCGCCACTAGCATTATTATCTTGGGGTATTTGACTTGTTGACATTTGAATAACTCTAAACTTTTCTTCAAAAGTAGGCTCACCAAGTTCTCTGAAAGTTTCCTCAAGATCATGGTTACTAGATGACTTATTTGAGCCCCAATCCCATTCATTGGAATCTGTAGATAAATATTTTCTTCAGGTGGTTTAGTATCATTAGTGGAACTTGAAGGACTGATTTGTTGTGCTACTTGAGGTTTAGAACCACACAATCACAAAGGTGCATAGCCCAGTCCTTTGGTCCATTATTTCTTAGCTACTAGTTCAAGTTGGATAGGTTACTTGATTCCTTGTTTATGGAAAATTAGAGGGCCTTTACCATAATATCCCATTTTTTGTAAAAATTTGAATCCTTTTCCATAATTCTCAAAAGGTATCTTGATATCACCAATGTTTGTGTTGAAATGTGGTGACTGATCAGCAAAGTACTGTACACTCAACACGTAGGGGTTCGGGGGCGGCAGCCCCCGAGAAATTTTTTTTTGCCATTTTTTGTTGATGAAAACCGACATTGTAATAAAACCCTAAAAAGGCCGACTTTGTTTGTTGAATTACTAGTCAATTGTCTTCGGTAAAAATTACCTTTGCAGAAGAGGTTAGGGCTCTCTTGATTTTATGTTCTTTGCCAGAAAGCTATAATAGCTTGGTTATGGCTGTAAGTAACTCTGTCTCTAGTAAAAATACTTTGGTATTTGATGATATTGTTGGTGTTATCCTAAGCGAGGAAATGCGAAGGAAGAGCATAGGTGAGACTTCAACATCATCAGGTAGTGTTTTGAATGTGGAGAACAAAGGAAGATCAAAGGAAAGAGGAAAAGGCCCTAGGAATGAGAAGTCACGAGGGAAGTCAAAGTAAGGACGCTCTCAATCTAGAGGAAAGAAAGATTACTGGTACTGCGGAAAGCCTGGTCATCTAAAGAAAGACTGTTGGTCTCAGAAAAAAAAGGAGGAGACAAAAATGAAAATGACAGTAAGGAAGCTAATATTGCAAGTAATACTTTACAAGATGCTTTAATCTTATGTTTGGATAATGTTAATGATTTCTAGGTAATAGATTCTGGGGCTTCATTTCATGCTACACCCCATAGAAAATATTTTCTAGATTATGTTCAAGGTGATTTTGGATAGGTATATTTGGGTGATGATGAGCCCTGTCAAATTGTTGGAAAAGGAAAGATAAAGATCAAGTTGCAGAATGGTAATGACTGGTTTCTGCAGGAGGTAAGACATGTTCCTAATTTAAGAAGAAATTTAATTTCCGCAGGGCAACTAGGTAGTGAAGGTTGCATAGTTACCTTCTCAGACAGTATGTGGAAGGTCACTAAAGGATCATTAGTAGTAGCTAAAGGTGTGAAGGTAGGCACATTATATCTATGTACTGGTAACACTTACTCTACCTTAGTTGCTACAGATAAAGTTACTGCAGGGACAATTACAATAAATGTTGCAAGAACAGATTCGATAATGTGGCACCATAGGCTTGGGTACATGAGTGAGAAAGGGATGAAAATCCTTCACTCCAAAAATCTATTGCCAGGAATAAAGAAGATTGATTTAGAGTTCTGTGAAAACTATGTTTATGGTAAACAAAAAAGAGTAAGATTTCTCAAGGTTGGGAAAGAGAAGAAGAGTGAGAAGTTAGAGCTTGTACATTCAGATGTATGGGGACCGGCTTAGGTATCATCTCTTGGTGGCTCTTGTTATTATGTTATTTTTATTGATGACTCAACCAGAAAAAACATGGGTATATTTCCTAAAACAAAAATCAAATGTTTTTGAAACTTTTAAGAAATGGAAAGCTTTGGTTGAGAATGAGACAAGAAAAAAGTTGAAATGTCTCAGATCGGATAATGGAGGTGAGTATTGCAGCAAAGCATTTGAAGATTATTGTTCCTTAAATGGGATTCAAAAGTAGAAGACAGTTCCAGGAACTCCACAGGAAAACGGTGTGTCAGAGAGAATGAATAGGACCATCATGGAATGTGCGAGGAGCATGAGATTGCATGCTGGATTGCCCTTACATTTTTGGGCAGATGCTGTACATACTGCTCTCTATTTGATAAATAGAGGACCTTCAACCCCTTTGGATGGTGGTTTTCCAGAGGAGGCATGGACTGGTAAAAAGGTAAATTATTCTTTTCTAAAAATTTTTGGTTGCGAAGCTTTTTTCCATGTTGATAAAGAAAACAGAACCAAGCTTGATGCTAAATCTCAGAAATGTACCTTCATTGGATATGGGATAGATGCATATGGCTATCGATTATGGGATTTTGAAAATAAGAAAATAATTAGAAGTAGAGATGTTATATTCAATGAGAAGGTTATGTATAAAGAATAGATGCAGGAAAAGAAGCATGAACAGGACAAACAAGAATATGTGGTGTTGGATGAGATTCCCGAAAATGAAATGCCACAGGTACCTGATGCTCAGCAACAACAGATTGTCCCACAAACTCCTGCAAGTGTTAGACGTTCTACGAGGACAAGTAGACCCCCTGAAAGATTTTCTCCTTCTTTGTATTCTATTTTATTAACGGATTCTGGTGAACCAGAAGAATATGAAGAAGCAATGCAGGTAGGTGCCAAACAACAGTGGGAGCTAGACATGAAAGAGGAGATGGACTCCTTGATGAAAAATAAGACTTGGGACTTAGTCCCTTTACCTGCAGAAAAAAGAGCCTTGCCTAACAAATGGGTTTATCGGCTGAAGGAGGAGGAAGGAGGTCAGAAAAGATATAAGGCCAGACTTGTGGTAAAAGGTTTTGCACAGAAAAAGGGTATAGATTATGATGAAATATTTTCTCCAGTTGTAAAAATGACTTCAATTAGAGCTATACTTAGTCTTGTGGCTGCAGATGATTTACATCTTGAACAATTAGATGTCAAAACAACTTTTCTCTATGGAGATTTGGAGGAGGAAATTTACATGTTGCAACCACAAGGATATGAGGTCAAAGGTAAGGAGAACTTGGTGTGCAGGTTGAAGAAAAGTCTATATGGCCTAAAGCAAGCACCTCGACAATGGTATTTAAAATTTGATAGTTTCATGGCTGAACACGGTTATCATAGATGTCATTATGATCATTGTGTATATTTTAAGAGATTTGATAATGGCAGTTATATTATCCTGTTTCTTTATGTTGATGACATGCTTGTTGCTGGGTCTAACATGCAACATATAAATGATCTTAAACAAAAATTAGCCAGGGCATTTTCTATGAAGGATTTGGGTGCAGCTAAGCAAATTCTCAGTATGAGGATTACACGGGACAAGAAAAATAGAACCTTGAATTTGTCCCAAAGTGAGTATATAAAGAAGGTGTTGAAAAGATTTAACATGTAGGATGCAAAAGCAGTTAGTACACCTTTGGCTAGTCATTTCAAATTGACTAAGGAGATGTACCCAAAGGCACAAGAAGAGGTTAATAAAATGTCTAACATCCCGTATTCATCAGCTGTTGGTAGTCTGATGTATGCAATGGTATGCACAAGGCTAGATATTGCACATGCAGTGGGAGTTGTGAGCAGGTTTATGAGTAATCCGAGTATGGAACATTGGAGTGCTGTGAAATGGATTCTTCGATATTTGAAAGGAACTACTACAAAGGCATTATGTTTCAAAGGATCTAATGCTGCTCTGAGTGGATTTGTTGACTTTGATCTAGTGGGTGATATTGATTCACGGAGGAGTACTACAGGGTATGTTTTTACTATAGGGGGAACTGCAGTCAGTTGGATTTCTAGGCTGCAAAAGGTTGTTGCACTTTCAACCACTGAAGCTGAGTATGTTGTTGCTACAGAAGCCAGCAAGGAGATGATTTGGTTACAATGTTTTCTGGAGGAATTGGGTCAGACACAGGAGGATCACCCATTGTATACTGATAGCTAGAGTGCCATTCATCTTGCGAAGAACTCTGCTTTTCATTCAAGGACAAAGCACATTTAGCTCAGGTACCACTTCATCCGGACTGTTTTGGAGGAGGGTCAGTTACGGCTTGAGAAGATTCACACAAGTGAGAATCCTGCCGATATGTTCACAAAGGCAGTTCCACAGGAGAAGCTGATTTCTTCATCAGTTTCTGTTGGTCTTCTTGATTGATAATTGTGGAATTTATACCAGTCAAGTCCTAGTGTTTTATCCAGTGGATGTTGCATGTACAGTGGTGTCGTGTAGTATCAGTCTCCAAGTGGGAGATTGTTCGGTGTGGAGCCTGATCAGTCTCCAAGTGGGAGATTATTGAAATGTGGTGACTGATCAGCAAAGTACTGTACACTCAGCCGTTTTTCGTTGATGAAAATTGACATTGTAATAAAACCCTAAAAAGGTCGACTTTGTTTGTTGCCCTAAAAATGCATGTTATAAGTGGCTGGGATGCTTAAGGCATTGTAAGGTTGATGTCCTATCTTTTACTGGATAATAAGAAAGATTGGATGGCTGTGTATGGTGGACGTAACCCATTCTGGGTGAACCACGCTAAATCTCTATGTTATCTATGTCCTGTTTTATTTCTTTATCTTTTGTATTTAAATCTGCATATAATTGTTAGTTCATATTTGCTTCGGATCTGCTTGAAACCCTAACAGTTTGGTTGTTCTTTTGGGTCCTTGAATAACATCTTAAAAAGGTCCTCATCTTCCACTTTAGCCCATCTTGTAAATTTTGTGGGATCCAATTTGATAGTATCTACCATCACAAGTTGTGAAGATTGTGGTCTACCATAAATCTTAGGAGAATGCACAAGTTGTGTAAGATACATGGATTGTTGCAAACTATATACTCCTATTCCATTATAATTGATCTTAGCCTTGATCTTGGATTGTTTAGAAGTAGAATATTACAATGACTTTGGATTAATGTATGATGAAGACAAATTGGCTTCTCTATTGATAGGTACAATAACTTATGTCTTAGGATGAATGTTATTGCACTAAATATAGGATTTGGATTTGTGGAAATGGTAACTTCGATTCCGTTGTGTGGGAACTTGATGCATTGGTGGTATGTGGATGAGACTACATGCATGACATGGATCCAAGGACATTACAAAAGTGTTGTATGTGAGATCAAGTCCAAAACTTGGCAAACCACATCTTGTCCTACTTGTAATGACCCACTTAACTCAACCTATAATTTTTACTATTATATATATATATTATTACTTGTGTTTGATTCAATTGTATACTTAGGTACTTCTATCCAAATAGGATAGGCATCTATCCAACCAAGATAGGCATATAATCGTATGGGTTAGGCATTTGTCCATATGATAGGGGGTTTCATCTATCTAATTTGGGATAGGCATCTACCCAGATGAGGTAGGCATCTATTCATAGAGAATAGGAAATGCTCTCGCCAGAGGCTTAGATTCATTAGAGTCATCCGGGTACCAAGTCACCCTCTAAAGACTACACTCCCCTATTAGGAGTGCACTAAGGTCACCATCCTTAGGAGTATATGGAAATAATTATATAAGAACATTGAGTTCTACCTTAGAATTCGACCTAAAGCCTCGAGAAGTCAAGCAAATCCATTAGAGATTCCTTCCGAGTATGCATTGAATTAATTTTAATCTTTCAATTAGTATTATCTAGACCCTTTTATTGAAGGACTATGGAGCTTCAAAGAATAACAACTCATCCTTAACCTTGAATCCTAATCCCCATTCCTGAATGCTTGAGTACTAGGGACAACTCTGTCCCTAGAGTACGTACATACCCATTTTAACATGAGATCAAGGTGTAAAATATTTAGTTTTGGTTTTTGTCCATGGTTTAATGTAAACTGTTTGGTGGGTACACAACCCTTTCTAGGGTCAATTTCCCAGACGGTTTCTTTGCGATTTCTACCCATGATAGTAGCTCTTTAGCAAAAAGACTCAAGGTGGCCTTCCCCTTATGACCTAAAACTACAAAGTCCTATTTCATATGATTTAAGTCACCCTTGACTCGTTATCATTTGTGGAATTTTCATCAAGATAATTAATTTTCAAAATCATCACACACAACCAAACCCTAATGGGGTTTTCTTAACTTTAACTAAACAATGTTAATTCATTTAAAATTTATCTTTTTAGGTTATTGATCCAAGAGGGATTACCCGCCCCTTGCATTTTAACTTCCAAATGACCCTTATTTCTCCTCAATGATTTATATAGGCAATGCCACAAATGTTGTTGCAACTTTATTTGGTATTAAGTGTTGTAGTTCAACACGACAATAGTTAGAAGGAGGTTAAGGTTAGGAGCCATTTTCTCAAATTAGAATTAATTAGAATTGTTTAATTCAAATTGGACCAAGAAGAAAAGGACAAGGTGAATTAGGTAAGACAAATAAATTATTTATTTTATTTAATAGAAGAAGGGGGAAATTAATTAATTAAATGATCAAAGGGATACATTAATTAATTAAATAATATGTAATTATTTAATTAAAGAATGCAACTAAGATGACTAAATTCAATTAACGTAATTAATCATATTTAGATGTTTACATAAGGTTGTATCAAGTGGATCAATGTGAGCCAAAAGTTACAAAGTCTATGCCACTAATTACACATTCCTTTCATAGTACTTATAATTCAAACAAAGAAACAACTAACAAAAAAACATCATAAGTAAGTTAATAAAATAAATGAGGTAAGGCAAGAGACATAATCTTGAGCCACTTCACTTAAGGGTAACAACAAAATTGCCACCTTTGCTTCATATAGAAATAATTATCCATTTTTACATCAAATAACTTAAGAATAGTTTCATATTGAATCATATAAGGGGAAGTATATCCTTTGACACACCTATAGTCCTTGTTAAGGTTGATCCAATACCACCCAATTCAATTATATTACAAGATATTCATTGTTTACCTCTCTTTGTATACTATATATTGTGTTTAAAAATTATATGTTTATATTCTCACTGGATCTTTTCACTTTAAGGGCTAGGTATTATTTATTTTACAAGTTATAGGTACTCATACTTTCTTCCATTGAGGGCATCCTTAACTTTCTAATACACCATTTCACACATAAGAATTTAATCCCTAGGTAAGCATTCAAGTAAACCCTAGGTATGCATTCTTTACTTAATTCCTTATCATTCTCAATTATTAGTCATAACTTATAGTGTTCCTTTTCTCATTGTTTATATTTCCTCCTCATTTTTTTGGCACTCCATACACATAACTTGAGGGGCATATTATTAGCAATTCCTAAGAAATAAAATAATAGTGAATTAGAAGAAAATTAAGATCAATAACACCGCAAAATCGAAGAAAATGATGTAATTATGTGAATATGATTTCATGGAGAAAACTACAACAAAAGTGAGGAAAAACACAATTATCCATTATTTCTAAAGCATAATACAATCTTAGACCCCTTGAGAATACAACCAACTTAAATTCAACTCATTTTTGTCCCTAAGATTACTACAACCAACTTAATTCAACTCAGTTTGTAAGCACAAGGACCTTAAGCTAGGTTGGGGTATTGTGTTCCTTATGCATCAATTATAGTTTGGCTATTGTAATTGATGCTTCCATATCTCTATGGTGTTGTAGCTATGTCACCCTTATGAATATGACATGTATACCTATCTAGAACCTTAAAAATTACTAAATAAAATATTAACTTAAGTACAACCAAGTTATGCACATAAAGAAAAATAGAAAATTGATTTATTTCTCACATTAACCTATGTGGAGAGAAGTGTATATATCAAATATATAATAAATTATGCAAGATAATTATATGTAAATCAACACTTTTGTAGTGATATATTGTATCTCTTTACAATTTCACAATCACTTTGGTTTTTGTGCTTAATGTGTACTGTCGTATGCTTAAAATCATCATAGATAAATAGGAAATAAGGAAAATCATGAATTCGGAAAATCATGAATTCCTTAACTATTCAAGCAATCCAAACATAAACCAATGAAATAATGCAAATAAAGCAATAAGGATGTAAAATATTAATCAAAACGCCCTATTCCATGATCACATATGGCTTCCATTGTTCTTCTCTTCTTTGTGGTATGATGACTCCCATATATTGCGCTTGTAACCTGCAATTGACACAAAGATTCGAAGTTCGTGATTGTTGAAAATGAAGAATTTATCCTGTTAAAATAGATTGGATAGTTAACTGATTGATGACTGATTGAGAGCTTTTTGGAAAAAAGCAAAGTGGAAGATAGAAATAGAGATTGAAAAGATAATTGATTTAATTAATTAATTAATTGAATTAATTAATTTAGCATGTGCTTGAACTTTGATTTTGATTTTCAATTTAATCTTTGCATGAGAATTGATTCAAATATTGAATATATTTTAAATTCAATTAAAGCTTTGAATATATTTAGAACTTAACTTTGGAATTCAATTTGATTTTTGAAATCATGCACATGTATTTGAAATGAGAAGAAGTTAGAGGATTATGAATTTGAATTTGAATTTGGAAAATTAATGAAATTAGAATTTGGGGATTTGGAATTTGAATTAGAAGAATTAATTAGCTAATTAAACAATTTAAAGAAATTATCTAATTATTTAGAAATTAAATTTAATTAAATAATAAAGATTATTTAAATTAAAGGATTAAAATCATAATTAATTAAATAATAAATATTTAATTAATATTTAGAAAAGGGTTAAATGATTTAATGATTAGGATAGAATAGAAATTGAATAATTAGTAAGATGATAGAAGAAATACGAATTTAGAAGAATAAGATTAATTAAATTAATTAAATAATTATTTAATCAATTAGAGGAATAATTAGTACACAATTAATGAGACATTTTTTAGGTGTCTACATTTACCCCTCTTTGAGACAATGTTGAAAAGACGTTGTTTCAAAGAAAATAAAAAAAATTCTGCCCAGTATGCTCCGGTGACGCTCAGGGTGTAATGCCCCCTCAAGAGATTGTTTATGCATTAAAGGTTTGAATGATCTCTCAAATGAAGAAGAATGTGCGATAGAAGAATAGTTAGTTGATTAGAGATAGAGATAGTTGATGTGAAGATGATATTGAGATAGAACATGATAGAATGAGCCTTAGAATGAAATAGAATGAAAGATGAGAATTAGAAGCAATTGAAGATGATTGATATGAGATGATAGATTAAAAATGAAGATGATGGTTTTTAGGAACTTTTGTGCCTTTATTCATAGCGCAATATATATTCATCACTGAGCCTTATTATGTAACAACAGAGCTTTGGACATTAGGATATAAGGAACCAAGATGTAAAGATATCTCATTGAAGAAGCAAACATGTTGCAAACAAGGAGTGAACCCTCCATTATGGGAATTACGCTAGGGGTCGAGGTATGTGTGGAATTCACAAGCTGAATGCTCCTATCATAGACACCCACTAGAGAAATTTCTCTAGAACTTCATTGGTTCACACCACAAAAAGCAAACAAAGAAAAAGATAATGCCCATCATGGCTCATCTAGTCACTTGTGGACATCCTTGAGTAGCATAGGAACAAAATTTGCCACCAAATGATAAAAGATAGAGACCGACCGAGACAAAATTTAGCAGCTATATTGATATGTGCCTTTGTTCTTGGTTGCTTGATGTGATGGTTGATAATGTCTGATCTCAGAAAGTGTGGACCCTATTTAAGACCGACCTGTCTGATTTCAAGTGTATCCATCTTTGTTTAAGACAAGATAATGATCACTTGATATGGATATGATATGATTGATAAGACAGTTTGATCAGTTGATTGCAAATATTTGACCAGATAGTTGTATCCTTTGTTAACTTTGTGTGAAGCATTTGTTGGATATTTGCTAGGGTGTTTGATTCTTGCGAGACATTTTATTGCAAGTTTTTTGATTGATTTTTTTTTGGACTTTATCTGAATGTTTTTGGTTGATTTTTTCAGGATCCTATATAGATGTTTTTGGCGTTACTTGTTTTTTCCGATGTTTTTGGTATTTGTTCGGGATCTTTTTATGATTTTTATGATTTTTTATATTTTTCAATGCTTTTGAATTTTTTCAGGACTTTATATTATTTTTATGATTTTTTCAGCTATGCCCCCAGTATGTAGACTTGTTATGATATGAGGATCTAGGTGATGCATACAGAGACAATGGATTTTAGAGATGATCTATGTTAATGCAATATGCATGATGAAGATGCATTTCCTATTTTGACAAGGATGACTGTGTTTGTTTAGCATTTTGTAATACAACAATTGAATTATAGGTACAAAAAATTTCATAGATAAGCAGTCAATCAATCCTCAAGGTCCTTTGGAACATCCAAATTAACACACTTAGTGACTAGGATTTACAAATGGAGACATGAAAAAATTCCCCATTGATTCTTGAAACTTTGATTTTCTTTTGCTCATGTGTGTGCAAATGAGTTAATTCCTGCTCTTGTGTTCACTAAAGATCCATAGCATCCTATATGACAATCTACGTGGATTATTATAACTTCAAAAGCATCTCAGATAGAGCCTCGCTACCAGCAAGCTTTTAGGGCTCCGATGAGGTTATACATTGTAATCTCTCAAATATTTTTCCATTGCCAGTAGACGTCCATAACCCTGATGGAGTTATTCACATGTTCCCATATTCAATATTTTTGTCGCACTTGTATGCATGATATATCAGTTATATATCATTTCTCTTTTGCCTTGAGATGGATATTGGCATAACACTTTTTCTTTTTATTTTCTTACCTTGACTTTTAAGTAATGAAACCCACATGGGTGTGACAATTACAACGACATTGAAGTAGAATATTGGATTTTTCACTAGTCATATGATCAACTAGGTGTCT
Organism: Cryptomeria japonica; assembly: GCF_030272615.1. Lineage (NCBI taxonomy): Eukaryota > Viridiplantae > Streptophyta > Pinopsida > Cupressales > Cupressaceae > Cryptomeria > Cryptomeria japonica. The sequence continues at coordinate 417,265,054 of NC_081407.1, forward strand.
AGAATGAATTAGAGATTTTATTAATGTGTTCGAGATACAAAAATTAATAGATTTTGGGTTAACAAGTATCAAATAGTGAAATCCCTACCCAAACATAAGTAAATCATTGTCACAGGGTGATGTTGAAAATGAATGATCTTAGGATCTCAAAGACTTCATGTCTAAATATCTAAGAAAGGAGACAAACCTTGTTTCTCTTGAATAAAAACAAATGATAAACTTGGACAATTGCCTTGTTTTATTGATGCTGCTATATGCTAATGCAAAAACTTTGTGAATGCGATGCATTTGAAAAAGAAAATATATGTGATGTAGTACTTTTAAGAAAATGATATGCAATGTGGAAAGTAAAACCTAAACTAACCTAGCCCATAGATGTAGTATTTTTTAAGGTGCATTATGTTCATAGGGTCAGGAAATGGATCTCCCTCCATAGTAGCCAAGTTATATGCTTCGTTTCCTATGACCCTTGTTATGATAAAAGGACCTAGCCAGTTAGGTTCAAACTTTCTTGGCTTTTCATGCTCTGCTAAGTTCCTTTGGTTCTCCTTGAGAAATAGATCTCCTACTTCAAAATTCCTTGGTCTTACTCATTTATTGTAACTCCTTCTTAATCTGTTCTGGTAACCTTGCAAGTGATTTAATGCAGTTTGTCACTTTTCATTGAGCGTTTCAAGCTCTTGTAATCTTGCGACTCGATAGTCTTCCTCTGATATGATGTGTTTTAAGGAGACTCTTAAAGAAGGTAGTTATATATCAATAGGTAAAATTGGTTTTATACCATAGACCAATGAATAAGGTGTTTCTCTTGTAGGTGTGTGTACCCCTGTTCTATAAGCCCAAAGAGCAAGATTTAACTGGAGATGATAGTCCCATCCTACATCAGTGACAACTTTCTTCAGGATCTTCAATATTGTGTTGTTTTTTTTCTATGCTTGTCCATTACTTTGCGGATAATAGGGCATTGCAAATCTCCGTTGTATATGGAATTGTTCACACAGTTCTCTCATTTCTTGATTCTTAAATAGACATCCATTGTCAGTCACTATACACATTGGAATCTCATACCAACAGATGATATAGTTAAGCATGAATTTTGCTATCTTCTTACCACTGGTATATGTTAGAGGGATTGCCTCGACCCATTTAATAAAATACTTGGTAGCTGTTAAGATGAATTTGTGCCCATTGGATGAAGTAGGATTAACTTTACCAACAAGATCTAACCCCCACTATGAAAATGACCATGGTGATGTGATAGGTTGGAGATTATGCGCTAGTGCATGAATGAGGTTCCCATGTACTTGACATTGTCTACACTTCTGTACATATTTATAGGCATCCTTTTCCATAGTAGGCCAACAGTATCCAATTCTTAGTAACTTCTTTGATAATGCAGAGCCACTTGGAGGTGCACCACAAATTCCATAATGTACGTCTTTTAAGGCAAGTTGCACTTTTTCAAAATTAAGACACCAAAGACGTGTTCCATCAAGACTCTTTCTATATAATGTGTTAGTAATAATGATATGTTTGGATGCTTGATAAATGTGAGTCTTCTTTTGATTTTTTGATAGATCAGGAGACATATACTGATTATGTAAGTATGCGTATATCTTGTTATACCATGGGATTCAAAACCCATAATTACATACATATTTTGATGAGCGAATATCATATGTCGGTACCATCAATTGTTCTACGATGAACTCTAATTGAGTTTCATTATTAGGCATGTCTAGGAGAGACCCTACCGTAGCCATGGCATCTGCTGCCTTGTTCTGTGTTCTTGGAATCTGTTCAAAAGTGATATTACTGAAATGTTCTTTGCAATATTCTACCATTTGTTTATAAGGCATTAGTTTATCATATTTTGTGGTATATTCATTATTGACTTGATTAACAATCAATTGTGAGTCACCATACACTTGTAGTTCTTTTATCCTCCATTGTATAGCAGTATGAAGTCCTATGATGAGGGCTTCATATTCGACAATATTGTTTGCACATGGAAAATTATTCCCGAATGACTTCGGGATAGAATCACCTTGACGGGTGATGAAAAGAATCCTGACTCTTGCTCCACGATTTATGTAAGAACCATCAAAGTACAATTTCCAAGTGGTGGATGTTGTCATTGTAAACACAGATTCATCAGGAAAATCCACTAGTAGTGGGTGACTATCTTGCAAGGGAGCTTGTACCAATTGATTTGCTATAATCTTCCCTTTGATTGCCTTTCTATCCACGTATTCTTTGTCAAACTCACTTAAAATCATGACCCACTTGGCCAATCTTCCAGTCAATGTTTCTCTGCTCAATAGATACTTGAGTGGATCAAATCATGCTATGAGTTGGACTTTGTGACTTAGCATATAGTGTCTAAGCTTCTGAGATGTGAAGATCATTTCTAGACATGCTCGTTCTATAGGAGTGTAATTAAGTTCATATCCAATTAGGGTTCTACTTATATAGTAGATTTATATTTCCTTTCCCTAATCATCATGCTGTGCCAAAAGGGCTCCCAAAGATGAGTTTGTTGTGGATATATACAGTAATAAAGGCTTGCTTGGAGTAGGTGGAACTAATACTGGAGTAGTCAAAAGATAATCCTTTAAAGATTGAAAAGATTCTTGGCACTTCTTTGTCCATTCGAAGGTGACTCCTTTCCCGAGTAAATGTTGAAATGGGTGACACTTATCTGCTAGGTGTGCTATGAATCTTCTTATAGACTATAATCTTCCTTGTAATCCTCTTAATTTCTTGAGTGTTGATGGTGGTTTCATATCAAGGATTTCTTTGACCTTTGTTGGATCTACCTCAATTTCTCTATTAGAAACAATAAACCCTAGAAGTGTGTCGACTGTGACACCGAACACACACTTCTTCGGATTTAATCTGACATTGTATTATTCTAATCGATCAAATATCTTAGCAAGGACTTCCATGTGACCTTCTCTTGTTTGTGATTCAACCAATAGATCATCAACATAATCTTCCATGATATTGTGGGCCATGTCATGGAATAATGTTGTCATAGCCCTTTGATATGTTGCTCCAACATTCTTAAGACCAAACGATATGATGTTCTAGTAGTATGCTCCCCATGGACATGTAAATGCAGTCTTGTGTTGATCTTCTAGTGCAATCCTAATCTGGTTGTATCTTGAGAAATCACCCATTAGTGATAGAATTTCATTCCCAATAGTTATATCAACTATCATATCTAAGTTAGGTAATGAGAAATCATCCTTAGGACATACCTTGTTTAGATCTCAGAAATTTGTGCAGATTCTTATGCCCCTAGTGGGTTTAGTCACATGTACTAGATTAGATATCTACTCTGCATAGTCAATAGGTCTAATGAAACCCACATCCAGAAGTTTATGTAGTTCTACCTTTACTAGTAATGCGATCTGTGGATGCATCTTTTTGATTTTTTGTTTGTATGGTTTGATTCCTGGTAACAACGACAAGTGATGCATACCAATTCTAGATCTAGACCTGGCATATATGCATATGCCCAAGCAAAATTGATCAGGCATTGTTTGTAGAACTGTATGAACTTGTCATTTTCTTCCTGATTTAATGATTCTGCTAAGTGGATATTGTGTATAACCTCTCCTTCTGCTATATTGATTTATTTAGTCTTTTCTATAAGTAATGCCTAATTTTCTTGTTCAATATGGAGATTTTCTAACTTGCCTTTACCATTATTCTCACTATCATTTGCATCTTCTGACATAGAGGAACTTTCCTCTCCAATGTATGTTGTTCTATCCAAGTCTATAGAAAACCTTGCCTTATGATCACCATGGGGAAACCCTTCTCTAACACCAAGGAATTCAATGATAGCTTCATCATTCTCAAACCAATCTAGACTTGGTGACTCTTCTTGATCCAAGTCAATCAAATGTGAATGTATAAGGGGTAAATCATTTCTTTCTTCTATTGAAGAAGTCTCTGACAACATGCACACCTAGTTATTCTTAACATATTTTACTAATCTTGGATGAACTGGTATATCCTTGTACGCAATCTCATCATCAATGAGTGGTTGGTTCTCATATGTTGTGTCTATTGCTTGTGGGATACTATCATTGATAGATAGAAATTCATAATCATGAGAATCTATCACACTTTCTATATATGTTCCAGTGTCTGATGTCGTGTCACTTATCTCATCTTGTTCTTGTTGTTCCTCACTTGTGGATCTCCTTTGTGTGATGTGGAATCCCCTCAATCCTGGTATAAGATGTTCCAACCTTTCTTCATCTGACTCATTTGGTAGAGCTTGGTTTGTTTCCCTTGGTAAGAGCATTGGCAAAATCCAAGTATTAGGCTCATTTGCAGGTGCCAATCCAGTTTCGGTTTCCATATTTTCTTGTGAATATCTTTTAGGTACTACATTGTTGGATGATGGCACACTATTTTCTTGTAAAAGCCGTCTGATATCTTAACCATCTGATTCCATACTAGGGTATGTTGCTGCTTTCTCACTTCTATGAGATGGAGGAAATACTCGTATTGATAACTGGTTTTGAGGTATATACTCTGATGCTATTCTAGGTTTATTCAATATGTCAAGTGTCCATTGTCTTGCTTTTGTTATATTTGTGACATGTTTATATCCCAACCCTTGATTCTTTGGGTTCTCTTGAGGTAAACCAGGTTCTATTCTTCCTTGTTTCTATAGTCCCAATCCTTTGGTACCATCATACCCATGTTTCTCTAGCATTTTGAAACCATTTCCATACTGATCTAAAGGTAACCTTAGTATTATCATGTCATCTTCTTTCTTATATAAACATTGATTAACATCTTCATTTAGGGATTCTTCCTATTAGTCTCCCCATCTAATGAATGAGCATGAATTTGAGTATTTGACTATCTCCTTTCCTTTATCTTGTTTGATCAAAGTAGTTTGAGGTTTCCCAAAAGATCTAGGAGAAAGAGATAATTGTTTGATGTTTGACGTACTTGAAATAGAATATTCCCCACAACCGACATCTTTAATCTGCAAAGAAGCACTAGTACATTTGGAGAAGTTTTCTGACGACCATTCGTTGGAATTCAGACAACTAAATGTTGGAATTCCAAAGTATTTATTCGTTGCTATTTTTTCGGCGGTGATTGCAATGATGAGATTCACAACTAAATTCAGACAACACCACGTCAAAAATTTCTTTGCACTTGCGGTATGTTTTTTGACGAGGAGACGTCGAAATTTTGAGCTTGTTGCATCCTTTATCGTTGTAACCTCTGTCGATGACCCTTTCTATATTGTCATAACCTTTGTCGATACATTTTTACTTTGGCAGTGTCCATCAGGATAAGTCTTACCGATAGCCTCATCGGCTATCAAGAAGACGAAATTTCTCCATTGCCACTAGTGTGTGTTCTGCCGATGGACCATCTTCAAGGAGATGTCAAAATTTTGACGATTAAGACGACGAAGGAGGATACATCCTGCTATGTTTTTGTTGTCGCAGGTATGACAACATCATCAGTTGTCTTCTGGTGTTTGTCAGAATTCTGACCTTCCCCAACATTTAAAAAAAAAAAAATCCCGACTGCTTTTATCTACATCGATGACCCTTTATTGTTGTAACCTTTGTTGATGCATTTTACTTTTTGCCAGTGTCCATCGGGATAAGTCGTATCGATAGCCTCATCGGCTATCGACAAGACAAGATTTCTCCATTGCCACTAGTGTGTGTTCTTTCGATGGACTTAAACAGTGTATGCTATCCCGATCACATGCTTGTACTTATCGGTGTTACCATCGGGTTGAGTTTTTCCGATTACAAAGGATTAATATCAACAACATTAATATCAGTGAGCTTACAAAGGATTAAGTGCAGTAGGTACTTCATTATCAAGAAGATAAAGATGAAATAGCTACAAGAATGCATGAGAAGACTTATCATATGGAATCATAATAGTAAATGCCAAAAATGTCTTGCAACCATTACATAAAGCATTCATAAATAGTCATACATATAGTCATATTGTTGTTTAAAAATACTATCAAAGGAGGATATTATAAAGATAGAGACCTAGAACTCAGTATGCAGTCATGGATAACAGTGTAGGGTTAGGTATAGTCCTAGACCTTGTTTAAAGGGAAACATGTGATAGTGCATGTGCCTAAGCAAAACTCTACAAAATAGTGAGCAACAAGACTATCAAGAAAAATATTTCAGTTTTAGGCATACATAGCTCAAGGAGATAATGATTAAAAAACAAAGCACTTACAAAGATATATCTAGTCATAAAAGATAATCATCTGAGTTGGAGACATGAGAATATTATAGAACACAAAGTAGACAATGCCATCATAAGGCGCACACTCCATTTCAAGACCCCAAACTTAAGGGAAATGCAAGGAGATTCCATCAATGCCAATTGTAGTCCATAAAAGCCTTGTTGCAAAGCAAATCAAAGACAAAGTAAAGTCATAGAGAGATAAGAATATCAAGTCTATCAAAGAAAAAAAAGAACTCAAAGGCATTCAAAGATGTAATAGTCATAAGGCATGCATAGGGGCTTAGTACAATGATGATATAGTGTTGCAAACCAGTAATAAGGAGTGAAGAATAAGGATTGTGATAGACATCAGGTTGCAAAATGGAGATATGATCACCTTCTATGAGAAATGAAAATGCAATCATGATAGTATTTTTTAGTAGATTGGACTACCATAAACATGCACATGGAAATGACTCAAGGGTGGGAGTTTCAGTTAAGTGAACTTCAAGTTAGAATGCAAGTTCTTAGTATCATTCCTTATTTTTTAGAGAAAATGTGGATTTCTAAGTTTATCATTAGTTTAAGGCTTGAAAAGGTGGAGTTTTGAGGTCATTCCATGTATTGGATCAACGTTGTAAGGCCATTGTGCCATTTTTTGTCATGTCTAGACCAACTAGGTCTTGAATAGGTCAACACTGGTCAACGCCTCTAGAGGTGGCCAAAAGTGATGTAATTAATGGTTTTATGTCATATTTAGCATGTTTGAGGAGTCCTAGTTGATAGGAGATCATTTGGTTGAAAATTGCAAAAGTTGTCAAAATTGCTCAAAAGTTGAAAATGAGCAACTTTGCAATTTTGGTGCAAAAAATAGCATTTTGTTTCCCAAACAACCAACTAATTATAAAGTTGGTTAAAATAGTTGGTGAGGGGCTGTAATGACTATATAAATCCTCTTTGGGTTGAAGGTGTAAGTTTGTTTTGTCTCTAATTGTTGCCCCAAACTACTACTTAGTCTAATCCACAAAATATTAATCCATTATTTCTAATATACTATTATTATTTTTAATATACTTTTATTATTATTTCTAATATATGAATGTGTATTCAATGCCAGCCCATGCGAAAGGATAGTGCACATAGTCTGGTAGATGCGAGGAATGATGTTTCATGTGTTAATGCATCCAAAGCCTTTAATTTCGGTGACCGATGTTAATGCATTTAATGCTATGTTGACTTGAATTTCATCCTCAGAATGCTACTTGCAACAAGTTAGTTTCACAAAATACCAATGGAAATGCTACAGGAAATCCAAACTCAACCAATGAAACTACATGAAATACATACGAAATAAAAACATTAATATTACCTTCATGGTTTATGTCTCATTGTGTCCTAACTCCATTGTTCCTGGTTGCAGATGGTGTGCTCTCAGACAATGCACTGATAGCTTCCAAGATGGCATATGAAGAATGGACTGATAACTGGTTGTTAACAAAATTCTATGATATGCAATACTACATGATTATGTTAAAATGATTATGGCAAATGATTATTGCTATTTGCTTCAAGATTAAAACTCACAGATGCATAAGTTTTACAAATAATTTGCTTGTAAATGCACTTGAAGTCTAACTCTCTCTCAATTGAAGCTCTTGATTTTATAGACCTTGAGACGATGAGATGATGTGGCTTAGATCAATGGTCATGATCAGATCTGTAGATTTGGATGGCTATGAGCAAAGGTGAAGGTTGAGAGAAAGGGGGAAGGAGAAGACAAGTGTCACTCATCTCACCTTGACTGGGTTGCTAACTAAGGGAATCTAGGTATGGTTGGAGAAGATTTAGGCATGAGAGGACAAGTAGACTCAAGTCCTTCCTAAGATGTAGGGATTTTGGAGAGAATATAGAATATGGTTATGAAATATGTGTACGTACACAATATTGAGTAAGTTTGGAGGTTGAAGATAAATGATGAATTAATATTTAAGAAATATTAATTTCCTTAGCCACATGATGGATGAGTTGGCAAAGGGAAGATGAAGTGGAGATGGAAGATGAGTTGGAAAAGGAGGATTAAATAATTTAAGAAATTATTTAATATTTGAGACTATAGGATAGGAGAATAACCATTAAATATTAGATATTTAATTGATTAGAGGAGACAATTAAACATTAGATATTTAATTAACTTGGTTAAAGGAATAATTAAATATTAGATATTTGATTATTTTAGAGGAATAGAATAGATGAATTAATTAATAAAATATTAATTAATAGAAAGACACAAAATGAATTAAATAAATTAATCTTTTCAAATTAACTATTTAATAGAAGAATAATTATTAAATAAATATAATTGCTCATAGTCATTTTTATGTGTATACAAAAGCCTTGGGCTTTTTTGCGGCCATCACTTTTGTTTTCTTGCTTAAAGCTACAAGTGTAGGGTAGTTTCGGTCAGTGCATAATGGAAGCGAATTTCACATTCTTGACTGACAAGAAACTGGTGCATTTAAAGCCTTTAATTCCGATGACCGATGTTAATGTATTTAAAGCCTTGGGATTTTTTGCAGCCGTCACTTTTGTTTTCTTGCTCAAAGATGCAAGTGTAGGGTGGTTTTGGTCAGTGCATAATGGAAGCGAATTTCACATTCTTGACTGACAAGAAATTGGTTCCATTTTTGGGAAAGATAACAGATAGAAGGATGAAAGATGTTTTCCTTTTCAAAGACCATCATCTATATGAAGAAATTAAAATGTTGCTTGGGGAAGATTTTGTCCATGTGATTCATCAATATCAGACTAACAGGGAAATGTACTCTTTGATTGCTGCTCGGGGGTTGCAATTTGAGGAAGAGGTGGAGAAGGTGAAGAGAGCTCTGAGAACTATGATTGATTCAGACTACCTATTGAATTTGGATGATATTTGTAAACGAGCAATTCTGGGTGTGGGCATTAGGACCTTTGCAGGCCAAGATGTACCAGGTGCACCATTACCTTTTATCTAATGGCAGGAGGATGGCTTGAAGGCTCGTTGCAGGCACCTAGCTCGTCGTGGGTGGGAAGCATTCAAAACCTTTTCTAATTTGATGAGGATGGAGGAGATTCTATGCGCTTTGCACGAGGTGGCCAAAGTGGAGGTGGGTCAGGAACTGTGACCAAGGAAGAGGATGACACAAGCAATCACATCCCTCTTTGACTTCAACAATGATCCAACCTACAAGCCACTTATGGGTTAATTGTTGTGCTTGGTTTAGATTGTAGTTTTTGGTCTGGCTCTTACTTTGATAAAATGTTGTTTCATGTCTTTGGTGTCTGGGACTTAGTCCCCAACTCTGTAAATTCGAGCTAGTGTCATGGACACTAATTTTGTATTGCTGGGTGTGTGGATATGGTGTTTTTTTAATATGCCATGGGGGTTTCTGCATCTGGTTTGAATAGGCAGTTTTATAGAAGTATTTTTTGGGTGGTAGGGCCGATTGGTGGTTTTATGAAACTACTTTTCTCTGGTTCAAATGTACTCATTTTCTTATTAAATAATATAAGTACCAATTATCAATCCAAAAAAAAAGCATATGTTATACTAGAAAAATTACTTCTCCTACAATAGACAACTAATTAATAACAGTATTGTAACAATATGAGCTCAAAGATTTAAAACTTTGTCAAGATTTTGAGTTTGCTGAATAGGTAGAAGGACGAGATATCCTCATTGTGTGAGGATGAAATATTGTTGTGCTTCAAGATCAAGCAGAGCAGTACAAGTTTTTTTGATGCAACTTAAACTTTTTGGATGATGTTTGTAGCTCTGTTATTATTACTAAAGCACTAGGTGTAGTTGATAAATTATGGTTAGGCTTTGGAAGGTTTAACAATTGGTTTTAAGGACTGATTTGTGAAATGTTTTGAATGTAATTTCTAAATGTGGGGAAAAATCACTTACAGACATTGTCCCTTGGTTGATTTTCCCTTTCCGAGTGCCCTCACATGTCGCTCTGGCTTTCCTCCTGCCAAATGGTTCCTAGACTTCCTCCTCGACTCAATGGCCTTGCAACACTCATCCAGTGAAGTTTCACAACTCTCCAATTAGGGGCTATATGCAGTGGTTCTCGGTGCAACTATTCAGTTAGGGTCTCGATGCAGTATGCTATGTCGTGCTCCTACGCGCAAGCACGGTCAAAATTTGAAATGCATAGTTTATATATATGTTATGTCAACATATAGTTTATTTTATTTTTTACAAAATATAATTTTTGTATGGTGGCTTGCTGAGCTTATATAGTTGGATTTCTCTTTCTTTATAATTATTGATAATTTATGTCCTATGATATGATTGAATATTATGTACAACCCTAGTGATTGTTAAAAGGGCTTATGATATGTGATGTTTAATCATGATGGATGTTTAAAAATCAGTGATTGAAATACTTATCCTTGTGTATAATGAGTTTTCTTCTATCCTATGATTCAATGATTGTTGGTTTAAATCACTCATTACAACTAACATGGATATGAATTATGATGTGGGTGTGGGAAGGGATTGTTGAAAATGAACGAATGATTTAGGAAAGTACTCCTTAATCCAAATAAGTCATTTTCTTGTCATGGAATGTGTTAAGAGACCTTAAAATTATATTCAATCTAGTTAATATTGACACATCTAAAGCATGCCAAAGGAACTTTAGAGAAATGCTATGACATAAAGAAGATTGTTTAGCTGATGTCAAGTCTTGATCCATGAGCGTAGGAAAATATAGATTCATTGGTATAAAAGGTTTCATTCAACTTGAGAAGAATGGTTTATTTGATCATTGTTGTTGAAGTTCATTAATGAAAGACTTGAAGGATAAAACAATTATAAATAAATCAATTACAAAGTGTGCTTAATACATGAATATGAGTGCTATATGTGGGGACAAATATGGCTCCGATGAGGGTCGAGCCCATCATGTAGTAACAAAAGGAAATGAAATCTATGAGTTCCACTATAAAGTTACTGAATTGATGGAGTGTTTCCATCAATTCTATACATGAAGTTCTATAAAGTTACTGAATTGATGGAGCTATTATAGTTACTCCATCAATTCTTTTAAAGTTCTATACGATACCCAAATTTCTATTAACCCATAATAAAATAGACAACTAACAAATAAAATATGCAATATATAGCTGGCCTTGGACCTAGAAAAGCTACTTCCATGCAAAGGGCTATTTTGAGGGCTGGAAGGGTTTACAGTCACAAAGAATTGTTGACCCCTCTAGAAGCTATGAAGCGACTTGTCTTTACAAATGCTGCTAGTTTTTTAAGGGTTAGAGGGATTGGGAAAGCAACTTCTGGGAACCATGTTATGGATCCATTGGATGATACTAGAATTCATCCAGAGTCATATGAACTAGCTAATAAAATGGATGAGGATGTATACTATGAAGATGCATGACATGATATAGATGATATGGATGAGGAAATACAAGAAATGATAGCTGAACATGTCAAAAAATATCCCCATGTGTTAAAGGCCCTTGATATTGATGAATATGCTAGAAGTGTGGAACAACAAACATCCAATAAAAAGCGGGAAACTCTTGCTAACATAAAGATTGAATTGGTACATGGATTTAAGGATTGATGAACACCATATAAAGAGCCATCCCAGGATGAGGAATTTTATCTTCTAACTGGAGAAAATGAAGAGACCCTTTCAATGGGGAAAATTGTACAGGCAACTGGCCATAGAATCCTAAATAATCATAGAAAAGCTGCTTCCATACAAAGGGCTATTTTGAGGGTTGGAAGGGTTTACAGTCATGGAGAATTGTTGACCCCTCTAGAAGCTATGAAGCGACTAGTCTTTATAACTGGTAGCCACATAATGGAGAGGTTAAGGAGGTTGAGGATCCATATTTTTCCAAAGCGGATACCATTAAACAAAGTGAACAAGTTGCTAACGCCCTACTATCAGAAAGGGAATTCTAGCTAATTTGAGCTCATAATTTGGTCACAATTTGATTACTAGTTGCTAATGCCCTACTATTTGGCAAGGGAATTAGAGCTAATAATTTGGTCGCAATTTTCTTAACAGAATAACTCGGGATTCATGTAGCGGGGAACTGAGGCCCCAGTAGGGGCAGCTCCAAATCACCCGACTTTTCTGTCCCTACGTAGGGAGGGGACGACTAGGGAAGAAGCTACAGAGGCTAACCGCCTATATGCCCTGGCTCCCCACTTCTCTGCTCTCTTCCTGGGCTCCCCCCCTTCTTATATACTATTCCTATTCTTGTTATAGGAATACAGATGATCTGGGTAGTTTGCCATCTGGGCAAGGGATATGCCCATCTGTTCTTTCTATATGAATACAAACATAATACAATCTCATGCAATCTGTTCTTGCTATAGGAATACAAACATAATACAATCTCATGCCCCTACTATTATAAAGGGAGGCGTTAGGAACCTCTTTTTATGGAAGTTTTTTGGACAAATGCAAAAACCAAAAGTAAACTTAAAAGATTTAGCCAACCCGAAAAGCAAAGGCCATTTAATTTATAGGGCCATTTCATTCAAATTAAATTCCAATTCATTCAAAATGAAAGCAAAGGCCCTACTATTCTATGGGGCCATTTACCAGGAATTAAAGCTGGTTACAGCTGGAAATAAAGTGAACAAGAGAATGCAAGAAAAGCAAATGAACTTGAAAAAATCATGATGACAAAAATGAAAGGACCAACCTCTTGCACATTTGTTGCCGAGAATCTATCTACAACAATTGTGCCTGCTTCCTGTGTGTGTGAAAAAGTGGAATAAGTCTGTAAGTTGTAAGACACAACACTTCAATTAAGTCATTACATGTATGGTTAGACATATATAATCGTGAATAATAAAACCATAATAAATCGACGAATTGCCTTCTAAAAGATGCAAGTATAGACTTGTTCTCAAATTTGTATAAGCAATACTAGTGACTAGACTACACCAAGATGAAAGATTTAATCTGTATGAGCATGATATTAAGCTAAATGGATGCAAGATTATGCTAGATGGATGAATAGTAAGCTATATGAATTCAAGCAATTATAATTGAACTAAATATGCAAAAAGAAATTAAACTAAGATGCAATAATCTCAAAAAGCAAGCACAATATCTTCAATGACTCCAGAGCAAAAACAGTATAATAACAATAAATCTCCAGGGTGTTTTGAATGAGAGATGAAGGCTGAATTTATAGAGAATCACAAGAGAGATCGAGAAAAAGCACAATTTAGGATAATTGAAATAATTGAGAAATCAGATTCAGTTAACCTTGAGGTAAATTCCAATTATAGTTGAATTCAAATGCATTCAGATTGTAAGTTTGAGTTTGCATTAGATATATAATTCAATTAATTCCATGCACTTGAGATGAAAATAGGCAATTCCATGCGATTTCTTTGATTTATTCAAGAAAAGAGTCTTTTCAATGCAACTGAACTTCTTTTCTCAAAAGCTTTGAGTTCCAATTTTAGAGAATGATTAAATTCCTTTAATTGTTTTTCTGATTTCTAGTTCTCAATTTAGAAGAAGAAATAATATCTCAAGTTTGATTTCTCTCTTCAATTTAACTCTTGCTTGTATATTAATTCCTCTTTTGTGATAAATTAAATCATTTTTTTATGATTAAATGGCAAATTTATTAATTAATTAAATATGCTAGGATATTTAATAAATTAAATAGGATAATTGATCAAAATGATTTTCTTGGAATGATTTAATTAATTAAATAAATATTTAATTAATATAGAATAATTCACTTGCCATGTGACATTTAATGATTGAAGAATTAATTAATTGTGTGCTCAAAGTTGATTTAATTGCCTTTGGTTAGGACCTTGGTGATGTTGTCGAAATTAGGGGCCCATGGTTTAGGTGACCAATTTTAGGGTATTACATTTTCCCCTCTTTGAATTAATGTGCGAGAAACGCGTTGGTTCAAAGAATAGTTGATGTCTAGGAGATACCAGTTCTGAACTTGATTGATCACGAACTAGATGAAGAGCAAGGTGTTTAGCTTGATTTGAAGCGATGAAGCTAAACAAAGTTGATTAAAGTGATATCGATCCTGAACTTGATTGAACTAGAACTGATAGAGAGAAAAGATACCAAACTTGAACTTGATTGATCAAGAAGCGGATCTTACTAATCTAGAACTTGATTGAACTAGACATAGTGAGCGAAGATAAAATCGATCTTGAACTTGATGGATCAAGACACGATGAGCGAAGATAAACTGTCCAACTTGATTTGAAGCGATGAAACTGAACACCTTCTTAGATTGAGCGTGTGATCAAAGATACTCTTTAAAATTTTGATTGTGTTTAAACGAATAATTGGCTTGATGAAAAGTGATGAAACTGATTAACGTTAAGAGACTGATTTAGATGAAGGCAATATCAACTTGAATTGAAGTAGTGAAACTGATATGCCCCTAGCGATAAGAATTTGTTTGATTTTCTTTAGTTGAAAAGAGTTTTGCTCGACTTTTGATGAAGATTTGAAAAATTTTCTCGACTTTAAAGATGTGAGGTCATGAGGTCACGAGTATGCCCCCTCGAGAGTGAAATCAAAAGATAGCAAGGGTATATAATGATTATAAGCAATTTTTGGTGATGATAATGACTTGAGCACAAAGATTTTGTCAAAGGAATATTTGAAGATTTAGTGATGATTGATGTGAAATTGAGTGCAAATTGAAGAAAAGAATGAGAATTTGAGGAAAGCACTAAGTGGTCGCAGTTGTACAAAATTGACTAGAAGAACGATCTCAGATTTTGATTTCGATCCCAAAAATGGAATCAGGACAGGCAAATTAGCTAAAGTTACAATTTTCATGTGCACTGGAGCAATTTGAAATATTAGGTTTTGGGCTATATAAGGGGTCCAAGTGTCATTTTCAATTTATTTTAACCTCTCCAAGTTTGAAATTTGAAAAAGCCTTCTGCGAAGAAAAATGGTCATTCCAATCTAGGAGCACCGATTTGAGTGCCAGAGATGTCATAATCGACTGCAAAATTACGAGCCAACGGTGAGTGACTAATCTTATGCCTTTTTATTTCATCAATTTTGATTTTTTTTCTTTTTAGTCATTTAAAATTCATTCCATGTCATTTTGTTGTGCGAGATGACAATGTGTCTCGTACGACAAACTATCTTTTAGTATTTTATCATTTGAGGCCATTAGTTATGTTGTGCAAGACCTACCTGTGTATCGTAAAAATGTTTTCTTAGAAGACCATTCTATCGTGTGGGTATATGTATTTCATCGTATAGGAGTCTTTTGTCGTGCTATAACTATTCCTTACTCGCACGAGTTTCTGCCTACATTGTGAAATGTAGTATGAAAAAAAGTGAGCTTTTTTAAGGGTGCAAACATGAAAATTTGATTTGGTAATTGATGTATTTGGATTTTGCATGATGTTTACTTTGTCTTATAGAAAATTTGATAGACTTTCTGATGCTCTATTGTTTGATTCTTGCAGGTTCAATTTCCACATGTTCTATTCCGATGTGTCTATCCTCCTACTATGAGGCTAGTTTGTGAGTTATCCAATATAGATAGAGCACATATTGACTTGTGTGGGTTTACCAACCTTTTAAAGATGCTAGATATCCATGTGAATTACAAGATGCTCACTGCATTGGTTGAGAGATTCCATTCTGAGCATAACACATTCCATTTACCAGTTGGGGAGATGACCATCACTCCAGAGGATGTTTACAAGATTCTCAGGATTCCATTTGCTGGAGATAAGGTTGATTATGATTCGACTCAACGTCCTGGTATATTAGTCTTGAGATGCATATTTCATGATGAGGACATTCTTTCACGGGCTATCAATTGGGATGATATGATGGCCAGGTATAGTGAGGAGTTTCCCTTGGCATGTGTCTTGCTAGGATTCATTGGTTGCTTTGTTATGCCGAACATGGGACAATAGGGTTTCTTATGCGGTTGGGCCAAGATGCTGGAGATACTAGTGAATCATCTTGAGAGATTAGGATGGGGTTATTGTCTATTAGCTCACATGTATCATGAGATGCATGCAGTTGTATACAAAGAAGGGAAGAGCATGGCAGTAGGGGTCTTGTTTTTATAGATATGGGCCTGGGAGCATCTCCTAGTTTCCAGACCTATTATGGATGATGCCAGAGATCCACAACAACCGATTGTTTACATATATTATGGATATGTTACTCAGCCCCATCTGGGAAAGACAAAGTATTGGAGATGACAACTAGATGACCTGATTGTTGTTTTATGGAGACTGTACAGGGGCCTTGAGATTTGGGATGACTAGAGAGATGTGCGGAGAGATATGTTCATGACTTGTCCTCTTATCGATAGATCTATGATGGTTATTGAGAGATTTGTTGTATCTCGGGTCATGAGGTAGTATGGTAGGCCTCAGGGGATTTCACAGGACTTTACTGCCTACGCTCGTTATGTAGATGAGGAGAGACAAGGATGGGCCCCTAGGTTGTCCTACGCATTGAGCATGTAGGCACTGATAGGATTACAATGACTTTGGTGGGATTATTTGGATGACATTGTAGATGCGGGGGTACTGCCTCAGTATAGGGATTGGTTCCAGTAGCATCCGTTCCCTAGGTTTACGGATCCAGCTGAGTAGGTGCCTCTTATAGAGGAGATTGAGGATGATGCCCCTACACAGGCACAAGGACAGGCATAGGGAGAGAGATAGAGAGAAGAGGCTCCTAGGCGAGCTGGTGGTGATCCTAGCGTGAGCAGCAATAGGGTACGAGCCGGGGGGAGACAACAGTAGAGAGGAGAGGGCGGATCTCTAGGAGCTGTTGGTGTGAGGATGAGTGGTGCTAGGACAATAGAGGGTGGAGGAGAGGAGGAGCGAGTAGCTCCTAGACACGTACAATAAAGGAGGCATGAGTAGGGTGGAGATGGAGGTAGAGATGGAGGTAGAGAGCCTGTGAGAGAGCAGGGGGTAGTTGATGTAGCATGGTTGATGAGAGCGAGATTAGTAGGTTTGCAGTCACAGTTGACTATGGCCCAAACACAACTTACAAAGTGGGATTGACAATTGGTGGAGCTCAGAGTAGAGTGAGCTCAGAGCAGAGTGAGATGGATAGTTGGCTGAGGTTAGGGAAGAGTGAGACCAACAACTGGCTGAGGTCATAGTAGAGTGAGACGCTCTTCAGTGGGAGGTTTTACACCCGACGAGCTGAGCAACTTATTATGTTGCGACATATAGCATAGCAGTTCTTATAGCGCAGCAGGTTGCCCTACTCTTAGTACATGGCACAATTTGAGGGAGCTCAGGCACCGAGGCAAGATGCCAGTCAGCAGGCTCCACCTCCTCCACCACCTGGCGATGAGGGAGAGGAAGAGAGCTAGATTTTTATAGCTCTTAGATTTTGTTAGATACCCCATTTTTTTGTAGCCCATACGATTCTTGCTCTGATGGGAGATTGTCTATGACAGTTATATCACTTGTACTCTGAGATATTGATGATTATATATACGAGATCTTGATTTGATTTCATTATACTTGTGTCGATTGATTTATGAGATGTTTTTCTATATGCTTTATTCTATATGTATACATATCTGTTCAATATGGATGTATGTAATGTAAATGAATATGAATGTTTGTTTTTGTTTCTTTTCATATGCAAATAAATGATGAAAATGAGTAACTAGTAATGCAAATTGTTTATTTATTTTTCTTCTATACAATAAAATGAATGTAAATGAATGTATGAATCTATATAAGATGCGTATGTATGCAACAAACATCTCAATACATAAGTACTCGATCAGAGAAATGATGAAAAAAAGACCACTTAGGTGAGAAATGATGATACTTCAAACTCTCATTCAAAAGATAAAGAGATCATTGTTAATCATGCAAAAATCACTTGAAATGCAAAAAATGCAGAATGAATGCAACTTAAACTAGTCACTGAATTTAGAATGCTTAATTTTCATCACTGAGCATTTACAAACATAGCAGGTAGAATAGAGTTCCTTCATTTTCATGTGCAATATTAATTATCTTGTCCACAATGACCCTTTTTTTGTTCATATCCTTGGATAGATTACACATGCATCTGGATTGCACATTTAAAGAAAATACCCTCCAAATAGACAAAGAAATGATGCCAACCTTCCTGTAGCATACAAATAAGCGGAGTCGAGGTATGTGTGGCGATTTCACCTTGATGTGAAGGCTCTGATCACAGACACCCAGTTGATTAGATGTTTCCAGATCATCAGAATCATTCCTACAAGCAGAAAACAAAGAAAATATTATGCCCCCAATCCTTGCTCCTCTTAGTCAAGATAGACTTCCTTGAGTTACTCAGAGGGAATAATAATCGAAAACCAATATAAAAGACAACACACAAAGAAAATTTCATGCATATCTTAAAGTATTTAGTGATTGTTTTCAGTAGTTGTTTTGCTTGTGTACTTAGTGATAAAACTCTTCAATAGTTAGGAGACAGGTGACTGACTTAGATTGGACGGCTGGGTATCACTGACATAATTAAGACTTGGTTGATATTTCTTAGGACACATAAAATGCTCAGTCGATTACCCTAAGACTAGGACATTGATCAGTTTCAAGCCATGAGGGTTCTAAAAGAACCAGAATGTCACAAAAGTGACTAAAATATATGTACAAGAAAAATCAAAGATGTATGAAAGAGGGAAATGACAACGTTGCATTGATAGATGGAGCACTTGAGGACAAGAGATGCCTATTTGCCAGGTTTTTAGTTGCTTGGCAAAGATTTTTTTTTTTTTTTTTTTTCAGGACTTTTTAGTTGTACAGGTTGCTGGAGTAGAGAATACTAAGTGAAGAAATTTTTCAAGTGAATGGTGTTGATCGGTTCACAAAGTTGTTCTCCTTCCAATGTTGAGAGATGATAGGCACCAGAGCCAAAGGCTGTAGTAATGATATAGGGACCCAACTAGTTGGGTTCAAACTTCCCTTTGTTGTCTCGAAACTGTTGATTTTAGGATTTTCTCTCAAAACAAGGTCACCGACCTGAAATGCTCATTGTTGAACCTTCTTGTTATATCCTTTAGATATTCTCTTTTGATACACTCTCAGATGATCAAATGCCACTTGCCGATGTTCATCCAACAACTCGAGTTCTTGCAATCTAGATATTCTATGGTCTTCATTAGTAACAAGACCTTGCAAATAAACTCTCAAAGATAGTATTTCCACTTCAATAGGTAATACTGCTTCAGATCTATACACCAAAGAAAAAGGTGTAGCCCCAGTAGGTGTTCTAATACTTGTTCTATAAGTCCATAGTGCAGGATTGAGCTACAGATGCCAATCCCTCCCATATTTGTTTACTGTTCTGTGTAAGATAGCCAACAGGTTTTTGTTAGATGCTTCAACTTGTCCATTACCTTGAGGGTAATATATGGATGAACAGTGCTATTTGATTTTGAATTTCTCATAGAGATCGTCTAGATCTTTATTCTTGAATTGTCCTCCATTATCAGTCACAATGGATGAAGGTATCCCATACCTGCAGATGATATAGTTAAGGATGAACAAAGCTACTTGTTTACTGGTTACTTTGATGAGCGGAATTGCTTCTACCCACTTAGTGAAGTACATAGTGGCAGTTATGATAAACTTGTGTCCATTGGATGATGCATGATATATTTGACCAACGAGATCAGAGGCCCATTGTTGAAAAGTCCAATGTGTAATGAAGGGTATGAGATCTCTTGCTGGAGCATGTATGAGATTCCCATGTAGCTGACACTTCTCACAAGTTTTAGAAAACTTTATAGCATCTTTCTCCATGTCTGGCCAGTAGTAGCCAACCCTTAGTAGTTTCCAAGCTAAAGTAAGACCATTCAAATGAGATCCACAAATACCTTCATAGACTTCTGATAATGCACGTTGAGACTTTTCAGTTTCTAGACACCTAAGGAAAGTACTATCCAAACCTTGCCTAAATAAATCATTAGTGATGATGAAGTACCATGAAGCATTTCAGATTAGGTTCCTTTTCTCATTACAAGTAAGATTTTTTGGGATGATTTGGTCTCATAGATAAGAATAAATGTGGCTGTAGTGAGATGAGTCATGTCCAATAATAGAATAGACTATCTGGGACTCAGAATAATCATAGGCAGGGTAATGTAACTCTTCCACCAGGAATTCAAAGTGAAAATTAGATTCTTGTAACTTTGGTATGGATGCCAAGGTGGCCATAGCGTCTGCTACTCCATTTGCGGGTCTGGGAATCTACTGGAATGATACAAAAGTAAAATATTTCTTGAGATCATCCACCATTCTCTTATAAGGCATCAGTTTCTCATCTTGAGTCTGATATGTATCATTGATTTCATTGATGATTAGCTGAGAATCTCCATAGATGTGTAATTCCAGAACCTTCCATTCGATAGCTAGCTTGATCCCGTTTACCAAAGCTTCATACTCTGCAATGTTGTTTGTGCAAGGGAAAAGAATCTTGTAAGCCTTCAGGATTGATACCTTTGAGGAGTAATAAAAAATATTCCAACACCGGAACCATGTTGAGTGAAAGACCCATCAAAGAACATATTCCATAATTGTTGAGTAAGGTGCATGATTGATTCATCTAGAAATTCTATATCCAGAGGTTGAGTATCTTCAAGTGGAGCATCAACAAGTTGATCTACAATTACTTTTCCTTTGATGGCTTTGCATTCTACATATTCAATATCAAACTCTGTTAGAACCATGACCCATTTATCTAATCTTCCTGTAAGTGTTGCTTTGTGGAGAAGATATTTGAGCAGATCAATCTTAGCTACTAGCTTGATGGAATGTGCTAACATGTAGTGTCTCAATTTTTGTGTTGCAAAGACTAATGCCAAGCATGCTTTTATAGCATAGTTCATTTCATAAGACACCAACGTTCTGCTGATATAAAATACAGCTCTCTCTTTTTAATTTTCATCCTATTGTGCCAGAAGTGCCCCCAATGATGAATCAATAACTGATATGTATAAAATAAATGGTTTACCTTGAATTGGTGGCATTAGTATTGGTGGATTAGACATGTATTCTTTTATTTGCTAAAGGTGTTGTTCACATTCTTGATCCCAGTTATAGGTTACTCCTTTCCTTAATACTTTTGTGAAGGGTTGAGCCTTATCTGCTAGCTGAGAAACAAAGCGTCTGATTAACTGGAGACATCCTTGTAGACTTCTCATTTGACAGATATTCTTTGGAGGTGGAATTTCCATTATAGCTTGGACCTTCTCAGGATCAACCTCAATTCCTTTCTTTGAAATAATGTAACCAAGTAATTTCCCTGATGTCACTCCAAATGCACACTTTTTAGGATTTAGCCGGAGCTTGAATTTTTCCATTCTATCTAGTATGAGACCTAGCTCTTGAATATGTGTGGATCTCTTCATAGTGTTTA
Organism: Cryptomeria japonica; assembly: GCF_030272615.1. Taxonomy (NCBI): domain Eukaryota; kingdom Viridiplantae; phylum Streptophyta; class Pinopsida; order Cupressales; family Cupressaceae; genus Cryptomeria; species Cryptomeria japonica. The sequence continues at coordinate 417,286,761 of NC_081407.1, forward strand.
CTAAGGTGTCATCAACATAATCTTCCATGTTTTTATGCATCATATCATGAAAGATAGTAGTTACTACTCTTTGGTAAGTTGCTCCTGCATTCTTTAGCCCAAATGGCATGATGTTCCAACAAAAGGTTCCCCATGCACAGGTGAAAGCTATCTTTTCTTGATCTCTTCAGGAGCTATTTTGATTTGATTATAACCAGATAATCCATCCATTAATGAGTACATCTCATATCCAATAGTCATATGCACTATCATATCAATATTCGGCAATGGAAAATTGTCTTTCAGACATGCTTTGTTGAGATCTTTGAAGTCTGTAAAAACCCTAATAGATTTGTCTACCTTTGATACAGGTACTATGCTTGAAATCCATTATGCATAGTCTATAGCTCAGATAAATCCAACTTTTAGCAATTTTTCTAGCTCAGCCTTGACTAGTAGTGCCACATGAGGGTGCATCTTGCAGAGTTTTTGCTTGACTGGTTTAACTCCTGGTGTAATAGAAATATGGCGCATGATAAGATCAAGATATAGGCCTGGCATATCAGAGTATGTCCATGAAAAGTTGATCTTCTTTTCTAAAAAGAGATTGCTGAAATCTTTTAACTCATCTGCTGATAATGATTGAGCTAAGTGGATGATATGTGGTGTCTTTTGACTCCCAATATTTACTGGCTTAGTTGGTTCAATCAATATAGAATACCTTTCTTGGAAGTTACTTGGCAGTATATCAAGTATCTCACCTTTAGGTGCCTCAAAGAGGTTTTCACCCTTAGGTACGTCATTTATTTTTTCTATTTTTGATTCTGACACCGCCACAATGTGGTTTTCACCATCAGATCTTATATTTTTTGTTTTTTTATTTTTGCGACTAAGATACTTGATATCTATTTCAGTCATGTTCTCACTTTGTTCGCTAGTGGAAGAGTCCATTGGTTCAACTGCATTAAGGTAGTAGGCTAACATATAGTCATTGGCAAAGATAGGTACATTCATAGGTTGGTTTTGGAAACTACAATCAATTAGTTCAGGATGTACCACGGATAAAGTCTGAACAGGTTCGAGGGAGTTCACGACATTGTCATCATAACTTTGGACCGACAAGTCGAGTTCTAGAAGACTACCTTGCGTAAATGTCTCGAGACCAGGAATAGTTACAACATGATCATTGAAGTGCACCTTAATATTTAGTTGACCCAATCCAATAGACCTACTTGTAGCACCATTTTCTATGCCAGATTGGACTACATATTGTGGCTCGATAATAACAAGATCAGTAGACAGATTCTTGAATTCCATGATAGAGGAGTCAGAGTTTGAGGCTGAATAAGTATTGTCATCAATAGGACTATTGTCGGAGTCATCAGAGTCAAAGAGGAAGTTTACGACTCTTCTTCAAGTGATTGAGTGAATGTATGTATAGTGTCAACACCTACATCTTTGATGCTACAAGTTCCTTCATGATTTGGTTCATTTATCACTTTTATTTGACATACCTATTGACATAACCTTGATGGTTCTATGAATTTTTGTCTTCTACTCCATTCAGCTTCCTTAGAACTAATGACTGGTTCTATTTCTATAGCTTTCAATTCTTCTTGTGTAGTTCCATACCTAATTTGTTCTTGTGTCCTTCCTCTTTTTAGCTTTTGTTCATAATCTACCTGTGTTTTTAGTCTGATTTCTTCTATATCTGTTTGTAGTTTTAAGCATATCAGCTCTTGTGTGTCATCCATGATATCATTGGACTCTTTTGGAGTTTTTGTACTAGATGTATCTGATAGATGATCTAGACCCCATTAATAATCATTTGAGTCAGTTACTGAATCATCTACTTATTGTCTACCAGTATATGTGACTGGAATTTTGAGTGGTGTAAACAATTATCTGATTCTTTCTACCTCTTCTCTCATATCCTCTGGAATTTCTACTCCTTGTAATGTTGTAGCTGATATCATTGGGACTTGATTATCGACTATTTCCTCTCTCTTGATTGATAGTTCTTTTTGTTCTTTTTCATACTCTTCTTGAGTCTATTGAGTGTTTACTTCTTGTGATAGTGAAGGTAGTGTCTTTTTCTTCCACTTAGACTTAGAAGCATGTTTTTGGTCTGATGGCTTTCCTGGATTGTATCCTAGTCCAACTTTGTCATTTGTAGACTTTGTTTGTAGATGAATGGGTTCAATGATACCTTCCTGATTTTTTCTCAGAGGACCAGTACCTGAATATCCCATGCATTGAATCATTTGATATCCTAGACCATATTGTGTCAGGGAAATCTCACAATGTCTTACTTCTTTGTTTTCACCATCTTCTTTGAAAAATGATTTGAGAACAATATCCTATTCTATTTCATTTGCAAGGGAAGTAGAGGATTGTACAAAGAGATTGTCATATATGACATTTGGAGTGGAAGTCTATGGCTTCATAACCTCTGATGCTTTTCCTTATTGTCTGGGTGATGGAGGAAGAGAAATGAGTAAAAGTACTGGTTCTATCTTGTATCCATCCATGCTAGTATTTGTGATTTTCAATTTCTTTTCTAAGTCCTTCATCAAGGTTTCTGAACTTTCAGCTGTAGAGGTTGCTCTATTATGATGCACAAAGGTATCAACACTCTTTGTCAATGCATTACATAGGGAGTTTGTATCAGCAAGAATATTGACTTCAACTCCATTATAAGGAAATTTTAAGCACTGATGATATGTAGATGGAACTACTTTCATTTCATGAATCCATGGCCTGCCTAGTAAGATGTTGAATGACAAAGGAAGATCAAGCACCTGGAAAATAACATCCCTTTCTACAGGTCCTACTATGATTGGTAATAGTACCAAACCTTTAGAGGTTCTTTCTTCTTCATCATAAGCTTTGATTTCTTATTTTCTTGGCCGGATCAATGATATTTTTAGAGAAGCCCAACTGTGTAAGCAGATTATAGGTACAAATATTCAACCCAGTGCCTCCATCTATCAAAACATGTTTAACTCAGTTTTTATGGATCATAGCTTCAATGTGCAATGGCTGGTTATGTGGGTGATTTAGCGAGTTGTCATCTTCTTCAAAGAAAGTAAGATAGTGAGGCAAAGTCAGGTGATCCACCATAGATTGAAACCGATCGATATCTAAATCTTTTGGGACATTAGTAGTGATCAACGCTTTGTCCAGGATCTCTTTATGAGTAGAAGAGATTTTCAGCAATTCAAAGATGGAGATTTGAGCATTCATTCTTTTCAGTTGTTCGATAATTCTATATCCAGGGGATGACGATGAAGTTAGCTGTTTAAATTTAGCAAACGTTGTATCTATTTGTTTGTTTGATGAGGTTGGTAGGTTTGATATTGTTTGAGTAGGAGTTGAAGAACTATCTCCTTGGAGATTGACTTTCTTTTGAGCGTGGGTCACAACATTTGCATTTTGTGATTCATGTTGTTTGTCTTTGATTATAATCACATTGCAATATTCAGGTTGAGAAGACTCAATCATGTTAATCACATTATCATTGCTCGTATAGGTGTAATTAACTTTTGCACCTCCTTTTGTCTTTGAGGAATCACCTTGTTCATAAACAAGTAAGGGATCCTTAAAAGCTTTGTGATTAACATTAGTTGTGTGATTTCCAACAGCAATTTTGCTAGCATCAATGAGATCTTGAATCTCATGCTTGAGCTTCATGCAGTTGTTTATGTTTTTACCTTTGTTTCGATGGTATTCGCAGTATTCATTTTCTCTCCACCATTTTGGTTTAACTTCTGGATCATATGGCCTAGAATTGTTTGGTAAGGTTATCAGATCATTTTCCAATAAAGTTTTGAAAGCGGATTCGTATGATTCTTCCAGAGGAGTGAATTCGTGTTGAGGTTTCGAAAGCCAAGGTTTCTCTTTAAACCACTCTTTTACTTTCTTTGGAGGATTTTTTGCTGCAGTTTCAACTACTTTGAGTGCTTGCGTGCCACTAGCCAAGTTAAATATCGTGGATTTTGATTTTGCTTTAACAGTGTCTACCACTCCATCATTAACAACGTTTTTGTTGCTATCTTTGCCATATTTCCAATATTTGTTCTTTTCTTTGGAGCTAGAAGCTTGTTGTGTGTCTTTCCAAAGTGGGATATCTCCTTTCTTTATAAGCACATCTTCCATTATGAGGGTACTGTCTACCATTTTGTTGAATGAGGGATATAGTTGCATTTGGATACTGTATTTCAATTTAGGGATTAAGTTGTTGATGAAGATATCCATCTTCTCAGAATCTGGAATAGGTCGTGAATATCTAGAGAATATCTTTCTCCATCGTTGGAGAAAAATGAGAAAGGGCTCTCCTATTTTTTGCTTGGTATTGCAAAGCTCTATCATAGTGATTGGGTGACGAATGTTATAGGAGTATTGTTGTAGAAACACTTGGATTAATTCTTCAAAAGTTTTTGTTCCTATAGGTAGACTTGAGAACCATTCCATGGCTTGCCCCCCTAAACTTCTTGGGAAAAGGCGCATGAGATATGTTTGGTCATGCATGAACTCCATACATAAATCACAAAATTATCTGATATGGTCTTGGGGATCTGAGTTACCATCGTATTTGTCAAATTTTGGGATCTCCACTCGTGAAGGAAATGGAGACATGTAAATATTTTTGTCAAATGGAAATGGGCATATTGTGTCTAGAGAATATTGTTTTGATGATTTATCCTTGTTTTTCAGTTCTGTGATCTTAGTTCGCAAGGCTTGTAATTATTTGTTTACTATTGCTAAGGGTGTCTCTTCCTCTTTAGTGATGAGGGCCTAAACATTATAACCAGTAGGAATTTTAGCTCCTTGCTTTGCTAGTTCTAGAAAATAGTCTTCTTTTTCTCTAGCCATGATAACCTTCATCATTTTTTGAAAATCTCTCTCTTTTTGACATTTCTGTATATCAGTTTCTGGAGATTCAGAGGCTTTATATTCACTTGATGAGGAATAACTGTTGGTATCATGGATAGTGAGATTGTCATAAGTTTTGTGTTTAGCGGCTTGTCTTTCTTGTTTTGTTCCAGATATGGTGGGAGACAAGGATTGATCATAAATTGGCATATCTAATGATGAAGGTTTATCAATGAGAGGATCCTTTACGTAAAATGGATTATCCTTTGCCCTCAACAACTTTCTTACGAGAACGTCTGGTTTGAATAGGCATTTTTATTGACTGATGTGACCTAAAGCTGTCTTTGATGCAGAAGTCAAGATCAAATTTGGAGCTAGTTGTTTGTTTAACGTATCGATTGAGAGAAGCAACTAAGATTGAGTCTGGTTTTAGGAAAGATCTATCCCATATAAGATGTTTATCTAAGTTACCTAGTTTGATTTAAGAGAAGTGACTAAGACTCATCTGGTTTCAGGAACGATCTATCATGTGTAAGAAGTTATCTAAGTAACTTAAGTTTGATAAATGGTTGATTGAAATAGCTGAAAGATGATTGAGAAAATCGTGCAACACCATGATAGAAGTGCATTGTTTAGATTTGTTTATGCTCAGAATGATGATAGCTAGTTTTATGCTCGTTGTGGACTGTTTTAGGCAAGTTTGACTATTCTGGATTGACAAAATCAGAGATTCGTACGATAGATTTTATAGGACCAGATGACAGTTTAATAGCTTCAGGACGATAAAAACATAATTTTGTACGAGTTGCTGCCTATGTTCGCACGACAGATGGGTATACCTTAGATAAAAAATTGATGACTAATGGTTTTTCGTACGACACAGAATCAAAGACCAGAGGATAATTCCCTAAGTAGGATGACAGTTTATTAGATTTCATACGACATAGAATAAGGACCCAGACGACAAACTATTAGACCTGATGAAATTTTGTACAACAACAGGTATGTAGTAGGATGATAAATCAGAAGACTCGTACGACAACTTATTGGACAGAGACAAAAATTCTGATAGATCGAGTTTTTAATGACTGATGACGACCAATTTTGAGATGGACTGAGTTTTTGGACAACTGAGATGGACTAGTTTGCGACACAGACAAAGTTTCAACTAAGATAGACTTGTTTTTGACACTGACATAGTTTTGACTAAGATAGACTAGTTTTTGACACAGACAAAGTTTTGACTAAGATAGACTAGTTTTTGACATGCACAAAGTTTTGACTAAGATAGACTAGTTTTTGACATAGATATATTTTTGACTAAGATAGACTAGTTTTTGACATGGACATAGTTTTGACTACTGAGTTTTTTATTGTTTTCTACAATTTTGGTATTTCAGTTTCATTTTCAGGGATGAAAACACAGTAAACATGCAATACATATAATGACTCCAATCACAACATGCTAACCCTATGGAAATTGGTGAGAGAAGAAAACCTTTGCTTGGTGACTTAGGTATACACCCAATAGCTAGTCAGAATACGGCCACTGAGTCCCATGCAATGGATTCTCAACGTCGTATTAGCCGACTCCAAACAATAATGGGGGCACGATATGACAAGTATCTTGGGAGAGTTACTATCTCTCTTGCACAAAGATTATCCCCCCTTTCAGAGGTGAACCAGGTAGCTTCTAATCTTAATTGGAAATAGTAAGGGATCTGTTTGGTGCATCGGGGTATAAACTCAATTAAGAGGTCTCCCAGCCTTGAAAACCAATGTTTGATATATTCAAAGATACAGAGGAGAGCTATTCCTAAGCACTGTTGTTGACTTGATTTTCATCAAATCATGTTTATTTTATAGTGGGTTGGAGTACTTGGTGTTTAGCCATTCCCACTTGGGTCATTCCCCTCTCACCAGCCCTAATGGCTTTGGCCTTATATGCTTCTTGGGAGGCCAGGCCCACTAAAGTTATACAAATCTCAAACCTAGAAAAAGCCTCAAGGGTCTGGATTTTTGATTGTCTATGTAGACAAGAGCATACTCTCTTACCTCTTAGAATTTTCTTAAAACATGAAAGACAAATTTGTTCATTAACTAGATAGCAAGTTAGGTGCCTAAAAAATGAATTTAATGAATACGCAATGTTTGCTTGAATCTCCTCAAGCAACTTGCAAAGACAACAAATCAATAGTCATATTGTCTTTGTTTGACAAGCATATTTTTCGACAAGCGTTCTGCAAAAACTGATTAGGTTGTGAAAATTTCTCAGACAGACGAACAACAAGCCAGGGTCAATGTTAGTATGATAAAAACTGAATGAGAAAACCTGAAGAATGAAATATTCTTTTAACCCAGAAACACAAAATATCGTACGATGATTCTCATCGAGTCATACAATAATTCGTACGAGATCGCACGATATCTACAGTTTGTCATTCAACACTGTGGGAAAAATCGTACAATATTTCATAGTAACTGTACGGACAAAAACCCGAAAAAATAAAAATGTAAAAAATAAGAAAAAGTTAGTCTTCGAGGCCGAAAGATGTAGTCTTCGACCCCATGGTGGGCGCCATAAATGTGTGTGTGAAAAAGTGGAATAAGTCTATAAGTTGTAAGACACAACACTTCAATTAAGTCATTACATGTATGGCTAGACATATATAATCATGAATAATAAAACCATAACAAATCGACCAATTGCCTTCTAAAAGATACGAGTATACACTTGCTCTCAGATTTGTATAAGCAATACTAGTGACTAGAATACACCAAGACAAAGGGTTTAATCTATATGAGCATGATATTAAGCTAAATGGATGCAAGATTATGCTAGATGGATGAATAGTAAGCTCTATGAATTCAAACAATCATAATTGAACTAAATATGCAAAAAGAAATTAAATTAAGATGCAATAATCTCAAAAAGCAAGCACAATATCTTCAATGACTCCAGAGAAAAAACTATATAATAACAATAAATCTCCAAGGTGTTTTGAATGAGAGATGAAGGCTGAATTTATAGAGAATCACAAGAGAGATCAAGAAAAAGCACAATTTAGGATAATTGAAATAATTGAGAAATCAAATTCAGTTAACCTTGAGGTAAATTCCAATTATAGTTGAATTGAAATGCATTCAGATTGCAAGTTTGAGTTTGCATTAGAGATATAATTCAATTAATTCCATGCACTTGAGATGAAAATAGGCAATTCCATGCGATTTCTTTGATTTATTCAAGAAAAGAGTCTTTTCAATGCAACTGAACTTCTTTTCTCAAAAGCTTTGAGTTCCAATTTTAGAGAATGATTAAATTCCTTTAATTGTTTTTTTGATTTCCAGTTCTCAATTTAGAAGAAGAAATAATATCTCAAGTTTGATTTCTCTCTCAATTCAATTCTTTTATTTTATTTTTCAATTTAACTCTTGCTTTGTATACTAATTCCTCTTTTGTGATAAATTAATTCATTTTTTTATGATTAAATGACAAATTTATTAATTAATTAAATATGCTAGGATATTTAATAAATTAAATAGGATAATTGATCAAAATGATTTTCTTGGAATGATTTAATTAATTAAATAAATATTTAATTAATTAAATAAATATTTAATTAATTAAATAAATATTTAATTAATATAGAATAATTCACTTGCCATGTGACATTTAATGATTGAAGAATTAATTAATTGTGTGCTCAAAGTTGATTTAATTGCCTTTGGTTAGGACCTTGGTGATGTTGTTAAAATTAGGGGCTCATGGTTTAGGTGACCAATTTTAGGGAATTACACTTCCTCTCAATTTTTGCACCTTGAGTCCGCGTATAATGATGGTGCGTAATTACTTTAAAAAAAATAAAATACCTCATGTTCGTCTAAATTTTGACGTCAAATATGAAATCTGAACTGTTGACAAAAGTCAACCCGATGGTAACACACAAGTAGAAGCATGTGATTGGGATAGAATACACTGATGAAGTCCATCGACATAACACACACTAGCGGCAATGGAGAAATCTCGTATTGTTGATACCCGATGATGCTATCGGTAAGACTTATCCCGCTGGACACTGGCAAAAGTAAAACACATCAGAAAATGTTATGGTGATAAAGGGTCAAAGCTTATGCTGAGGAGACATAACGTATTGGGAGGAGCTACGCTGAGGGAAAAGACATCAGGGAAATTATGCCCATCACATGAACACATTTTAAGCTATCCAGATACTCGATGAGACTAGCGGGATAGCTCACACCGATCAGCAGGAAGAGAGGTCATCGACTTATGTTATCTCGATGAGTAAGAAGAAATCAAGAGGCTGTGAAAATCATCAAACCAACATATGTCGATGGAATTTTGATGTCAAATATGAAATTTGCACTATCGACAAAAGTCAACCTGATGGTAACACACAAATAGAATGATGTGATTGGGATAGAATACACTGATGAAGTCCATCGACATAACACATACTAATGGAATTGGAGAAATCTTGTATTGTCGATAGCTGATGATGCTATCGGTAAGACTTATCCCGCTGGACACTGGCAAAAGTAAAATGCATCGACAAAGGTTACGATGATAAAGGGTCAAAGCTTATGTTGAGGAGACATAAAGTATTGGGAGGAGCTAAGCCAAGGGAAAAGACATCAGGGAAATTATGCCCATCGCCTGAAAATATTTTAAGCTATTCCGATGCCCGATGAGACTAGCGGGATAACTCGCACCGATTAGCAGGAAGAGAGGTCATCGACTTATGTTATCCCAATTAGTAAGAAGAAATCAAGAGCCTGTGAAAATAATCGGACCAACATATGCCGATCAACAGGTAAAATCCGTGTTCCTCAGGATGCAGACATGAAATTTCAACATGTCCAAATTCCGATGAACACGGGGTATACTTTTTAAAAAAAATCCGACAAAGCAAAAGAAATCCCATAGACGGTTGTAAATGTTCATCATTTTTTCGTCTGAATTTTGACATGAAATTTTAACACTTCGGAATTTTGACGAACATGGGGTAGTTTTTGGAAAAATAAATAAAGTAATCCGACAAAACAAAACAAATCCCATAGCTCGTCGGAAATGCTCGTCAAAAAATTGCTCCAAATGTACTAGTGAAGGTGTCGTAGGTGTATCTTTCTATGCTTGTGTAATTGTCAATGATTCCATTTGTGTGGTGAGTGGTGCTACTCTATTTATGGGTACTTGGTTATCCACACTTGCCTTTAAGTGATTATAGTGTTGAAATGGGTTCGGATCACCATGGATGGTGATTTCAATGCCTTTGTATGGAAATTTAACACATTGGTGGAATGTCGAATGTACAACCTGCATGACATGAATCCACGGGAGGCCTAATAACATGTTATATCCCAGTTCTCTATCCAAGACTTGAAAGGTAACATTTGTTGTGGTAGGTCCTACTTGTACTGGTAGTGTAACCACACCTTTTGAAGGGAGTTCTTCATCATCATATGCCTTGATGTTTATTCTGTTTGTGGGATCAATGTGAAGTTTAAAATAGCCCAATGCCATGACCAACTTTAGTGTATGAATGTTAAGACCAACCCCTCCATCTATGAGCACTCTTTTGACTTTATTCTTATGTATATAAGCCTCTAGATGTAGTGGATCATTGTAAAAAGGTCTATCATTAGGAACATCTCATTTTGTGAAAGAAATGTGGGTAGAAGCATCCATATTCCCTACCATGGATTGAAAAGCATTTTCATCTATGTCTCTGGCGGCTACTGAGTCTTGAAGTGTTTTATCTAGGATAGCTCTGTGATTCGGTGATATACACAATAGCTCAAAAAGGGATATTTGTGCTGGGGTTTTCTTTAATTGCTCAGCCACATTATAGTTACCTACAGTTGGTGACTAATTTGATGGCACTCCTTGTAAGGTCACTTTTGGTCTGCATGTAAATACTGCACAATCTTTGTCTCTTGGATTTATTGTGATAGTAGTCACTGTATTATCTCTTGTGAGGGATATGTTTTCAACATATGCTTTATTGTCAAGGTTTATTTCATATCCCATCTTATATTCATCATGTGAAATTTTGTCATCTATGATTTTTTCCATAATCTCATCTTCAAACCATCCTGAATATGGTGGTTCTTCCTTCCCCCAGTCCATAAGACAAAGGTTCTCATCTTTATTATACCTTGGTGCTTCTGACATCATGCATACTTGGTTCTCACAATTTTGGTCATCATCATCAATATTTATTGTATCTCCTAAGCTGATAGCATGAATGGTATAGTCATATGAGACCTTTGTATAGTTAATAGTGTTGTCTTGTGTTCCTGATGTTGATGCCTTACCTTTGTCATGTTTGACAAAAGGGTCTTTAAAGATGGTGTGATTTGTGTTTGCTGAAGTTTTGTTGGTGTCAATTGTGATATCACCTTGATCTATCAGATCGTGAACTAGGTTCTTCAACTTATAGCAACTTGCAGTCTTATGACCTTTTGTACGATGATAGTCACAAAAATCATTATCATTCCACCAGGTTGGTTTGAAAGGACCTGGTTCATACACTCTAATCTCTAGCAAAGAGATCACATTAGTTTGTATTAATTTGTTTAATGCTGATTCAATGGGCTCACCCAATGGTGTGTAGTTCCTTCTTGGAGCATTCATTCTTGGGAATTATGTGTTTGTAGCTTGTACAACATTTGCATTTGTTGACACTGTGTTATTTTTTGTATACATACTTTTATTCTGGCTGGATGATTGAATTGGTCCTTGTAAAGATACAATCGGTTGAGCCCTGTTCACTATATGGGCGTCTACAACACTGCCATTAGCCACATTCTTGTTTCTTGACCAGAACTTGGATTTATCATTGTTCGTGTTGTTTGTAGAAGCTCCATATTTTATGATACCTTATTCTACAAGTCCTTTCTCACATTTTAAAGACTTTCCAGTCATTTGTTTAAATGAGGTCAAACATTGCATTTGTATCAGGTACTTAATCTTTGGAATTAAGTTCTTTGAAAACATGTCAACTTGCTCAGTTTCAAGAATATTAGTCTTGCATCTTTGGTAGAGAGATCTCCATCTTTGTAAGAAGGATGCAAATGTTTCATTCTTATTTTGTTTTGCAACACATAGATCCATCAATATAACTGGAGTATCAATGTTATGTGAGAAATTGTCATGCCCAAACTTTTGGGTACAAACGGAATAATTTTTTTTTTAAAATACTTAACCTAGTACAACTAACTTATTAAAATAATGCAAAACTATTTTAGTCTTAACTATGTTTTTGGAGTGAATCTAACCACTAAGCCAAATTGGCAAAATAAAACATCTAAGTTAAAAGTGGATTATAATTCTCCAGCAAAATTGATAATATCTTCCATTAATGAATAATTGTACTCACTTAGCCCATGATCTCAAAATTAATTGATTAATAATCTCTTATAGTTCTTTAATTACCTAGGGTCTAAATAAACTTGTCCTAGTTATTAGCTTAAACAAACCTATTAATAAAATTTCCATAAATTAAAATACCTTATAATTTAAAATTTAAAAGGGGCCAACTTGACCCTACATATATCATTTTATTTTTTCCAAGGATTTATCCTTCCAAAGAGTTTAAAATCTCCTTATTAAAATGCTTCTACATTTATTTAATAATTTAAAAGTGCATTAATTATTTTACAAATAACTACTTTGATTCCATATAAATATAGAATTTAATTACATATATATATATATGTGATTGATATATATATATATATATATATAAAACAAGTGTGAGGGAATGTAAACAAAATATATTCATACACATTTATAAATATATATATACATATGCATATATAAATACATATGTGTGTGTGTGTGTGTGTGTGTGTGTTTATACCCAAGGATCACTGGAGCTCTCTTTTCTTTTATTTCTTTATTTTCTTATTACCTCACATGTTCTTTTCTTTTATTCCTATTTGATATTTGCCCTAACCCGAAATTAGGGTTAGGGCATGCGTGTGACAACATAATATTCTTTTTTTGTGTGTGTGTGCTGTGTGTGTGTGAAGCTTCTCTTTTTTTTTTTTTTTTGTGAGTGTGTGTGTGCAGGTGCGGGCACGACGACCCGAGTTCTATTTCTTGACGGAGCCGAAGGGGGATGTGGCGGAGAAGGCCGAACAGACGAAGCAAGTGGGAGAAGGAGAACGGAGGAGGTGGCAGTTCCCACGGGGCTGCACTCGCAGGCTGGGGACAGCTTCGCCCATTACTGCGGGCCCCTGCAGCTTGTGGACGTCGCCGCCCACAGCTGCGGCTCCTGCAACCTGTGGATGTCGCCGCCCATAGCTGCGGGCTCCCGTAGCCTGTGGACGTCGCCGCCCACAGCTGCGGGCTCCCGCAGCCTGTGGACGTCGCCGCCCACAGCTGCGGGCTCCCGCAGCCTGTGGACGTCCCCGCCCACAGCTGCGGGCTCCCGCAGCCTGTGGACGTCCCCGCCCACAGCTGCGGGCTCCCACAGTTTGTGGACGGTGCCGCCCACAGCTACGACCCACTCTATATCCAAAACAAATATTTTTAAAGGTTTTTTTATTTTATTTAAAATAAGTTAAAACATATATATATATATATATATATATATATACATTTAAATATGTTATTCTAGAAACTTATATTTTTCTTAAACAATATATATATATATATATATATATATATATATATATATATATATATATATATATATATATATATATATATATATATATATATATATATAACACACTAAAACAACCTATGATTTTTTTCCTTCCTTTTAAATAAACCTTAAAATACATGCAAAAATTAATACTATTAGTTTCAGCAAGATGATGGGTGAATTATTCTTTTCCAATAGGCTGAAAATACGAGTTTTATATTCTGTTTTTTTTTGTTTTAAATATTCTGCAACTAATATCCACAATGCATTCTAACAGCAAGCTTAAATATAATCCCTCTTGGTTGACAAAATAAAACTAGAGCTATATGCTAATCTTTTTTTTTTTTTTTTTTTTTTTGATAAAATAAGTTACTACTATAGGATTTATTTTCTGCATTAAATGAAAGAATAAATGGCAGATTTATTTTATTTGCAGCAACATAAATAAACATAAATGCAACAACTTTATTTATTTATTTTTTTAAAATGAAGATTTCAATACAAGCTCATATATTCCATCTTTCTTTTTTGCAAAACTAACCAAATAGGAGAAATACATTTCTGTAGCAAGTTAAAATACAAGGTAAATAATAATATAAATGGGTTTGAAAACTCCAACTAGAATCTCCCTTCTATAGGACTATGAATAAATACATACACTTCTTTTCTTTTGGAAAATAAATACAACAATAGCTCTTTTTTTTTTTTGCTACAAAATAAATACAATCTTTTTTTTTTTGGAAACTTTTTCTGCAACTTAGAACAACAATTATTCCCTTTATCTTTTCTTTTCCATCCCAAGCAACCTACAACAAAATACAACTTTGACCATGGAGAGCTCAACTCCCAGCCTAGACTTACTAGAAGCCACCCCCGAGCTTGGAGAACCAAGCACTAGACGGGTCACAAACAAACAAACAAACAAACACAATAAATAAGGGGCAAACACTCAACATGCATTTTTCCATCCCAAGCTACACTCTCACCACAACTTGTGATGAACTTTCCACGGGTGGAAGTGGACCAAATACCATTGGGGAGATTGCAAGCATAATACAACTCAAGCCACCTCATGGCAAAACAAAATACAACAAATTCATCTCCACACCTTATGCCCCCCAAAGGCATAAAAGCCATATATTTCTCCCCTTATGACCCCCAAATGCATACACAAGGCTATGCAGCAAGGGTCACAAAGGACACCCTTGAGATCACTCCCCATAAGGAGAGCCTCTCACCCAAGGCTATCATACTTCTTCCACCCCAAGACCATCCTACTCTCCCAAGAGTAGGAGGCCTTGGACACTCCCAAAACAAGAACACATAAACAAAGAACAAGGAAAGGAAAATTTTACACTTTTCTCCTACAAACAATTTACATAAACACATCTCCTCATACAAGCATTTTTTTCTTTCAAAACAAAAAAAAACAAACAACATAACTAAAAGGAAGTAAAACCAACCTTAATTTGCCAATAGGTATGTTCGACTTAGTTGGGGATGAGCTGCCCAAATCCACACAAACTTTCCACCAACACTTCACCAAAATTCTATCCTACAACTAACTTTCAAAAAAATGCATAATCTCCAACAATGGAGAGTGGGTGATTACTCACTAACTCCCTAATCCTTGCCTAAGAAGGCTCCTCTCACACTTCCCAACCCCTTGGGTAAGGTGAGAGTTCCCATTGGTTGCTCTTCCCAACCTCTTACATGTTGCTAAAACTGGAAAGGGAAAAAAGTGAGAGAGGACGGGGAAGAGAGTTTGACATCAAAAGGGAAGGTTGTCTATCCTAGGAGGAACCTTCTAAGTTGAATTTTCGCTCAACTTGGGAAAACCACTTTTTGAGGTGACTAAACAGTCACATGGGAGTTGTCACATGTTTAAAAATACCCCTAACCCATAGGTATATCCTTTGGACCTTTGGAAAAGACCTAAAACTGACCCTAGGAGTCCATTTGACCCCTTAGAAACCCAACTGAAGTTAACCTACGGGTCAAACCTGAGTTGACCACTCCCAAAACTCCCTACCCAAGGCAAATTTGGGACCACACTAATATGTTTGAATGGCTTTGGTAGAAACAAAACTCCCTCCAAGAGACAAGTCAAAATTAATGACACTAATCAGCACATGTGTCAAGTGACACAATAAAATACAATATAAAGATCACACATGGAATTTGTCTCTTGTAGGTTTACACAATTAAATAAAATTAAATTAACACACATGCATCATTTACTTTCACAAATAAAATACATTACAAACGAGGTGTTGTCTCTCCAAATAGACAACCCCTGGCTTAACAAACGTACATTGGTCTAGGTTTGGTTCTCCATATTATTTCCATGGTCACATGGATAATTTTCCTGCGCAACTCAATTAACACATTAGTAATTCCAAATAACCACAATTATATATATAATTAAACACATGGATTTCATTGCACATCAAACACTCATACATTTGACAATAATAATTCAATATCCCATTCATTTAAATTTGATTCCACATAAGCAATTATCATACTCCTCAAAATTGAACCATTCATATGATAAGCATCCTATTTCTATCATCAGAATGAAGTCCTGCAAATCTAATAATGACATACATCATTTCAAAATAATTCTATTCTAGCAACATATAAAGTTTCATAATCATAATGCATAAAATGAAGCATCAATATATGTCAATGTGTTCCAAATCATGGAATCATATAGGTTCTAAATCCATAATGCATAAAATAAAGCATCCATAATAGTCTCAATATGAAAATAACAGAAAATGTCAAGCTGAGTCGGGGTAGGGCCTCACAGAAATTTGCAATGAATTGTTCAGCTAGTTCAACCCATGATGTGATTGTTGGTGGGAGGTGTGAAAATCACTCCAAAGCAAGACCCCCAAGACTTTTTGGAAACAATCTCATTAGATAGGTTTCCTCTTGTGCAACCTCTATACATGTAGTGAAAATTTTTCTGATGTGATCTCTAGGATCACTGTCATGCCCAAAATTTAGGGCAAAAACGGAACAATTTTTTTTTAAAAAGATACTATTTTAATTAACAAGTTCGCTCTTGCGACAAGCGTTAAAGAATTTTTTTCCATTATTAAATTCGAGCTAATTCCGAAATGAACTGAGCATCGATTAATTTTTTAAATTTTAGTTGCGGAGAACCTACTGGCTGAATTTTATTTCCAAAAAATACTTATTCAATAGTTTTATTAAATTAATCAAACTAAAGGATTAGGAGAGATATTTTAATTTATCCTCCGATATGACTATACAGTCTTTTCAATTCATTTATATTTCACTTTATAATTCATCCCAATATTAAAATCAAGATATATATATATTTTTTTTGTTTAATATATACATATATACATTTTTGTATATGCATACATATATATATTTATAAATTAATTTACTTATTCTCAATACTCCAAGAATCATGCATCTACACATATATATTTAATACTTATTTGGCAAAAATGCCAATATTTTAATTCCAATTTTAAAAACCATTATATCCTCCTAAAATTTGTTTCATATTTCCCTTAACCCTAATTAAGGGTTTAATCTTCCCTCTTATTTCTCATATAATCAAAATAGCTTAATTATTAATTTATTTAATATTATCCTACCCTAACCCCACTCGGTTAGGGTTTAAACCCTATATATTTTTTTTAACTGTTAATGTTCCTAGCTGGGCCGAAGCCCTTGGCGGCCATGAATTCATCTATATTTTTTTTACCATGTTATGGCTGGGCCGAAGCCCTTGGCGGCCATGAAAACCCCTTTTTTCTGCAGGTCACGGAGGGAACAAACAAGTCTGGCCGCGCGCGAGCCACTGTGTGAGCGCACAGTGGACGCTGCGGCACCACTGTGTGCCCACACAGTGGGCGCCGCTGGCGGCACCACTATGTGGCCACACAGTGGGAGCCGCAAGCGGCTCCACTGTGTGTGCACACAGTGGGCGCCGCGCGGTCGTCCACTGTGCGTACACACAGTGGAGTTCGCGGGGACCCCAAAACTTAAATTTTTTTTTTTAATTAATTTTTTTTTAAAATAAAACATATAAATATATATATATATATATATATATATATATATATATATATATATATATATATATATATATATATATATATATATATATATATGCTGGTATTTGCAAAATTAAATAATCATAGATAAGAAGATAAACCTAAATTCAATATAACATTTACATATATTTAAAAAAAAAAAAAATTTTACTTGCTAAAACTTAAACTAATATAGTAAAGGGAAAGAATATGAAGTTAATTCAGATCTAAAAGTATATATATTTATTTATATAAAATCATTGAGCTTTTAAAACAATGCTAACCCAAAATACAATTTTAAATACTTTTAAAGGTTACAAAATACTTTTCTAAAATAAAAGGAAATCTTTCATCGATTTTTCTCCTCTAATCTAATATTTCATAAATCTACTTTTTAAAAAAAAATACATAGAAATCTTTCAACAACAATAATCTTTTATTTGCCACAAGTGAAATATAATTAAAGTCTAAATGAAAAACAAATCTTTTATTTCTTTCCATAATACAAGAAGCTTTTTTTTTTTTGCATGCAACACAATTTAACCTTTTTTTTTTTTTTTATAAACCAGAAGTAGAAATAACAAGCTTTTCTTTCTTTAAAACATCTCTAAGATATTCTACCAAATTTACAGAATGTTTTCTCTGAACAGTCACAACAATAAGACTTCAAGTCTACTATTACAAATTACAACTTGCTTCTCCTTTCTCTTGAATGAGGCATTTATTTACAACAACTTTAAACAAACATCTGCAAATGAATTCAAATATCTTCAAATACAATCTTCTGAATATCTTTCATGAATCCTATCCTCTTTCCTCTGAATTTCCTGCATAATAGAAAACACAAAATTGACCACGGAATGCTCACCTCCCAGCCTAGGCTAACTGGTAGCCACCCCCGAGCTCGGAGAACCAATTCCTAGACGGGTAACAAATAGGCAAACACATAGAAACACAAAGCATACAAATAATCCAGACACTTTCCCAACCTGGCTTTCACAGCACCACACTCTGGTGGTGATTATTTTTCAAAGGGTGGTAGTGGACCAAATACCCTGAGGAGAATCTGCGAGTATGTAATAAACAAGAAGCCACCTCATGGCACAATAAAAATATCAAGAACCTCAACCCCTTATTCCTTATGCCCGCCAAAGGCATTCTAGCCTTATATCCCTCCTTATGACCCCCATTGCACAAACAGGCCATGCAGCAAGGGTCACACAAAGATCCCTTGTGATCGCTCTCAAAAGAGAGTCTCTCACTCGAGGGCTGTCATTGCTACCACCCTCAAGATCCTCTTCTCTCCCAAGAGTAAGAGATCTTGAGTAAACTCCCAAAACACATTCATTCATAAAACAAAACACCAAAAGAATTTTCAAACATCCATTTTCAAGAATACAGATTTCTCATTCAACAATTTCCAGACATAAACAAGAAAAAAAAAACATTAAAAGTAAAAATTGAAACCAACCTTAATCTGCCCAAAGGTTATTATGATATCTGAAGAAGAGCTGCCCAATCCACAAATCTTTTTCCTTCTACCCTTATTCAAATTCCTCTATTCCATAACATTATTTTTCTTCTAAATTTTCTTCTGTCTCCAAAAATGGAGAGTGGGTGATTACCCTGCTATTCCCAAAAATCTTCCTTAAGAAGCTCTCTCACTGAGTTCTCACAGGATTCTCAAAAAAAAAGCAAAAGAAGAAAGAAAGCAAAAATGCAAAAAGACTCTCCTTCCCAAAAGGAAAAATCTTGATTTGATTTCACTTCAATTTTCAATTTTCGCTTAACTCAAAAAAACAATTTTTAAAGCGTTAAAAAGATCATTATAAAGTAGAAACTTGCCTAAAATTACCCCTAACCCCTAGGTATACCTTATCGGCATTAGGAAACCCTATTAAACTACCCCTAGGTGTTCATTTAACCCATTTTAAACCCCTCTGAAGTTTATTTTCGGGTCAAACATAAGTTGACCACTCCAAATATTATATTCCCAAAGTATTTATGACAACACATTAATTTTATTTAAGAAACTATAATAAAACACTTTCCCTCCAAGAGACAAAATAATTAAATTTAAATACACACGTGTCAAGTGACACAATTAAAACACTTTTACAAAAATAAAATATGAAGTTGTCTCTTGAGGTTTTTACACATTAAAATTTAATTAACACTCTAACACTCATGCAGCATATACAGTTACGAATAAAATACAACACAAACGGGGTGTTGTCTCTCCAAATAGACAAACCCTGGCTTTACGAACATACATAGGTCTAGGTTTGATTCTCCGTAATTTTCCATGGTCACATGGTAAATTTCCTGCGCATCTCAATTTACACATTAGTACTTCCAAATATCCAATTATAATATAATTCAATAATATAACAATGCACATCATCAGTAGCATACAATTTTCATCTGCACAAATCAAATACAACTTTTATCAAGCAAATTCACATAGGCAATTTCATCCCAATTCACATAAACTAAACATACATCATGGTTCTATATTCAGAGTAAAGTCCTACAAAATCAATAACGACATCTAACATTGCAATATCATCCTATCTAACAATTATGTAGTGTTCTATCTCATAAAGCATGTAAGTAAATCATCAAATCATAGCAATGTTATCCAAGTCCTGAAATCATATAAATTCTAAGTCTCAAAATGCATCAAAATAAAGTATCCATAATAGTCTAAAATATAAAATCCACTGAATGTCAGATTGAGTCGAGGTGAGGCCTCACAATCACCTTTCCCTCAGTATTTGTCGAATTTCGGTGTTTCAAAATATGGAGGGAAAGAAGACATGTATATTGTATGATCAAAGGGATAAGGAAGTAAGTCCTGCATTGTATCTCTTTTTTCCATTACCAGTTTGTACCGTTGTTGCCGGTTGTTGTAGATTATGTACTTGTTGGGTTAAAATTTCTGTTTGAGTCAATGGTGCATTTTGCGTGTGTATGTTTCCCACAAAAGGATTTGTGGTAGTATAAATAGGAGGTTGTTGAAATGTACCATAACTATAATTCTGTGTGTTGTGGCTTCTGCTAGGTATTGTGAAATAATCAAATTGTGAGCCCATGTTTGGTTGGGTTGCACTCATTGTATTAGCAGAACCTAGGTTTAAGTTCTGATGACTATATGTAGAACCTATTGAGTAGGAAACCAGAGGTTGAGTTGCACTTGTTGTATCAGAAACATGTGAGGATTGTGTTTAACTTGGTGTCGGATAACTTGATAATACTGGTGTGGTTTGAAAAGTTATAGTAACCTACGTTTGTGTGCTAACATTCATTGTTGAGGATAATGCACTTGCTTGAGAATTTGTGTTTGATGCCAAAGTTGCTTGTGTTGATGATGTTGATGCATTTTGGGAGGAAATTGAAGTCATAGCTTGTGTTTGTGTTATATTTGGTACTTGAATGCTATTTTGAACTAAGGCAATTCCTGGTGGTAAGATCATTGTGACATAAAAACCTTGAGGTAACTTGGCACCATTTTGTAATAATAAAGAAAGATATCGATCTCTGTCATTATTTATAAGGGCATTTAGAATCATAAGAATGTGTGCGCCCTATTGAGCTGACTCAATTTCTTCAAGTGTTAATTTTTGTTGTAGTTCTTGTATTGTTGGCATGCCATAGGGATTTGACTGTTGATAGTTTTGACTGTTTGACATATCCATGTTCCAAGTAGGGTTAATTGATGGGTCATTATTTGGATCCATTTTACTCTTTGCCTTTTGTGACTTTGTGATAGGCATTTAAGACTTCTATATGAGGATACTTAGGACCTAATTAAAGATGATGACAAACCTTGGGTATGAATGTAAGACTCTAGACCAAAAAGTGATGTATGCAAAACTAGACCTCTCTCTATTGGGGATTAGGATGCAGAACTTGTTGAGTACTTTGTTGCGATTTTTTTAATGCAAGTTTTTCAAGTTCTTATCTAAGGAGTTTTTCTACAATTTCTCTATCAATTTTGTGGGCAATATTATAGTCTCTATCTAGTTCAATCCCGACTCCTATATACTGAGGTGCACTTGTCTTTAATTTCCAAGCCAAGTTATCTAAGTTGTCAATGATTTCTCGTTCACCGTTGTTCGACACTAGATTAGGTTGCTTGAAGGGGAGCAACCATCACATAGTAGACCCATTAAGACACATGCTATGACTTTATAGGATGATTATGAAATGATGACGGATTATGACAGACGCATATGGAGTCTAGACAAGGACTAAAATTAAGATTATGACAACACTATAATGGACTAGGATGCTAATGGGACACAAATAATGACTCTCTAAGAACTATGCAAAACTTACACAAGGACTTATGCAAAGATTATGACAACGTATATGGGAACTTTATGAGAATGATAATGAGGACGATAATAAGGACAATGCAAGGAATTTGCAAAGTAAGGACATAAATGAGGACTATAATGAGGACTATGCAAACCCTAAGGAATCTAAGAAAACCTATGGTCACAAGTATGTAAAATTTTGGACTTTGTTGGACTGTCTGATGTTTCAAGATAGACTTTGTTTCAAACAACTCTATTTGTAGGACAAGTCTTTTTTCAATTCTAAGAACACTGGCTGAAGATAAGTATAGTTGGATTAACTGTGTTTTGATAAACTCTGAGAATTCAGAGCTATGTAAGGTAGGACCTAAAATAGCCCAAATACTAACTCTATACTAGTATAGCACAATGATACACACAAAAACACAGAAGCTAATCTTAGGCTGGATAGTGGAAACCGTTCAATGGGGCCCCCACAGTAAAATACCGAAACACGACAAACAGATAGAGAGTCTGACAACATTGGCTCCACTCCATGACACACACTTCTTGGGCATGTTAGTCTCTCTTACCCCGAAGATCTAAATATCTTATCATCGAGGATTTTTGTTTATCATGCAAGGTACATGGAGGATATCTATGGGGTACGGTCTTCACACCCGGAACCAGTAAACGTAAGATTTGGGCTACTAAGTTGGTTTTTATTGTAAGTTTCAAGGGGTCCCAATCCAATGATGGATTCTCAAAGAAAGCCACTTAAGGCTTTAGTTAAGCTTATCGGTGTAGGGAAGGCCCCCACATACGTTGAATTCACTCAACACTCTAGCCGCCTGACCAGTATGTTTATATAGCGGCTCGAAAAACCCACTCAAGAGTATGCTGGGAGAGATGATATCTCCAATGCATCCCAATTCGAAGTACCTCTGTGGGGTGATAAAATCCCCAGTCAAAGATACCCCTCACTACTAAAAAGAAAAGTGGGTGTCGTTAAAGCCTTTCCCTCTCTCCCAAGACCCCAAATGCGGGTGGAAAGGTACTTAATGCAACAATAGGTCCACCCAAGACACAAAAAAGTTGTTTATCCTTTATATATCACAATGTGTGATTTATTCTATTCATAAGGCAGATTCATGTCAATTTTAAAGCCCAAATTGAGGTGTGAGATACACATGTGCATGTCTATTTTAAACACTAAAGTGAATTGTGAGATCATGCATGTCAATTTTAATCCCAAGATTTATTTTAAGCACCAAGATGATGTGTGAGATCATGCATGTCAATTTTAAACCCAAGATTTATTTTAAACACCAAGATGATGTATGAGATCATGCATGCCAATTTTAATCCCAAGATTTATTTTAAGCACCAAGATGAAGTGTGAGATCATGCTGATGAATAATGATGAACAACTAATACCCTAACCGGTACTGAGAGGGGGGGGTGAATCAGTACACACAAAAAAATTGCTTCAATATTTTGACACTCTCTGAACACAGATAACTGCTTGTCTATACCACTGTACTTAACCATAGCAATACCGCTTAATAGAAATACTTCAGACAGCTAAACCAGTAAAACAAAAGTACTTCAAATAGAATTCAACAATTCTCAAATCTAGATAGCTATTTTACCAATTTGATCATGCATGAGTTGCATTAGTAATATCACAACCATTATCTCTACATTCATATTCAATTGAACAAAAACTACTCAATCATCACATGAAAAATACACAACCCATGACACACAAATTTTTCATGTGGAAACCCAAATGGGAAAAACCATGGTGGGGATGAAAACCCACAAGCTTGTTTTTGAACTCGTTTGAAGTCCGCTCTATTAGGAGCCTAGTCTGGTTAAAGACTTTACAATAAGGTTCTATTAGGAACTGATCCTGTTAGGGATCACTCGGTTAAGGGATGGCTATAAACCCTATTAAAGGTTGAAACCCTGTTAAAGGTTACCTCGCTAGAGGATTTAAAGAACTCAATGAGCTTGAGTCACCTGGTTAGAGGATTTGCAACAAGCCTGTTAAAGCTACCCGGTCAAGGGATTTTCTTTTTGTTGAAATAGTTAGAAGACAACAGATAAAACTCCGATCTGATAACAACACTACTTTGCTAAGGCAGATCCTTTTCAGTTCCTCTCTTCTACAATCACACTCTGCAGACTCCTTACTCTGGTTTGGCAAGTATCAAGTTTCCAACACACAGACATAAACACAACTTTTGCCAACACCAAACAATAACAAACATCATTGACCTTATAGACAACAATTAGGTCGGTAGCATAAACCCTAAACCCTAAACATTTAGCTTTTTAGTTACAAACGGTCTGATCTTGACTATTAAAATGCATTGCATAGAATAAAATAATCTAAGAAAGATCTCAAGTTATTCTGCATCGTCCAATCTTCACCGCAACTGAAAAACAATAACCCATCACATGCTTTTCACATACCTCTAAGAAAAATGCACATTCCTGAGGTAGACATTGAATGCATTCGATCTTCTCCGCAAGATCCTTGAAGAGATTCTTCAGGTGCACATAACTGATGTGGCATCTTGATCCTTATCCTTGTTCTTAACTAGCTCATCACAAAACATCATCGGTTGCACCACACAAGCCAAACAGGAAACCCTAAGGCTGAACTGAGACTACCAACCAATAGTCACACTTAGTGAACCTCGACACCGGTCCACTCCATCCCAGTTGACCATAACCACTTTCAATCTTTATACCGGTGCATACTGGTTCACCTTCTTGAGCACTTATACCGGTTCATGCCGGTTCACTTATTGACATCAATGACAACATACATTATCACCGCTTCATCGTATGCCAACAATCTCCCCCTTTGGCACTGTTGCCAATACTCAGTGTATCCATGCTCAATATCTGCACCATGATCAATAACATATACCAATTGACATATACCGGTTCAACTTGAGAGATCACCACCATCACCTGGACTAGTCAATGTGCACTTTGCCATATATCTTCTCCCCCATATGTTTTCATCATCAGATATCTTCTCCCCCTTTGACAACAATGCCAAAGTGGAGGCACAATCTTCCAAGCATCACTATGCTGCTCCCCCTATGGAGTAGCATCCTTCAACACATCAATCCTATAAGATCTGACACTGTAGTACCTAACTGATGTGGAGCACACAACTTTAGTTTACTTCATGAAGAGGTAGAACCCCTAATTCACCTCTCAAATAGGTAAATGTAGTCTTCGGTAAGGGCTTAGTGAATATGTCTGCTACCTGCTCCTTTCTAGAAACATGTTCTAATACAACCTCTTTATTATGAACCTTTTCTCTCAAGAAATGATACTTGAGCTCAATATGTTTGGTCCTAGCATGCAATACCAAATTTTTGGAAATATTGATTGCACTAGTATTATCACAGAAAATACTCACCAGTTTAGATATAGTCACTTTGAAGCCATTCAGTACATGCTTCATCCAAATTGTTTGAGTGTAGTTCATAAATGCTGCCACATACTCCACTTCAGCTGTAGACTGGGAGATACAAATTTTCTTCTTACTCGTCCACGAGACTAGTCTTCCACCGAGGAAGAACGCTCCACCGGTTGTGCTTTTCCGGTCATCCACATTATGTGCCCAATCTGCATTGGTAAACACTTTGAGATTAGAGTCACCATTATATGGATACCACAATCCATAATCAACTATTCCCTTCAGATATCTAAGAATCCTCTTTACCGCTACCAAGTGGGATTCTCTTGGATTCTTTTGAAAATAGCAACTATGCCTACTGCATGAGCAATATCCGGTCTACTATGCACCACATAGTGCAACTTACCGATCATTGACCGATACTCCTTCTCATCCACCAATGCTGTATCATCCTTCTTTGTTAGTTTACAACCGGTCACCATCGGCATTCCAACCGGTTTGCTCTCCTCCATGCCAAAGGTCTTCAATACCTCTTTGATATACTTGGACTATGTAATGAAGATACCTTCTTTCATCTGCTAAATCTGTAGACCAATGAATTTTTTTTATCTCTCCAATTAGAGACATTTCAAACTCCTTTTTCATCACATCAGCAAATGCATGACTCATTTCATCATCTCCTCTAAAGATTATGTCATCTACAACTATTTCATAGATCAGTATCTGATCACCTTAAGATTTCAGGTAGATATTGCTGTCCTTGTTCTCTGAAATCCTATCTTCACAAGATGAGAGTGTAACCATTCATACCATGCCCTTGGTGCTTGTTTCAATCCATACATGGCCTTGTGTAATCTGCACACCATGTCACTATCTTTTGACAAAGCAAACCCATCTAGTTGCTCAATATACACTTCTTCTTCTAGGATTCTATTTAAGAATGCAGACTTCACATCCATCTTCTATACCTTGAATCCCTTGAATGCTGCAAATGCAAGTAGCATTCAGACACCTTCCAGTCTAGCCACTGGGGCAAAGGTTTCTCCATAGTCTTCTCCTTCTTCCGAAGCATATCCTTTGCATACAAGTCTTGCCTTGTTTCTTACCACTGTGCCTTCTTCATTCAACTTATTCTTGAAGACCCATTTAGTACCTATGACATTCTTGTGTTCCAGTCTGGGTACCAGGGACCATGTTGCATTCTTCTCTATCTAGTCCAACTCCTCTTCCATTGCCTTTATCTACTCTTCATCGATAAGTGCCTCTCTAGTGGTCCTAGGCTCAAATTTTGAAATCATGCAGGAGTTTTCTTTCAACTTTCTCCTTGTGAGTATCCCTGTATCTGTGTCTCCAATAATCTGCTTCAGATCATGATGTAGTTTTACATACCTAGGAATGACCCTAGCTAGTTCTGCTTGCTTTTCCTCTTCTTCTCCAACTTCATCTTCTTCTTCTCTTAATGTAGCTTCTACCAGTATAGAAACACCGAGGTCTTTGCAGTGTTTGTCACTTGTTTATTTCTTAACCGGTTCCCAGAAGGCTAAACCCAGTTCATCTTCTGTTTGATTCCTGCTGGTTTCCTCAGGCTTCTTAGGGGATTCATTAACCCTGACATTGATACTCTCAACAATTTTCCAAGTTTTGTTGTTGTAGCACTTGAGAGCTTTTCTTTTAGTGGACTATCCCAGATATATTCCTTCATCACACTTAGCATCAAAATTGCTTAAATTCTCACCTGTCCTGATATAACACTTGTTGCCAAATAATTTGAAATAACTTACATTAGGAGTTCTCCCGTTCCATTACTCATAGGGGTTTTTGTCTTTACCTTTCTTGATGAGTACCCGGTTCATAGTATAGACTGCAGTTCTTACCGCTTCTCTCCAAAATGTGTGAGCTACCTTTCCTTTGATCAACATAGTTCTAGCCACTTCCACTATAGTCCTGTTATTCCTCTCTTCTATGTCATTCTGTTGTGGTGTCCTTGGGGTAGACAACTACCTCTTGATGCCATTCTCTTCACAATACTTGTTGAATTCATCAAAAGTGAATTCACCTCCCTGATCGGTTCTAAGGCATTTTATTCTTCTGCCGCTCTCCTTCTCAACCAGTGCTCTAAAGGCTTTGAACTTTCCAAATGCCTCAGACTTGTATTTCAAGAATGTGACCCACATCATTTTTGAGAAGTCATTGGTAATAATCATGAAATACCGATCTCCCTGAATACTTCTTGTTTTCATCAGGACCACATGGATCGGTGTGCACTAGATGAAGTAAGTTCTCTGCTGAAAAAGACTTACCTTTGAATGTTGAGGAAGACATCTTCCCAAGTTGACATTCTCTGCACAAAGGATTTTCTGGTTTGTTCAACAAAGGCAACCCTCTTACTACCTTGATCTTACTAGCCTTTACTATACTATCAAATTTTATATGACAGTCTCCTATGCCATATCCAACTATCATCAAACTTTTCCATCAAACACTGACTTATCTGGGCATTTAGCTGAAACGGGTTACCTTTGGTCTGTTTACCGGTGGCAATAAGTTCACCACTCTTTCTGATTTGTAGATCCCACCTTTCAACTCCAGAATAAGTCCTTTTTCATTCAGTTGAGAAACACTCAAAAGGTTGTGCTTAAGGCCTTCCACCCAGTAGACATCACCCACACTGCTCTTTCCATTCAATGAGATGTATCATTTTCCTTTTACCATGCAAGGTGCATCATTGCCAAACTGGACAACACCTCCACCATATTCTTCCAGAGTTAGAAAATTTCTCCGGTAACCAATCATGTGGTGAGAAAACCCACTATTAATGATCCACTCATTAGAGTTGTCAATGCAAGAGACAAGGGATTTCTAGTCAGACACCTCTTCCTTGACAACCACAAACACTATGTCCTCACTCTCTTCATCCTTAGATTCTTCATCGGTAACACCTTCATCCACTACAACAAGACAATTTCTCCTACCTCCTCCTTTATACTTTATAAACCTTTTCGGTTTATCCTTATTGTCATTGTTAGGATAATTAACAACTATATGTCCTATCTTATTGCAGGAAAAACACTTCAAAGGAAGCTTACCTCTGTATTTTCCCGGTGCCTTTTGGAAGTCTTTTGGTGAGAAGAGCTTCAAACTCCATTAGAATCTCCTCATCATCCATATCTCTACTTGGCCTAGATTCATAACTAGTGCTAACCTCTTTTCCTCTCCTAGTAGGTGCAGAGGAAGCAGATGCTTTGAAGGCTGACTCAGTTTATTGAATGCTACCATCATAGCCATTCAATTCATATGTAGTCAATTTAGCAATAATAGAGTCTAAGGATACCTTTGTTTTGTCGATAGACCTTAGCTCTTGGATAGTGGCAACCCTAATTGCATATACTGGTAACAATGATCTCATAACTTTACTGACAACTGTGGCATTGCCAATTGTTCCACCAGTTCTCTTGATATCTCCAACCACAATCTTGATCCTTATGTGATATTGCTGAATGGTCTCACCTTCAACCATCCTCATGTCTTCAAATTTTCTTCTGAGGCTTTCTTCCTTAGCCTTCTTGAAATGCTCATCATCGCCATAAATGGTTTCTAGTGTGTCCCATACTTCCTTAGAATTGTCCTTATCTTGTACATCAATGAACTCAATATCAGACAGGCTGCTAATAAGGGCTTCCATGACTTGCCCATTTTCTTGAATCTCTCTTTTCTGATCACCAGAAAGAGTGCTAGAAGGGATTACATAGGCATTCTCAACATAAATCCAGTGTTGAGCACCCAAACTCTTGATATAAATCTTCATTCTGTCCTTTGATATTTTGAAGTTGTTCCTATTGAACTTAGGACCTTCCCTCTTCATCATTAAAGCAAGATATTTTGTCTCAAGCGGTTAAGCTTATATCACCAAGGACTTGGAGGTGCTTTGATACCAATTGATGAATAATGATGATCAACTAATACCCTAACCGGTACTGAGAGGGGGGGGGGGGGGGGGGTGAATCAATACACACAAAAACTTGCTTCAATATTTTGACACTCTCTGAACACAGATAACTGGTTGTCTATACCACTGTACTTAACCATAGCGATACCAGTTAACAAAAATACTTTAGATAGCTAAATCAGTAAAACAAAAGTACTTCAAATAGCATTCAACATTTCTCAAATCTAGATAGCTATTTTACTAGTTTGATCATGCATGAGTTGCATGAGTAATATCACAACCATTAACTCTGCATGCATATTCAACTAAACAAAAACTACTCAATCATCAAATGAAAAATACATAGCCCATGACACACAGATTTTTCATGTGGAAACCCAAATGGGAAAAACCATGGTGGGGATGAATACCCACAAGCTTGTTTTTGAACTCTTTTGAAGTCTGCTCTGTTAGGAGCCTAGTCTGGTTAAAGACTTTACAATAAGGTTCTGTTAGGAATTGATCCTGTTAGGGATCACCCGATTAAGGGATGGCTATAAACCCTATTAAAGGTTACCTCACTAGAGGATTTAAAGAACTCAATGAGTCTGAGTCACCTGGTTAGAGGATTTACAACAATCCTGTTAAAGGTATCCGATCAAGGGATTTCCTTTTGTTGAAATGGTTAGAAGATAATAGATAAAACTCTGATCTGATAACAACACTACTTTGTTAAGGCAGATCCTTTTCACTTCCTCTCTTCTGCAATCAAACTCTGTAGACTCCTTACTTTGGTTTGGCAAGTATCAAGTCTCCAACACACAGACATAAACACAACTTTTGCCAACACCAAATAATAACAAACATCATCAACCTTATAGACAATAATTAGGTCAGTAGCATAAACCCTAAACCCTAAACATTTAGGTTTTTAGTTACAAGCGGTCTGATCCTGACCATTAAAATACATTGAATAGAATAAAACAATATGAGAAATAGCTCAAGCTATTCCAAATCATCCAATCTTTAGCACAACTGAAAAACAATAACCCATCACACGCTTTTCACATACCTCTAAGAAAAATGCACATTCCCGAGGTAGACATTCAATGCATTCGATCTTCTCCGCAAGATCCTTAAAGAAATCCTTCAGGTGTACATATCTAATGTGGCATCTTGATCCTTATCCTTGTTCTTAACTAACTCATCACAAAACATCATCGGTTGCACCACACAAGCCAAACTGGAAACCCTAGGGCTGAAATGAGACTACCAATCGGTAGTCACACTTAATGAACCCCGACATCGATCCACTCCATCACGGTTGACCATAACTGCTTCCAATCTTTATACCGGTGCAGACCAGTTCAATTGCTTGAGCACTTATATCGGTTCATGCTGGTTCACTTATTGACATTAATGACAATATACATTATCACTGCTTCATCATATGCCAACACATGCATGTCAATTTTAAACCCAAGATTTATTTTAAGCACCAAGATGAAGTGTGAGATCATGCATGTCAATTTTAAACCCAAAATTGAAAAGTGAGTTAACCTTAAAGGATCCTGCAATGAAATTGTTAGTGGTTTCCAAAATAATTTGGGATGATCAAGCCTTCTCTGTAATTTCACCATGCAAATAGGGAATCGGTAACCAGGAAAACACACAGAAAACAAAAAAAAATAGAAAGTAAAACTATTTATTAAACGAATGTGTGATAATATCTGAGTGAATGTGTAATGATATCTGAACAAATGCATAATGATGACTGGACGAATGCGTAATGATGACAGGGTGAATGCGTAATCCTAACAGGACGAATGTGTGACAGATAAACAAAAAATTAAAAAAAACCCTACCAAAAGCTTAAACTTCACTAGAAACCTGCAGAACAGAATGTGAGGCCCTAGTTAGATCTCCAATCAACCATTCTATATTAATCAAGTCATATCTCACTGTGTATGATAGAACAAGGCTTTTGTATTTGTTAATAGATTCTTGGTCCTCTACATCTTGTATTCTCTTTATTGCCTTTAGGATTCATTGGTAATTTATGACTTGCCTCCTTTGTTCTACTGTTCTTCGAGCACTTAAAATGTTAAACTTTACCTTATGTGCCATAAGATATTATATTGAAAGAATCATATAAGGATAAAAAATCTTTAGATTTGCAGAATTTAATGCATAATTCATACAGGATAGAGAATTAAAAATAAAAAAATGAAAAAAATAGAATGCTTAAATATGAATAACAAATGCGTAATGATGTCTAGGAGAATGCGTGATAGAGTCTGCACGAATGCGTAACCCTAACATGATGAATGCATAAATCTATCTATACGATTGCATGACACTGTTTGTACGAATGTGTGATGCTTAAATCCACCTTTGAAATCCGTACAAAACTTGCAAAAAATCTGAAAATCCACATGATCCTGCCAAAACACAAAAGAAAAACAGATGGTTAATTAGTTGTTGTTCACATCGGGTTCACCAAAATTTTGTATGCTTAAAATCATCATAGCTAAATAGGAAATAAGTAAAATCACAAATTCCTTAACTATTCAAGCAATCCAAACATAAACCAATGAAATAATGCAAATAAAGCAATAAGGATGTAAAATATTAATTAAAACTCCATATTCCATGATCGCATATGGGTTCCATCATTCTTCTCTTCTTTGTGGTATGATGGCTCTTAGATATTGCGCTCGTAACCTATAATTGACACAAAGATTCAAAGTTCATGATTGTTGAAAATGGAGAATTTATTCTGAATTTATAGATTTTCGGGTTATATTGATTGAGAGGTGGAACATAATGATTAAGAAGGTGGAACAAAATAGCTTGAATTGTTAATTGAGTTAACTGATTGAGAAAAAGATGATAGAAAGATGAAAAAGAATGATTGAAGGATAATTAAAGAATGATGTAATTAATCAATTAATTGAATTGATCATTTAAAATAGTTTGAATAGTTAATTGATTGATAACTGATTGAGAGTTTTTTGGAAAAAAGCAAAGTGGAAGATAGAAATAGAGATTGAAAAGATAATTGATTTAATTAATTAATTAATTGAATTAATTAATTTAGCATGTGCTTGAAATTTGATTTTGATTTTCAATTTAATCTTTATACGAGAATTGATTCAAATATTGAATTTATTTTAAATTCAATGAAATCTTTGAATATTTTTAGAACTTGACTTTTGAATTCAATTTTATTTTTAAAATCATGCACATGTATTTGAAATGAGAAGAAATTAGAAGAATATGAATTTGAATTTGAATTTGGAGAATAATGAAAATAAATGAAATTAGAAGAATTAATGAAATTAGAATTTGGGGATCTGGAATTTGAATTAGAAGAATTAATTAGCTAGTTAAACAATTTAAAGAAATTATCTAATTATTTAGAAATCGAATTTAATTAAATAATAGATTATTTAAATGAAAGGATCAAAATCATAATTAATTAAATAATAAATATTTAATTAATATTTAGAAAAGGGTTAAATGATTAAGATAGAATAGAAATTGAATAATTAGTAAGATGATAGAAGAAATATGAATTTAGAAGAATAAGATTAATTAAATTAATTAAGTAATTAAAGAATTATTTAATCAATTAGAGGAATAATTAGTACACAATTAATGAGACATTTTTAGGTGTCTACACGTACGTAATTCATGTTAGATTGTGCTCAAATTTAGGACGCTTTTTAAAAACTTGGTATAATCCCCTACTCACAACCTTTGTTTAGGCTTAAATTGGTCGAAATAGGGTGTCCAATGTCCCTATCCTAGACTAGGGCACCCAAAACCCCTATCATGGACTAGGGTGATCAAAGCCCTTGTCCAAGTAGTTTGGTCTAAAATTTTGAATTACAATGGTTATGTTTGGAAATAATGGAAAACTACCCTCCGATGTTGGCCTTCCCAAAAAATTAAATCTAAAAAGGTGTAAGTTGAATATAAATACAAATCCCTCTCTCATTTCAAACTCTTACACAAATGATTCAATTCCTATAGAGCACATTCATGGCATAATTGAGTACAAGTCTGCAATCAAGGAGTCAAGCATTCAAGTCTAAATCTATATTTTTATAATTTATTTCTTTCTAGGAATAAGTGTGTTTTGTAAGCCTATACTTGTTTATGAGTTTCATAACTCATTGTTCTAACTCTAAGATCCATGCGAGAAGAAGTTATTGACATGTGGCTTCCTATGCTTCAACTAGTAATGGTGTTGAGCCTGTGTTGTGTTTTGACTTGTTCCCACCAAGAAACATAAGAGACCTCTCTCAATCCAAAACACATCTTTCCTACTATACATGAAAACCATTTTCCTCATTATTCTTATGATGCTGATGAACCTTCAAAACAAGTGTCTAATGAAAAATTGAAGAATCTTGACAAGGAATTGGAAGGCCTTCAACAATTTATGAGTACACAACACTTGAATGAAGAGGTAGTACCTTTCATTGAGAACCTAAGGAAATTGGTGCAAAATGATTCAAATGGTAGAGATATTCTATGTAGCATAGCTCACATAATGGATGAAAACACTATGACTATAGCTAGTTGCACATAAGTTCTTGGATATACCACTCCTAAAAAACCAAGTTGAGGCCCAAGAACCCATGCCTACAACAAAACCATCTATTCCCATACACACATTATCTATATCTACTATTGCACAAAACGGTAATGCCATCCATGTTAGTAATGCACCCAATTCTATCAATCAATATACCTATTTACGACCTTCATCCAATCACCCCTTTGTTTCCCAAAATACTCATTAACCATCTTCATCTCTGACTTACCATAATGTTCCACCTACCTACCATAATGTCCTTTCCAACCCACCATCTTGCTCTAATTTTTCACACACCAATTCACCTATCGATACTTCCATAAACCAATTGTTGCAAAATGTGTCATCATTACAATAACAATCAACCAACATAACCCGAACCCAATCCCAACTAACTCTTCTATAATATTGCACTAGTAGCCCACTTTCATTTTTCATTCTTACGACTCTCATCCCTCAACACATAGAGGTACCACATTTTGAGAAACACAATAGAAAAGGTGATCCTAATACTCATGTGTTGATATTTACCACTTTATGTGGCGATTTCGTTCTTAAGGATGTCTTTGTTAGAAAAAAATTCTTTAGATCCTTGAAAGAAACTGTTTGGGATTGGTTTTTCTCTTTGCCTAATAATTCAATTATCAATTTCTCAGGAATTGGTTAATAATTTTTTACAAGATTTAAAAAAAAATTGGATATTGGACCAAAAGTGAACATTAACTAATTAGGTCATTATAAACAAGGTGTGAAAGAGAAAGTGACTAATTTTATTGGCAATTATCAAAATTTGTATTAAAAAATTTCTTATTCTCTTTTTATGATGATGTTCAAAGAGTTTTCATTGGTAATGTACAACCGCATATTAGAGATGAGAATTATTCATGAAATTTATATCATTCACACACTTGTGCATAACGCTTCTTGATTATCAGCTTTCGATTAGTCAATCTGAAGGTTTTTCATCTATGACTCTAGTTGAAAATCCAAAGAGGCTCCTTAAAACTATCAAGGCTTTAACAAAAAAACAAGAAATTTTGTGAGATACAGACTCCTTCCTCTAATAATATTGAAACTCAATTTGCAAATACAACACCTATTGTAGCTCACTTTTCTTCTAGATCAAAGAATCACAAATTTAAACAACTTTTTCAGTCCTTACATTCCGTTGCTTTAATGGTTAAATAAAAATTTGATTAAATTCGCCCCATCCATCCAATAGATACCTCCAAAGCTTTACCTCATTCATTTAACTCAAAGGATTTTTGTCAATATCATTGTAATCCTGCACTTGATATAAGGAGATGTATGAGTCTTAGACATGAAATCAAAGATCTCATTGACTCTAATATCTGTTGGAATAAATGAACATTGAGAGGTGGGGGGGGGGTGAATCAGTGTTCCACAATTCACAAAGTTATTAAATTAATTCTTAAACCACCAGATGCATAAGAATGAAAGTAATGTGTAGAAACATAAACCAATCAACCACAAAACCTTAACACCATAATTTTTATGTGGAAACCCGGAAAGGGAAAAACCACGTTGGGATTTGAACCCACAATATTTTTATACTTTGATAAGGGGTATGATAATATTACAAAAGGGGAATGCACTTTCATTTAGGCACACTTCCTAGAGCTCACTGCTCAAATACAAAAGAGGGCTACAACCTGAAGGACTCACTATCCTACAATTGATTACAAATTATTACAATAGTGTCTGAATTGAATAATAGCATCTACTAATTCCGAATAGCAGTTCCGAATAGCATCAAGAGTTCTCTCTACTCTATTCCGCTTCTCTGTCATATACAAGAGCACTAAAACCTTCAATCACATTCACAAAACTTTGCACATTGGATCATACAGTCTTCTCACACTCATATCTTCAAAATGGTCAAATGAATTGATCTTATATATCCACATCAACAAAATAAATTAATTCCCATGTCGGCTTCCAAAAACATGTAACCATAAGTTGGCTTAATCCAATTACCAATCCATATGTGGACCCAAACAAATTGATAACAAGCTTCACACATGTCGGCTCAATCTCCTCGAACTTGAAACCAATCACCAAAATCATCCCAAAGATTCTGGATCACACGTTACATCATAATAGCTTTGTTCTACTTGAATTACAGGATAACAGACCTTCAATGTTTCTCATGAATCAACATCGGATACTAGGATTACAAGATAAGTTGCCTCGAAACTTGAATCATCTGCCTCTAATACCGCAACCAAAGTTATGCAACCAAAATCAAAATCTACACAATATACTCATACTCTGCCGGATACTGTATTCCACCTTCTAGACTTATGCCTAATGAATAATACAACTTTCGGTAAATTAAATTTACATATACGGGATATGATTTCTGAACTGAGTTTCCATCAATGACAACTCCTAAGCATTTCTCATGCATCAATCTTCATTGGAACAATGTCTCTTTCCAACAATCTCCCCCTTTGGCATTGATGGAAACACTGTGAAAAATGAAACTGTACACTTAAAACTGCAAAAATTCCAAAACTCAAAAATCTCCAAGGCTCATCAAGCTCCCCCTGAGAATATGCACCATTTTTCACTTTGCTCTCTCCCTCTTTGACAACAATGGAAAAGAGAGGAATTCACCAAAATTTATATACATGAGTGTACATAGTTACTTACAAAAATTTGAAGATATCTGCAAAAATTGTTTTTAGGCACAATAGGTGATCATCCCAACCCTTCTTCAAACTCTCAAAAATATTGATCAGACCACTGAAAAGATAGGTGTGCATCTTTTCTCCTCTATGACCTGTTGAAACACTCTTATTCAGAGCATTCATTGCATCTTTTCTTATTGTTGACCAATGAATCTATCTAGGGAGTGATAAGGCTTTTTACTTCTCCCACTCTACCCAAAATTATGTCCTTTTCCTGATTTAAACTCTTAATCTTATCAAGTATAGCCATAACTTGAGCTTCAAAATTGCTAGCAGGGACTGACTGAGGTGCATAGGATTGAGATATGCTAGCTAACTGCCTTTCACACTCTTTTATTTTCTTGTCAATGTCAATAGTAAACTTAGGAGAAATTTGACATGACTTATATATTTGATCACCTTCATCTAATGCATCTTGTATGTTCTTCATAGCAGTTATCAAACTCACCCTATCTCCTTCAATCATATTCAAAATTATCCTCAATCTCATAGAATTAAACCAAGTCAAAACTTTAGCATCTGCCGCACTCTCCAAACACACAAAATGAGAGTCTACTACATTTAGCATGCTTCTAAGCTTACCAAAGGGAGTATCAATTGTATCCAGTTTGCATGATGGTAAAATTTTCTCTAACACATCTGCTGCCATGGAGATCAACTCTTTATCTTCAGAGTGATACTTGAGTAAGTCCTCACTCGCCTTAGCTTTTGCGAGAGCTGCAAGCTTTAGTGCTTGAACCAGAGATAGAGAACTAAGATCAATAAATCCTTGAGTGAAATCATCAGTGACAATCTATTTTCCCTTGTCTGCTATAGTGTCTCTTACCACTATCATCAGATCCTGATCATCCTTCTATTCACCTTTCTCCTTCTCTACCATTTTTGTACTTGCATCTTTCATAACATCTTCACCCTTCTCAACATCAAATTCTCCCTTTCCTTCATCAACTTTTCCAATCTCCTCAACTTCCTTTTTAGAGTCAACCTCTATCATCGAAGGATTTTGTTCAGCTTCACCGGAGTTGTTAACCTTAGTAGTATCAATATCATCTGCAACTATGGTTTGTTCATTTGTCTGCCCTGGCAGAATGACTTGCATAGTTGACTGATCTTTCTGCATATTGGAAACTGATGTATATACTTTTGAAATGGAGGTATCTTCATGTGATTGCTCTTCCAGTTGGGTGTCATCTTTTGCCGGATTTACCTCACATCCGTGCTCTTCCAAAAATTGTTTCAAAATTGCTTCGATCTATTTAGCCACTTCATCTATTTTCCTAAGCATGAGTTTATTAACTCTCTTTTTGCTTCTGAATCTATCCTTTGCAATCTTAAGCAATCTCTCAGGTTCAGCCTACAGAAGACAAATTGACTAATACATATTCTTTTCTTTTCTCATCCTCTAAGTTGGCTATATGCTTCCTGACATCCAAAATATCATACAATCCGTTTACAATCATAGATGACAACATTATCAAGGCTTTTCTATAAACATTCATATACTATACAACAACTTCCTCTAATTCTCTTTGATCATTATCATCATAGTTCTCATAATATACAGGTACAATCTTCATATTACCTTCCTTTACCACTTCATCAACTATTTCACTTATAGGGGGCATAACAATATAATTACCTTCTATCTTGCTAGACTTCAAAGCTTCATCCAGCTTAGACTTTGGCTTCTTGCTTTATCTAGCTCTTCTGGATGGCTCAACTTCAATTCTTTGTTTCTTGCTCGACTGGGCTTCACCGGATTTAGGCTTCTTCACTACCCTAGCATAGGTAGATGTCTTCTTCACCTCTCTTACTGCTTCATCAGACCCTGTCTCTACATTTTCAATAGTGGCTGCAACATATACCCTTTTAGGCTTCTCCTTCTTCCTCTACTCTACTCCATCGGTTGACTTGGCTTGTGGCTTAAGTGGAGAAACAACCTTCTGAGCACCGGAGGTAGGTGCAGACTTGGTTTAATTTTGCTTGGGAGAAGTGGAGACCAATTTTGTTTTCTTAGGCTTTACCATGTCCCCCTCTTTCAGAATGTTTTGTTCCCTATCCCTTTGAATGACTTCCTTTTTTATTCCCATTTGTTCTGCAAGCTCTTCTACTTCTTTTATGACCTTCCTCTTTCTTCCGGGCTCAGTGAATTTCTTGTGTAGGTCTAGATTTTTCTCCTTGTAAGTGCCAAACATTTCTTCCTTCTCATCTACCGGTTTACTCAACAGGTGTTGAGCATATGCATCAAGAGTGTTTTCATCCACTTCGTACCCCATGGGCATGATCCATATTGTTCCTAGTCCTATTGCCTCCATATGACATTGATATTTGTCTACCATAAAGCATATCATATCTTCATATTTTTCTACAATGTCCTTTGGAATCCTCTCTTTGCTTTGCATCATAGCCTAAAATGATTTGAAATAACCCCACAAAGAAGATTTATTTGCTACTACATCACCCAATCCTTGCAAACCTTCTTTAATTTGAACTGCCATTGGTTTATCATAAGCCCACTGTACTTTTCCTACACCAAGGATTTCATTAAAAAATTAAAGTGCCAAACAGATAATCAAAGAACCAAAATTGAAAACATGCTTCTTATCTTGCTTAATCTTCTTTAAATTTCTCATTAATTCACTAAGAAGCACTCCACACGAATCACATCTCTTGTCCTCATTGAGTATCTGATAGGTTGCATATATTGCAGTACCAGATACTAAATTTATCTGCTGGATTGGTGCACCTTATATCCTGTCACAACCATTGACACAAATCTCACATCATATTCAATGGTATCACTTATTGTCATTGACTGGTTATCATGATGGGATCTGGTTACCTCTATCACTGTGGTGCTCTTTACATGTCTCAGATCAAGGATCTCACTGGTTGCATTTAAACAAGTTACCACTTGAATGGATTGCTTTGTGATCTTATGAGGTCTATCTATCCATACAAACTCATCATGGATTCAGATCAAGACATACTTGACCCATTCGGGTTCATCGATCACCAGAAAGTGAACAAACAAGATAAAACCCATGACTTGTAATGATTTGAATTTGGGGTTCAGGTTCCCCATCTCATCCATCATATGCTTAGTGTATAATGATAGCATGTCTGCATTGCCAATCTTTTCAAAATTATAGTGAATGTGTGCCCTAATATCTTATTTATGCAACTCTCCATACAACATAGAAGAAAAACTCCATTTTGATCATCTTCTTCCGATTTGAATAGATGTTTCTTGAATAAGGGCCTTTCCCTATCAGTGATTTCTACTACCAATAGAGTTTCTACACTAGATGATGATGCCATTTTTAAAATAGGGTATGAAAAAAAGCTCGAACACGGAAAAATACCTTTTCAATTTCAACCAGATGCTAGGAATCATTGTTGGATAGCTTCAAGCTCTATTTTTGCTGCTTAATCTTGTTCGCCTCACTCTCCTTCTCTTTCTTTTCGTTTGCAACGTGAAGAATGAATGATGCTCTATTTTCATTGCTTAATCTTGTTCGCATCACTCTCCTTCTCTTTCTCTTCATACACAATGTGAAGAATGAATGATAGAATGCCTTTTTATTAACCAAAAACCTAACTTTAAGTTGTAATAAATACACAACCCTAAAAGTTTTCCGGATACCTTGTTTTCCAAGAATTCATCATCAAATTATCAGATAGGCTTTTAATCTTCCAAATATCAACTACACAACTAATCTTGATCATCGACAACCTTCCTTAGCTAGTTATAGATCTCTAAAAGGGGGTTGTAAGGATCTGCATGAAAGGCTCCCCCTAAGGTCAAATGCCTTAGTTACCGGATGAGGTTCCAACACCAAAATCAGGTGTGGAGCTATTCTCTGTATTTGAATCTTCCTTCTTAACCCACATATTCTTATGCTTCTCTCTCACCTCTTCAACTTTCGCTTTGCCCTTTTGATCCGATTTGTTCTTATCTACCAAAGCATTCTTGCTCACATTCTTGCTTCTATAATATTTTGCAATGTGACCAGATTTGTTGCATGCATAGCAAACAACATTTCCTTGCATAGGCCTAAAGTTCATCCGATTTGGTCTCATCTTGCATTGGTTATAAATGTGTCCAAACATTCCACAAGCATAGCATCTCTTGTTTTGAAAATTATTCATCACTGCTATGCACATGTTTGACTTATGACCAAAATTGTTGCATTTGAAACATTGACTAGTAAAGGTAGGACCATTATTCATCATCCTATTTCTGCATTGACTTTCCATATGACCAAATTTATTGCAAACAAAACATTTACCATTAAATTTATAAGCATTAGGTTGTCTTACTGAAGGTCTCTTCTTCTTTTGATGATTGCTGTGTCCAAAATCGGAGGATTCTCCTTTCTCATATCCAAGTCCTCGCATGTCTTTTCCACTTCTTTGACTTTATAGCATCTCATCTAGCTTGGTTGAGATAGCTTTGAATTTTTCTTTGTACTCATTAGCAGTGGAAAGTTCATCTCTCAAGATTATGATCTACCTTTCAAGTTCTTTCTCATCATTCTTGGATTGCACCAATTCAAGTCTCAACTGATCATTCTCATAGTTCAATAGGCAACATTCATTAGTTTTGTCCTTCAATGATTGAGTTAGATTATCCTCATTCTTCTTCCTGTATTCAATCTCCTTTGTTAGCTTCATCAAAATGGATTGCATCTCATTATTCAGGACTACATTATCTCTAGCAAGCTTATCACATTCATCGATCTTGTCTTGTAGGGCTTCATGTTCAATGCTTTGTTCTTATTTCTCCTTGAGTTTGTCCATCAGTCCCTTTATCTTCTCTTTGGATGTGTTCACATGTTCTTTCAGAGATTTAATGAAATTTTTAGTAGCATCTAGACTTCTCCTCAGGCTACTTTTTTCTTTCATCACTGCATCAAGATCTTCAAGTGCCATAGTAAGTTGCTTCTGCAAACTAGAGCCCATTGATTCAATCTTCCAGATCTTCTTCAAGTTGTTAGGCTCTGATACCAATTTTTGGAATCAATGAATACTGAGAGGGGGGTGAATCAGTGTTCTAAAATTCACAAAGTTATTAAACTAATTCTTAAACCACCAGATGCATAAGAATGAAAGTAAAGTGCAGAAACATAAACCAATCAACTGCGAAACCATATAACACCAAAATTTTTATGTGGAAACTTGGAAAGGGTAAAAACACAGTGGGTTTTGAACCCAAAATATTATTATACTTTGATCAGGAGTATGATAATATTACAAAAGGGGAATGCGCTTGCATTCAGGCACACTGCCTAGAGATCACTGCTCAAATACAAAAGAGGGCTACAACTCGAAGGACTCACTATCCTACAAA
This sequence comes from Cryptomeria japonica, assembly GCF_030272615.1. Taxonomy (NCBI): domain Eukaryota; kingdom Viridiplantae; phylum Streptophyta; class Pinopsida; order Cupressales; family Cupressaceae; genus Cryptomeria; species Cryptomeria japonica. The sequence goes on from NC_081407.1 coordinate 417,328,719, forward strand.
TGATTACAAATTATTACACTATTTTCTGAATTGAAGAATAACATCTACTAATGTCGAATAGTAGTTCTAGTTAGCCTCAAGAGTTCTTCTACCACTGGTCTATCTCATTGTAGACACCTAAAAATGGTCAACGCTTGCGGAATCATACTTTAACATTTGCGCATTGCCTTATTTTAGGGTTTTTGCGTTGCATTAACATTTCTCCTATGTCACACACTTGGTCTTTATCATTTTCAAGCATCGAGTCCTTCTTCTTCATTCTTCATTTATCTCACTCTCGAATTTGGTCTTGTCGACAACAATCTTCAGTCATGATTTTGGTCAATCTTATCTTGTCGCATCAATGTGCGTGCTAATTTGTCATCATTTTGGACATTGTCAATCCTAATTAGGGTTTTGTCCTCTTGTCAATCTTGTCATTTTGTGATCGATTTGTCATCGATTGTTATCATTTTCAATCTTGTCATTTTGCAATCTATTTTGTCATTGATCCTTGTCTTCTTGTCAATTTTGTCATTTTTGCGATCGATTTGTCATCGATCGTCGTCCTTCTCAATCATGTCAATTTGAATCAATTTGTCATTGTTCCTCATCAATTGGTGCATTTATCAATCAAATCATTTTATCACATTGGTCCTTTGTTAATCAGAGTCATGATTGGGTCAATTATCTTTCATCAAGACCTAATTGTCATCCTTGCATTGCTAATTCATCTTCTAGGGTTTCGTGATTTATTCATTTAACCTTGTTTGTCATTTCTCCCTTTAGGATTAATAAATTATTTATTTATCCTAAGTCTTCTCATCACAATTAAATGTTCATTTAATTGGCTAATTATTCCTCTTTTTGTGAATTAATTAATAAATGACAAATTATTAATTAATTCTCCTAATTTATCTTAATTCCTAATTTTCCTCTTTTTCTAATTTTCTAATTCCTAATTTCAATTCTTTCCTATTTTTCTCCTAATTTCATGGGAATGACATTTCAATTTGTCATAATTTGTCATAATTGACAATCAATCAATTTTTGACATAGAAATTTGTCATAATTTGTCATAAATTATCAATCAATCAATTTTGCATAGAAAGTGCATAATTTGTCATAATTGACATTTTTGATTTACAATTTCCATTTGAATTGAATCATGCTAATTTGATCATTTCTCCAATTTGTCTATAAATTGGATGAATTTCTTCAATCTCAGCTAATAATCACTTGTTTGAATTACTTTGTCGAATCAATCACGCTTTGAGTATTCTTGTGCCAATGTCAATCTTGCTTTCACATTAGGTTTATGCACTTGAAGGTAAACAAAAGGCTATTTGGAGAAGAAAGAAGGACAATGGAGCCGCATGAAGGAGACATTCAAATCTGCATCTGGTTTGCTTAGTTTTTAGTTTTGAATGTTTTATTTTCATGTCTCTATTGGATGTAATTAGGATTGATCATTGCAATCTGCTTTCGTGATTGAGCTAGATTAGTATTTTGAATTGCTTGTGATGATTTCCGATTTCCTAGCTACACTCACTACTCTATTTTTCTTCTTTATCATATACCAGAGCACTAAAACCTTCAATCACATTCACAAAACTTTGTATATTAAATCATACAATATTCTCACACTCATATCTTCAAAATGCTCAAATGAATCGGTCTTATATATCCGCATCAACAAAATAAATCAATTTCCATGTCGTCTTCCAAAAACCACATAACACGCAACATGAAACATGTAACCATAAGTCAGTTTAATCTAATTACCAATCCATATGTGGACCCAAAAAAATTGATAACAAGATTCACACATGTCAGCTCAATCTCATCAAACTTGAAACTAATCACCGAAATCATCCCATAGATTCCAGATCACATGTTACATCATAATAGCTATGTTCTACTTGAATTATTGGATACAAGACCTTCAATCTTGCTCATGAGTCAACATCGGATACTAGGATTACAAGATAAGCTACCTCGAACCTTGAATCATCTACCTCTAATATCGCAACCAAAGTTATGCAACCAAAATCAAGATCTGCACAATATACTCATACTCTGTCAGATACTGTATTCCACCTTCTATACTTATGCCTAATGAATAATACAACTTTTGGTAAATTAAATATACATATACCAGATGTGATTTTTGAATTGATTTGTCATCAATGAAAATTCCTAAGCATTTCTCATGCATCAATCTTCTCCGAAACAATGTCTCTTGCCAACAATATCATATAGATAGATGGTGTGAATGATAAATGGAATAAATCTATAGAGCCTCCTAATCAAAACTTGTAATTTTTTATCAATTTCTTGTCCTCCTAATCCAAAATGCTTTTGAGCCTAATTTTGACATAGAAATACAATAATGTTTAATCGAACCAAGATAAACATTGAGTGAATGCGATAGAAACTTGTTCTAAACAATAGAGACCTAAGCCTAAACCTGGACCTAGTATCACCTTTATTGCAAGTAATAGTTCAATACATGAACTTGATGAACCATGATACATTACTACTAGAATTAATGATAAAACCACACATGGGGTGCTTACTGATCTAGTATGGATGCTTAATGTGGCTAGAAAAGAATATCATTACACATATGAATTATATCAAAACACACATTATAAATCTAAAGTCTTAATTAAGGTTCATGATGGGTTCACTCATCCCACCATTGGTTCCATAACCCTTGAAGTCAAAGTTGGATCTAAAACCTTAGATGTTCCTTTTACCATTATCCCTACCTCAAACCAATTTATTGTGAAGTTGGAACATCCTTGACTTACATCCATGAGAAAAGTCCCTTTCATAGTCCATAAGTTTTTAAAGTTCCCATTTGAAATGTAAAAAGTTTACACTTGAATACTTTTGGCCTCAACAACCTCAACCCATTAAACCTCAAGAAGATAACCTATTCCTATCCTACCAAAATTTCAAATTTAAGTTATTTTAAGGTAGTCCCATGAGACTCACTCCAAATGATACCCCTAAGGATCCTGTCATAAACCTCTTTTTGGACCTCAAAATGACTTGCTATTATTATTATTATTATTACTATTTCTATTAAATATAAAGGAGTTCAAACAAAAAATTACATATCAAAGCCCACAGAACCAGACATGTCCACAACCAGATAACGAGTCAGATATAACCAACCCCGAACAAGATAATCAAAAGAGACCAAAAACTACATCATTGATAACTACAAGACTAAGGCAAAAGGGACATAATGTCATCATCTAGTTGTCTAAACACAATATCATCATCTAGTCATCTAAACACAATGTCACCCTTAGGATGATAGTTAGCTCCAATAGGCGGGATCTAGGTAGTCTAGCCCCAGTCTCCTTCCATCCAAACTTCCACCAAGCCATCTAGGATCTATTTCTTATGAGGGTGTGAGGTCCTCTCCCAAAGGTGCTCCTCCTCTTTGTTGATAAAATTCTCCATAGTCTATCGTGCCTCAAGGTGGTGCATGAATTTTATTAGTGCTTTCTCCAAGGGAGTCTTCTAAACATCACCCTGTTCCCATGTGAATCCATGAGAAATATCTCTGATGTGAATAGGAATGGTGCCATCATCCAGCCATTTATCAAATTTTTCTTCTTTCAAATTTATAACCACTGAAATCTGCAAAGAGACAAGATGAAAAATGGGTCTCCTCAGAGACTCAGGAAGAATACTACTCCTACCATTAAAAACTTCATCATTTCAAAACTTCCATATCAACCATAATATTTCCAAAGAAAGATAAGACCAAAAGGAGTTAGAATATTTCTTATATCCCTCAATGAAGCCTAGGATAACATCAATGCATGATACATTAAACCTATCAAAATGAAGACCATACTAGCTCCAAACTTCTTTAGCAAATAGACAATCAAAGAAGACATGTTGGACAGATTGAGGGAGGCGATAAGAATGACAAAGGTGGCATTTCAATTGGGATATTTAAAGGGAAGTCTATTTAATAGCACTCTCTAAGCAAAAAAATTCTTCTTAGGTTTAGAAGACCCAGACCATCTCCTATTAAGAGATTTGCCCCATTGCACCTTACTCCAATCCAGATTCCACACAACATTTATATGTTCAACAATAGAGAAGTCCATCAGGGCATTATAGATAGTTTTAGACTTGATTCTTGGGAGGCGGGTATTATCTAGCTATCCAAAGGAAGAAGGGAAAGAGGGAGTTAGGGAGATAGGAAGTGAGGAGGTCCAGGGGGAGAGAGCATCTTTCAAAAGAATATAGGTTCTGAATTGAGAAGGAGGCACATCAAACCCGCATGATAGCACTTCACAAGAAATCAAGGAACTATTATGAACCACATCAGCAAAGGTTCTTATACCACAATTATGCCATTTTAGAGTAGAGCAACCTTGAATTATGGCAAGGTTCTTATCCTTATGAATTAAATTCCACCATATGGATCTGTTAGCACTGATGCAATTATCATCTTTAAAACATTCATTATTTCTAATGAATAGAGTCACCATCTCCCAGGCCTTCCATAAGGATTTAAAGATCACATAACCATTGGGGGAGACTTCAAACTTACCTCCAATTAGATCACAAAAAGGCAAATCCCTCCACTTCTTGGCCCTCTTTGGGGCCAACATCAAGATGTTCTATCTTAAAAGAACTTTCCAAGGCTCCTTTCCATAAACTTCACTACAAATCCACATGGCAGACAAGGCAATCCCCTGAATTCTAAGGTATTTCAACCCCATCCCTCCAATATCTTTGTTTAAGACACACCAACCCCATCTGACAACATTATTATTTTGATTTCCCTTTCCATTAGACTATAGAAAATTCCTAATTTGCTTCTAGATATGATTAAACTTGGTAGTTGCAGAACAACCATGGAGAGGAGAAGTATATATTATATGAGGAGAGTATCTTCTGGCAAACTTGATGCCTGCCAGCCAATGAGAGAAAGTTCCTATTCCATTTATAAAGTTTCTTATCAATCTTATTCCTTATCCACTCCCACATTTCTTTTAGATTAGGGGAAACTGAAAAGGGGATACCAAAGTATATAACTATTTGATTGGGGCCTCCCCATTTTATTGAGAATCAGGACAACCATGTAGGGGGGGAGTGAGTCCAGCCACTCAAATAAGATTTATGTAGAGCCACCTTACTACCAGATGCTTTGCAAAAAATACTGATGTTTTCCAGCAGAGCAGACAAGTTATTTTCCTCAAGGGACATCATAATTGTTGTGTCATCAGGAAAATCTACAGTAGTCAACTCTTCCTTATTGGGGAGACCAATTCCTTTAACCTTGGGGGTGAGTTCATTGCTCTTAACTAGATAATGTAGAGCATCAATGACAATAACATACAAGGCAAGGGCAAGAAGACACCCTTGCCTAATAGACCTAGATAGTGAGAAGTTGTTTGACCTCATGCCATTCACCTTAATTTTTGCATTAGCATCACACAGTAAAGTTTGAACCAATCTGCAATATGCCTCTGGGAATCCCAAGCTGTGGAGCATCTGAAGTATGAAATCCCATTCAATCCTATCGTAGCCCTTCTCAAAGTCAATCAATAGCATAGCACTATTTTTCCCTGAAGCATTTTCCCAATGCAAAGATTCCCAATAGGTGACAAGATTTTCTAAGATGTACTCGCCTTTCACAAATCTTGTTGGGGTGGGGATAATAATTCTAGGAAGGATCTCCTCTAGTCTACCAGCTACAACCTTGGCTAGAATCTTATATGAGACATTGAGGAGGGTAATTAGGCACCAATTCCTGATAAGTATTTTATCACCCTCCTTTGGAATGAGCTTGATGCGACCTTGGTTGATATCCCTATTAGCATTTGCATGAAGATTGCATTAATGATATGATATGTTGTCATTGATGTCAATTGAACTAGTAATGGTATTTATGATATTGTTGATATTGTTGTTGTTATTGATATTGTCTTGTAACTGGTAGGAAGAGCTTTGAGGAAGATGTTATAAACTGGTATGTTAAGTTTGTGAGTTGAACCGGTAAACCGGTGTATAAGGTTAAACCTTTTTCTATGCAATATAACAGGTAAACCCTACTAGTTGTTTTTTTGTTAAACCCTAACTGATCAAGTTTGTTGGTTTTAGATCTAATGATGAGCGATAATGATGGCGACACGTGTGATCATTGAATGAGGATAAGTTTAGATTGTTTTGGTGCATTTGTTCATTTGTTTGATTGTCTAGGGAATGAGCAAAGTGGATTGCATCTAATGCATAGCATGTGATGAGTTACAAAGTCTGATGAAGTGGTGATCATGGATCAGTTGGAATTTTCTTGAAGAATGTGAAAAGATTGTTATGATTTCTAATGGTCAAGATTGAACTGACTTGTTTGTAATCTCTATGAGAGAATTAGGTTTTTGTTGTGTTACTGACCTAATTGATTTGTATTTAAGGTCGATGAAGTTGTTTGTAAGAGTGTTGGCAAAGTGTTGGTTGAAACCAGTTGAGTGTGTGGTTGCCTAACCAGAGAATGGATCTGTAGTTTATGTAGAAGCAGATTGAATCTTAAAAGGATCTGATCAAGCAAATGTAGTGCTATTCAGGTAGATCAAGAAAACTTGTTGTTTTCTAACAATTACAGTAGAATTGAAATCCCCTAATCAGGTAAGCTCTAACAAGCTTGGTTACTTATTAAATCCTCTAACAAGGTGGTCCATTAGCTTGGATTCTTAAACCCTCTACCGAGTTTACTCCTAATAGGGTATTTTTCTTTTTCATCAAGGCATTTTGTAAATCCCTTAATCGGGTGATTCCTAACAGAATCATTTCTTAACAAGACTTATTGTAAAGCTTTAACAAGCTTGGCTCCTAACAAATAGCTATCCTTGTGAGTCTCATCTCACTGTGGTTTTTACCTACTTGGGTTTTCCATGTATAAACATTTGTGTCATGGTGAATGTTTTTGTGGTTATGATCTTATTTGTTGATTTGATTAACTTATGATAAGGCATGATGACTGGAAGCATTGAGAGATTGAATATGTTGAGATATCATTAAGTATTTTGATGTTTACAAGATTGAAGTTGTTTACTGTTAAGTTGTTATAATAGTTAACTGGTTGATGTTGAGTATTCTTATGAGTATTGATCTTGATAGTGAAAGTTTACTTTGTGAGTTTGAATTTGAGATTGGAAAGTTTGTATTAGTTTTTTAGTATACTAATTCACCCCCCCTCTCAGCATTCTACCAAATACTTATTATTTCATCATACCATCAATTGGCATCAAAGCATCTCAGGTCCTCTTTAACCTAAAAGCCTAACAACTTGAGGAAAAGATCTTGTAGATCATGATGAAGAAAGAAGGTATGAAGTTCAACAAAGATAACTATAGGATATGGAGCGATAGAATGAAGATTTTCATTAAGATTATGGGAAGTCAGTATTGGGATCATGTAGAAATTAAGTATATTGCACCTACTGGAACTCTGATTGATGATCAAAAGAAATAACAACAAAAAAATCATCAAGCGTTGGAGGCTATTATCAATTCCTTATCTGATGCTGAATATGTAGATGTTCATGGTCTTGAAACTGCATATGAAGTATGGAAAAAACTTCAATATATTTATAGCTATGATGAACATGTTAAGATTGCTAAAGAGGAAAGTTTGATGACATGAGAATGTCTGAAGGTGAGAATATCCAACAATATGGTCAAAGGATAAAAGAGATAGTTGGTGAAATAAAGAGTGCAGGAGGGAAAGTGGAAGATGCCATAGTGATCAGTAAGGTACTAAGAACCCTTCTACCGGCCTATGCTATCCGAGTTGTAGCTATTCAGGAGCTGAAGTCCATTGACAAAACTAAGGTAACTCTTGACTCTATCATTGGCAAACTTACTACTTTTGAATTAAATGGCTATGATGGTAGCGTATAGAAATCAGAATCTACATTCAGAGCTTTTGTCTCTAACCCATTTGTGAGAAAAAGTAGAGATACTTGTCATGGTTAGGAATCTAGATCCAACAAAGATTTTGATGATGAAGACAACTTAGTGGATCTTGAAGCATTGCTGGCAAAATGACTGCCTAGAGGTACTGGGAAATATAGAGGTAAACTACCTTTAAAATGTTTTGCATGCAACAAGATTGGTCATATAGCAGCTAATTGTCCTAATGGTGAAAATTAATACAAGAGAGACAAATTCAAGAAGTATAAGGGAAAAGGCAAGAGAGATTGTCTTATTGCTATTGACAGTGGTATTATTGATGAAGAATCTGATGATGATGCTAGTGAAGATATTGTGTTTGTAGCTATTAAGGAAGAGATATTAGATCAGAAGGCACTAGTGTCCAGGATGGATAACTCTAATGATTGGATCATTGATAGTGGTTGCTCACATCACATGACTGGTGATCAGAGCAAATTTATTTCCTTGAAGGAATTTGATGGCGGTGTTGTCAGATTTGGTAGTGATTCACCCTGTATGGTTAAAAGTAAGGGAGTTATTTCTCTTAATGGGAAGAAAAGTGTTGATGATGTCTATTGGGTTGAAGGCCTAAAGCATAATCTTCTGAGTGTGGCACAACTTAATGACAGAGGATACCCACTAGAGTTTAGAAATAGTATGTGTAAAATCTTTGACAACAAAGGTGAATTGATTGCAATTGGGAAATAAACCAGAGGTAATCTATTTCATTTTATTCCTAAAGTTAGCAATTGTTTGATTGCAAAGATAGATGATAGCTAGCTTTGGCATAGGAGATTTTGTCATATAAACTTTCATAACATTGTTAAAGTGAGAAAGTCTAAGATAGTAAGAGGTCTACCTCAGCTAGACAAACTAATTAATGCTCTTTATAAAGAATGTTAGTTAGGAAAGATGACTTCTTCAACTTTCAAGAGCAAGTCCTTCTCAGCAGAGCACTTGTTAGATTTGGTTCATAGAGATCTATGTGGACCAATAAGAACAAGAAGCATTCAAGGTGATAGATATTTCATGATCTCCACTGATGATTATTCAAGGATGATGTGGGTCACATTCTTGAAGGATAAGAATGAAGCTTTTGGTAAATTCAAGGCATTCAGAGCCTTAGCTGAGAAAGAGAGTGGCAAAAAGATAAACGTTTGAGAACAAATTAAGGCGGTGAATTTATGTCTGAGGAATTCACTAAGCACTCTAATGAGAATGGTATAAAGCAGCAACTTTTCGCACCAAGGACACCATAAAATAATGGTATAGTAGAGAGGAACATCTGGTCAGTGGTTGAAGCTGCTAGGACAATGTTGATACAAGGAAGTGTAGCAAAAACATTCTGGAAAGAAGTTGTAAGTACAACGGTCTACACAATGAACCGAGTTCTGATGAAAGAGGTAAGGACAATACCCCTTATGAATATAGGTATGGGAGATCACCTGATGTTAGCTATTTTAAGATATTTGGTAGCAAGTGTTTTATTAAAAGAGGTGATTACATTAGCAAGTTTGAAGCTAAGAGTGATGAAGGCATATTTCTTGGCTATTCCACCAAGAGTAAGTCCTATAAATGCTTCAACAACCGGACACAAAGAATTGTTGAGAGTGTTGATGTTCATGTAGATGAATGTCCTGAAGTCTCAAAAGGAACCAGTTCAGAGAAAAAGGATGAAGATCCTTGCATTTTGCTTTTGGAACCTGAAACTGTTAAATCAGAAACTGGTAGAGCAAATCCTGATGTACTTGTTCAACCGGAACAAATAAATTCAGAAGAAGATGATAATGAAGAAACTAAACCTGAAGAGAATGAGACTGAACCACAGTCCTGAGCAAATTATTGGGGACAAGGATGTTGGAGTACTAACTAGAAGAAGAATAAGAGAGAACTCTTGCATGATCTCCATGTTACTACTTATCAGATTGCCATTAGTTTTATGTCCAAGTTATACTATATACTCTAGTTGGTTATCTATTACCGAGATATTCAGTCGATATGCACAGTCTAGTCGGTTACAGAAGAAAGTAAGTCTCAAAACATAGTATACATCGAGTTGTCTATCGAGTATCTTTACATGTTTACCAAACAACAAAGATGACATGCCAAGTTGATATACATCGAGTGAAACATGTTACCAGATTCACTGAACCTGGACATGCATATGAAAACATGTTACAAGATCGAGGCACATCTAACCGTTATCACATTGGAAATTGCACTTAAAGATTGTGTATGATTTTGAGGTCATTTAACCAATGAAATAATTTGCATGGTTATTCATTCAATAAATCATGTTTGTAAGATCAAAGCAATGAAAGGATCACCGTCATAAGAGATCTATTTATATAGCATGAGTTAAGAGTTAAAAAGTGTGTGTGCATGAGTGTAAGAAGACTGTTATAGAGACACAAAGGTCATCGAGAAGGTTTTCAAAGAACAGTCAAAGAATAGAGTAAACAAAAGTGTTTACTGAGTTACTATATGGGTTATCGAGGTATGCTATAAGCAAGGTAATCTTATTCTAAGCACATAGAATCTGCTATAACATTCCAGATGTAAAGTTGCAGATGTTTATAATAATTTTATTGTAAAATTTTTGAAATTGTAAAAGAAACCTCTAACAAGGTAAAAGACTCTAATCAAGTCTATAAATTGTAAAGCCTCTAACCAGGTGCAACATTTAGTTTAAGTGTCGTGAAATCCTTTAGCAAGGTAGATCTAATAGACCTTGATACTCCTAATAGGGTAAGCTATCAGAAATAGCTAAACATGTAGCTCTAACCGAGCACTCTTTATTATTGCAATAGTGAAGTTGTGGGTGCCATCCCCACCACAGTTTTTCTCTCTAACCAAGAGTTTCTACGTAACCAAAATATATGTGTTATGGAGTGAATCATGTATGATTGTTATCTATTTGTTTTAGCTTTATATTATGTTTTTGCACTATTCGGTTTATGCATAACAGTAAAGTTATTATTCAAGAAAAGTTTTGGAGTACTGATTCACCCCTCCCCTCTCAGTACATTAGCTTTCCATATTGGGCCTAACAATTGGTATCAGAGCTTGAATCTTGGAAAAGGGTTTAACTACCTAAAGAGAAAGATCTTATCAATGGAAGGATATAAACAATCTCGGAGGATTGTGTATCTGCAAGAAGAGCTGGATCATGTTAATAAAGTGATTGCAGACATGCAAAGGCAAATGCAAAAATCTCTAAAAGTGAGAAGAAGATTATCTGATGATTTGCAGGACTCTCAAGAGTTAGTGGAACAAATTGAGACATCATCTGAGAACATCATATCTGAAGAAACTAAAGAAATGATTGGAGTATTGAAAGAAAAGAACAAAGCACTGGTTGATCAACTCAAAGCAATGAAAAGAGAACATGAACATTTCAGCACACAAATGATTGAAAATCTTGATGCATTGAGGACAACTGAGGATAAAGTAAGAGATCTAGAAAGAGAGAAACAACAACTTGAAGTCTTAATATTTGATAAGAATGATGAAATCACAAGGTTGATTGGAATTCAACAAAATCTATCAGATCAACTAGGTTATGCGCATCATGAAGCAATTCTGAAGAATGATGAGAATCAAGCATTGAAACTTGAAGTATCAAGGTTAACCGATGAACTTGAAATAGAGAAGAAATCTAAAGAAAGACTGAAGAAGAGTTATGAAGCATCAAAAATGTTAGATGAGCAACTAAATACAAGACAACCCAACAAAGATGTAGGAATCGGCTACAAAGGAAAAGACTCTATCGAGAAGGGAATTCATACTACCGAGAGAGGAGAATCATCAAAGCAAGCTGGAAACAAGAATAACATCAAAAGAAAGAAGCCTATTTGCAACTACTATGGAAATCAATGTCACACTGCCAACATATGCCAAATCAAAAAAGGTAAGCAACCGAATGTCACTAAGTCCAATGGTTATTGTTACAATTGCAATAAATATGGTCACACATCTAATCAATGTAGGACAAAGTCTATTAACAATTATCAGAAGGCAAAATTCAAAGGGTTTTGTAAAAACTGCAATAGATATGGACATAGTACCGAGAAGTGCTGGCTTAAGCAAAAGAACTATAGGTGGTATGCACATCGAGAAAATGCTAGAGGTTACCGAACTCACATAGATCCTTACCGACAGTATTCTGCAGTACCATGGGATTACAATACAAGGATTTGGTGTGAATGTTGTGGAAGATATGGACATATAAGTGCCAACTATTTTACAAGGTTTGGGATGTACAACCGAAGATCATGGAGAAATCCTGGTATGGCATGTTTTCATTGTCATAAAGTTGGACACTTAGTTGGAGATTGCAGAGATCAACATAGAAAAGACACTGAAGAAATAAAAGAAAAATTAAAGATGATTTGGAAAAGGAAGGAAATTATGTCAAATGAAGAAAGCACCTTACCTACCGAGTTAGGTGCACCTATTCCAAATTAATCGGTAAAGGTATGAAGGGATTGCATTCTCTGAAGGTTAAAATCTTAACAGTTCCTATTCTATTTATGTACTTAATTCAAAATCTGCATAATTAAGATGTATTAGTAAGTTTGAAATTCTATCAAAGTCTTTTGAAGCACTTTACAGGAAGTTTGTCAAGTCGGTGAATATAGGAAACCTATCTAGTCGGTGAATGAAGGAAGTTTGGTTACTCGGTCAAAACACAAAAAGGAGAGTAAATCAGTTAAAGTGGAACCGAGTGCATTTAATGTTTTTTACCTAACCTGCACGAAGCCCGATAAGGTATTTTGTGTACTTAAAAGCATTTTTGCGGTCATTTTCACTTACCAAGTTTTCGAGAAAGTAGAGCAAGCGAATCTAAGGCGATCAAACCTCCTACAAAGCAAATTCAAGGTACTTACATCAATCTCAACACATCGTTAAGCTGGTTTACTGATCTTATCTAGTTGCCATTATCTGCTAAGCATAAAGCATCAGTTGTTTGAAATCCTGAAACCCTAAGGATCTTTTGTTATCTTTTATCTGAAATCTTCAATGGCGCCCAAGATCCAAGATCCCATAGTTGTCAAGAATGAAGAAAATCCCTCACTAAAATACTCTTTGACTCCGAAAGTCACTTCTGAACCGGATGACAAAACCGCCTTTTCACTCATCTTGGACAGAGTGTTACTAGTCGAGGATGTGAGATTCTTCACCAAATGTCGTGTTGAAGAACTCGGTCATGTTGAAATCAAAGACACCTATGATGAGCTGTGTACTAATGGTAAATTGAACAGCAAGTATGAACACATCAAGATCAAGGGATTAACTGAAGCACTAACCTATCCCCATGTGTTCAAACCCTAGTGGGTCAAGTTTGTTCTGAGTAGAGTTCACGATGATTTCATGTGGCTAGAAGAGCAACCATTTAAAATTACCGAGGAAATCATTCATCTGATTACTGGTTACCCTATCTATGATCATGTCCGAGCCTAGAAGATGATATCACAAAAGGAATTGATCAGTTTAATCAGAGTGGAATCTGATTGCAGAGGATTGAAACTGAATAATGTCACTGATGAAGAACTAAAATTTTCCATTAGAGTAATGGGCTACTGTTTCTTCCAATTGGCAAGGGAAAACAACATTCCCTGTGCAACGGTAGACCTGGCATACAAAATTGTGAAAAAGGGAATGAAAATTGATCCATGTGAGGTGTTGCTGAAGAACCTATTTGAAAATCTGAACAACATCAGGAAGCCGAAGAAGAACAAATCGGCTAATACTCTAAAGTTTGGATCATTACTGGTATGCATGTTTTTCTATTTTGAAAAATTATTTCCATCAGTCAGTAAAGTTGTTTCAGAATTACACTGACCAATCACCCATCAGATTAATGACTTCATTAAGAAGTTAGGAGACAATTTCAATGATATTATGGATGATTACTTCAATAAATTTCAAGAGAAAATGCATAACAGATATAGGATTCCACCCTAGCTAGAAGAGAAATACAAAAATGATATATGTTTTGAAGTTGACACCGATTACTGTTATGTGAATGATGTAGAGCCAAGGACTCAATCTTTGTCACCAATGGGTTATGAGATTGATTTTGACATCACAAAACAACAAATTGATGCATTTCTTACATTTCCTAGACATGCTACTGAGCTGAGGTATGGTACCTATGAGAAAGTAAAGAAAAAGGTAAAGATGAACATTGTAGTACCCAAAGCTACAAGAAAGGCAAAAAAAATGATAAAGGCATTGTCAGAGAAATTCAGAGAAGACTCTTCCTCTACACCTATCAAAGGCACCATTGCCATTACCGAAGAGGAATTTGAAGCCCAAGAGGCAGCTATAACACTGAGCACCAAATTTCCTAAGGGAAAAGTATTGAAGAGAAAGAAACAGGACACATCAAAGGCCTCACTGACTCCACCTCCAGTAAAGTGACCTAACACAAGAGCATCTGCAGCCTCACCGAGTAAGAAAACAAAAAGTGTTACTGCTCCCAAGGTAACAAAGACATACAAGAAATCTACTCGGAGATTCATTTTGGTAAAAGAGTCGAGTGATATCGAATCAGAGGATGCAAGCAAATTCCAGATTGTCAAGAGCAAGAAGGTAAATATACATAGTGTTGAAAACTTCTGTGGTAATCTGAAAGAATATGGTGGATTTGGAGGATTTAGATATGTCAAGCATGAAACCAAGAACAATGATGAGAAGAGACAAATTGAAGAAGCTATCATCTGCACACTTCTAAAGTTCTGATTAGCTCCATTGGAACTAGCTAAGTCACTTCCAAATGAACTATATCTACATATTGATAATAGGTGGAAGTATGCAATGGACTTAGAGAAACAAATCAAAGAGAGAAGTCTGGTTCATCTCTTTCCTGACATGTTAGTCACAGAAATAAAGGAACATCTGACAACCTACAACTCAAAGTTTCTTGTCAAACAAAGAGCCTTAAAACTGATGAATGGGCTATATATTGAAGTGGAAAATGAGACAAAAGCAAGCGGCAGGAAATCTTCAAAATCAAGGATGCCGGTGAGCAAGCTACAGTTGAAATCATTGATGTCACCGAGCACAATCCTGATGCTACCGAACAAGACCCTGCTGACACCATTCAAATAGATGAAGATGTCATGGATTCAGAGGCACCAGAAGAGGAAATGATAGAAGGCACTGCATCTGCAAAACTTGTATTTAGTGAATCAGTCTTGGAACAAGTTCAGCCTTATCCATTGATCAAGCAACCTGTCTCAACCGAAACCCCTCATGACACAGATCAAGGCACTGAAGGTCACAAGTCTACAGCAAGAGAAGGTACTTCTCAAGAACATACATCTCAAGCACCTTCTAACACTGAGACTATTTCAACTGAGACACCAAGTATCGAGACACCGAAGGACTCTACAGAGGCTAAAGGAACCGATCAAAGTGTTGCCTCCACTGAGCAACCTACTGAGGGTCATCAAGCCTCACAAGCCCTTGTCTTAGTTCCATCGGAGAAAGGTAAAGAAAAGAAGATGAAAAAGTATAGTTTTAAAGTTGATTTGTCAAAACCAATAGTGTTGCCCAATGTAGACATATCAAAATTGAAAGGGCAAGCACTCATTGATTTTGGTGAACTGTGCAAAGCAAAGGCCGAACAAGAGAAGCAAATGGCCATTCAAAAGAAAAATAAAGTACTTCAGAAGGTAAAAGCACTCCTAATAGATATGCTACCTGAAGCTACAGTATCAACTGATGCAGCCATCCACATTCAACTGGATGAACTCCTCACAAAGATAGAGACATCTCGAGTAGATACATTAGAGTATTTGAGCAAGCTGAAAGACAAAGAGCTCACTGCAAAAATGATAGAAGAGGTACAAAAATCTATAGCTATTGGCAAAGTTAAACTTGTCAAATTTATTGCTGAGTTGACTCCTCAACTCAAGCACATTCTTTATTTATTTTAGAAACTCTACACATTTTCTTTATTCATTAAAGACATTAAGAATAAAATAGAGGCAATTGAGAAAGAGATCACCGATCTCTCAAGCAAGTTGACCACAGAGCCAAATTCAGTTCAGAATTTTTATACAAGGTTACAACAACTCATGGCTCAACAATTGGACTTAAGAAATGAAGAACACAAGATCAGGATGGACATAATGACCCTTCAGACATTATTCCTTCCACATCTTTCATCGGTCCAAGAATAGATCAACCAAGCCACATACTTATCTACTACTCAAGAGGGAAGCACTCTAGATGGCTTAATATCATTATTGGCTAATATTCAAGTGCAGAATTCTTTAATGGACAGTGTAAATGATGCACTCTCTGTCGCTCTCACCGATGCCCAAACCAAGTACAAATCCATTTTTGATCAATTACCACCCCCGAATGGCAATTAAGTTTCTGATGTTTGTCAAAAAGGGGGAGTAATATGATACAGTCTTGGGGGAGTAATACAGAGTGATATAGTATTGAGAGAATGGTATAGTATTCAGAGTATAGTATACAGGGGGAGTACACCGAGCAGTAAACAAAACACTAACCAAAGAACATAGAATAGATCACCGAGCATGCAAAATCAGAGTTTTGTATAGTATATTGATAAGGGGAGTATATCTGATATATTATATTATTGACTATTGTATATACTGTCAGTATAGTCAAATTTTGCAAGTATATAGATTTTTGAGTTATAACTTTGAAAGTAGTTTTTGTCAAACATCTCAACTAATGTCAAAAGGGGAGATTGTTACTACTTATTAGATTGCCATTAGTTTTATGTCAAAGTTATACTATATACTCTAGTCGGTTATCTATTACCGAGATATTCAGTCGGTATGCACAGTCTAGTCGGTTACAAAAGAAAGTAAGTCTCAAAACATAGTATACACCAAGTTGTTTACCAAGTATCTTTACATGTCTATCAAGCAACAAAGATGACACATCGAGTTGATATACACCGAGTGAAACGTGTTACCAGATTCATTGAACCTGGACATGCATATGAAAACATGTTACAAGATCAAGGCACATCTAACCGTTATCACATTGGAAATTGCACTTAAAGATTGTGTATGATTTTGAGGTCATTTAACCAATGAAATAATTTGCATGGTTATTCATTCAATAAATCGTGTTTGAAGATTGAAGCCATGAAAGGATCACTGTCATAAGAGATTTATTTATACAACATAAGTTAAGAGTTAAAAAGTGTGTGTGCATGAGTGTAAGAAGACTGTTACAGAGACACAGAGGTCACCGAGAAGGTTTTCAGAGAATAGTCAAAGAACAGAGTAAACAGAAGGGTTTACCAAGTTACTATATGGGTTACCGAGGTATGCTATAAGCAAGGTAATTTTATTCTGAGCACATAGAATCTGCTATAACATTCCAGATGTAAAGTTACAGATATTTGTAATAATTTTATTGTAAATTTTTTGAAATTGTAAAAGAAACCTCTAATAGGGTAAAAGACTCTAATCAAGTCTATAAATTGTAAAGCCTCTAACCAAGTGCAACATTTAGTTTAAGTGTTGTGAAATCCTTTAGCAAGGTAGATCTAATAGATCTTGATACTTCTAACAGGGTAAGCTATCAGAAATAGCTAAACATGTAGCTCTAACCGAGCACTCTTTATTATTGAAGTAGTGAAGTTGTGGGTGCCATCCCCATCGTAGTTTTTCTCTCTAACCAAGAGTTTCTGTGTAACCAAAATATATGTGTTATGGAGTGAATCATGTATGATTGTTATCTATTTGTTTTAGCTTTATATTATGTTTTTGCACTATTCGGTTTATGCATAACAGTAAAGTTATTATTCAAGAAAAGTTTTGGAGTACTGATTCACCCCTCCCCTCTCAGTACATTAGCTTTCCATATTGGGCCTAACACTCCACCATTGAACCTAGAAGTGCTAAGGAGGCATTTGGTGATGATTATTGCGTTAAAGCTATGGAGGAGGAATTGGAACAAATTGAGAAGAACAACACTTGGACCCTGGTACTTGGACCGGTAAACAAGAATGTTATAGATACTAAATGGTTATTTAGAAACAAGTTAAATGAAGATGGTGTTGTAGTTCACAACAAGGCAATATTACTTTGCAAGGGTTATGCTCAAGAAGAAGGAGAAGATTATGGCAAAAATTTTGCACCAGTAGCAAGACTAGAAGGTGTCATAACTTTACTTGCATTTGCAGCCCATAAGAAGTTCAAGGTATACTAGATGGATGTTAAGTCTACATTTTTGAATGGGATACTGGAAGAAGAGGTATACATAGAGCAGCCTAATGGTTATGCATTGACTGATGAGAAAGACATGGTATGCAGATTGTATAAAGCTTTGTATGGATTAAAGAAGGCACCCAGAGCATGGTATGAATGACTTCATACACATCTAATGAAGATAGGCTTTGAAAGAACTAGTGATGATAGTAATATTTATCTCAAGTTTGAAGGAGATGAAATATTGGTCAATGAAGTATTTGTTGATGATATTATTTTTGGAGGTAATGATGTCATGAGCAATAGTTTTGCAGATGAAATGAAAAATGAGTTTGAAATGTCTTTAATAGGGGAAATAAAAAATTTCATAGGCTTGCAGATACAACAAATGAAGAATGGTATTTTCATTACTCAATCTAAGTATGTGAAAGAGGTTTTGAAGACTTTTGGCATGAGTGACTGTAAACTAGTTGGAACACCAATGGTTACATGTTGTAAGTTGTCCAAGGAAGATGCATCTAAGTGTGTTGATGAAAAGGAATACAAGTCAATGATTGGCAAATTACACTATGTTGTTCACAGCAGACCGGATATTGCCCATACGGTTGGTATAGTTGCAGGATTTTAGAAGAATCCAAAGGAAGCACACCTGATAGCAACAAAGAGAATTCTTTGGTATCTGAAAGGCACAGTTGACTATGGATTATGGTATCCATATGGAGGAAACTTTGATGTGAAGGAATACACTGATGCTGATTGGGCAGGAAATATTGATGACCAAAAAAGTACTACCAGTGAAGCATTGTTTCTAGGAGGAATGCTAGTTTCATGGAGTAGTAAGAAGTAGATTTGTACTTCACAATCTACTATTTAAGCTGAGTATGTTGCAACTTATATGAATTACACACAAGCTATTTGGATGAGGCACATTTTGGAAGGTTTTAAGATGAATATCTCATAACCTATCAAGGTTTGATGTGATAATACAAGTGTCATTAATATTTCTAAGAATGTCATTTTGCACGCTCGCACCAAGCACATTGAATTGAAGTATCACTTCTTGAGGGAAAAATTTCAAAGTAAAGATGTTATCTTAGAGCATGTTTATACCAAGGAGAAACTTGCAGATATCTTTACCAAACCTCTGCCTAAGACCACTTTTGAGTATCTTAGAATTCAATTGGGGGTTTTCCCTCTTCATGAAGTTAGTTGAGCATGATGCTAATTGCATCAGTCCCTTAATTACTTGTAAAATTTTACATGGATTGATGAAGAAGTGGATGTATTCCACAAGGGGAGCATCAAGTTGCAGTATGTTGTTGATGCACAGTGAAATTTTTATATTACATGTTTTACTTTCAATTTGGCATTGTTGTCAAAGGGGGAGAAGAATTATGTGATTGAGGATAAAAATTATGTGACTGGCAAAGGGAAACCAATGACAGAATGAAGACAAACAAAACATGGTGAATACTTGGTAATGTTAACCAAGATTCCTATTCACCAATCACAACAACAATCAGAGGCGTTGATATTTGTATTGCCATCAATGCCAAAGGGGGAGATTATTGGCATTTGCATGAAGATTGCATTAATGATATGATATGTTGTCATTGATGTCAATTGAACTGGTAATGGTATTTATGATATTGTTGATATTGTTGTTGTTATTGATATTATCTTGTAGACGATAGGAAGAGCTTTGAGGAAGATGTTGTAAACCGATATGTTAAGTTTGTGAGTTGAACTGGTAAATCGGTGTATAAGGTTAAACCCTTTTCTATGCAATGTAACCAGTAAACCCTACTAGTTATTTTTTTGTTAAACCCTAACCGATCAAGTTTGTTGGTTTTAGATCTAATGATGAGCGGTAATGATGATGACACATGTGATCATTGAATGAGGACAAGTTTAGATTGTTTTGGCGCATTTGTTCAATTGTTTGATTGTCTAGGGAATGAGAAAAGTGGATTGCATCTAATGCATTGCGCGTGATGAGTTACAAAGTCCGATGAAGTGGTGATCATGGAGTGGTTGGAATTTTCTTGAAGAATGTGAAAAGATTGTTATGATTTCTAACTGTCAAGATTGAACTGACTTGTTTGTAATCTCTATGAGAGAATTAAGTTTTTGTTGTGTTACCGACGTAATTGAGTTGTATTTAAGGTCGATGAAGTTGTTTGTAAGAGTGTTGGAAAGTCTTGGCTAAAACTAGTTGAGTGTGTGGTTTCCTAACCAGAGAATGGATCTGCAGTTTGTGTAGAAGAAGATTGAAGCTTAAAAGGATCTGATCAAGCAAATGTAGTGCTATTCAGACAGATCAAGAAAACCTGTTATTTTTTAACAATTACAACAGAATTGAAATCCCCTAACCAGGTAAGCTCTAACAAGCTTGGTTACTTATTAAATCCTCTAACAAGGTGGTCCATTAGCTTGGATTCTCAAACCCTCTACTGAGGTTACTCCTAACATGGTATTTTTCTTTTTCATCAAGGCATTTTGTAAATCCCTTAACCAGGTGATTCCTAATAGAATTAGGAATCACTTCTTAACAAGACTTATTGTAAAAGATTTAATAGGCTTGGCTCCTAACAGATAGCTATCCTTGTGAGTCTCATCTCACTGTGGTTTTTACCTATTTGGGTTTTCCACGTATAAACATTTGTGTCAAGTGGTGAATGTTTTTGTGGATACGATCTTATTTGTTGATTTGATTAACTTATGATAAGGCATGATAACTAGAAGCATTGAGAGATTGAATATGTTGAGATATGATTAAGCATTTTGATGTTTATAAGATTGAAAATGTTTGCTGTTAAGTTGTTATAGCAGTTAACTGGTTGATGTTGAGTATTCTTATGAGTATTGATCTTGATAGTGAAAGTTTACTTTGTGAGTTTGAATTTGAGATTGGAAAGTTTGTATCAATTTTTCAATATACTGATTTACCATCCCCTCTTAGTATTCTACCAGATACTTATTCTTTCATCATACCATCAATCCCTACCAAGTGTTCCTCTACCAGTGGCATGCACATATAGAGCTAGCAGATCATTAACAATCTAATCAACATTGGCCTTATACAACTCCACTAGGAAACCATCTGGGCCCAGGGATTTGTCATTACTCAGGGACGAGATGACATGTGCAATTTCTTCCTTGGAGATAGGCTTCCCTAGAAGAACACAATCCTCCTCCCCCAATTTCCTAGGGACCAAATGTTTGATTATGTCTCTAGCTTTACTTTGATCTTCCCGCAAAGTTTTAGATGTAAAGAGTGATTTATAAAACTGGGCAAAATGGTTAAGGATATTTTAAAGATCTGTGATACTTCTATCCTCCTCCCATATACTACAAATCCTATCTTTGGCCTCCTTCATTTTAAGCAACTGGAAAAAGAACTTAGAGCCTTTATCCCCCGCATCAAGCTAATTGAGTTTTGCCCTATTTTTACATCACATTACCTTGAAATTTTGAATCTTTCTAAGATTTTCCTTAGTATAGATTAGATTATGGTTAAGCTATTCAACCTCAGGGTTAGCTTGTAGCTCAAAATCGGCCTTGGATAGAGCCCCTTGCCAGTATAATTTAGATTTCCTATGATCCTTAGCCTTCTTCTTACCCACTATTTGGCATAGATTCTTCCAACTCCTAATATTTAGATTCCATCTCTCACAACATGAAAGAGAAGCATTACACACTTGATTGTAAACCTTGATAAAACCTATGACACATCTGAGGTCCTCATCCTCTAGGAGCCTTGTATTTAGAATGAAATAATCACCTTTAGGTGGCAGAATAGGGTCCCCTCTAGCAAGATTAAAAGAGATGTGAATAGGATGATGATTAGATAATGTGTAAGGTAAATTGAATATTTGTCCCCTTTATCATCCTTCAACAATTCAAAAAAACCTTTATTATAGTAGAATCTATCCAGTCTGTAATACACTCTCTTAGTATGTTGTTGGTGATTATACCATGTGAACAAAATGATACCTAGTTCATCCTTTCGACTAACTATTGGATCAACAAGTAATAGTTTATTAACCATTCTATCCCAATGCATTCTCTCAAGGCCTTTCCATTCAAACCTAGATCCTCCTCTTTTATCCTGAGCACTCTCAACCATATTAAAATCCCCCCCAATGAACCATGTGACATCATTCAACTGAGAAATCCAGTCCCATAAGGATAGCCTCTCTTTGTAGTTAGTAGATGCATAAAATGAACATATTCCAAAAATATTATCCTCAAATTTGAGTATAACCCAGATAGCCCTAGCACAGGGGGACTACCCTCATTTAACCACACATTTAGACCATTTAAGACTAAGTAGGATAGCAGTTCCCCCTTTACCCTTAGAATGATTAGTATAGAAATAAGTAGCATCTTTCCATATGCATTTCAATCCAATTTCCAGGGAGAATCCAATAGATTTCAATTTTTGGAGCATGAGACAGTCAATATTTCTATGCATATTAAAGAGCCTCTTTACAATGTATTTCCTATCCGAGGATTCCAAGCTCCTTATGTTCCAAGATACAGAATTCAAGATCATTAGAGGATTTATTCAAAAGAATCCATGGATGGTTTGAACCCATAAAAACACTTAGGCTAGTCTTCCTTATTGTTGAGATTGCTAGCATCAAAAGCAACCACTGAGTTGGGTCTACCTCTTTTTCTTCTAGATTCAGAAAATTGGTCTATTCCAATGGATTCCTTTATACCAGATCTATTTCTAACAGTTCTAGGAGATCTCTTTTTCCTAGCTTTCTTAGATTTAACTTCAATAAAACCATCCCCTTTTTCATTTGTACCCGATGCAAAAATTGGGGATTCCACAGTCATCTCCTTCAGGGACAATGGGGCCATCATGCCCATTAATGTGGGTTGGATTGTGGGAGGTCAAGAGGGGGTCCTTGATCCCACCAGTGTCACCATGTAATGACCTAGGTGTGTCCACAACCAATTGGGGGTCATCATAAGTTTCCAGGGAAGTCTTGATGGGGCACAAAACAAGTTCCTCTTCCTTACCTATACTAGTAACATAAACCAACTTGAGGTCACAATCTTGAACACTAGAGCTCAAGTCAGCCATACCCAAGGATGAGGCCTCACCAATTCCTAGTACACCCATAATTCCACTATTGGGGCCAGTGGCCACATCCTGAACATCCTCATTCAAGTCCACATTAGAGGACATAGGAGTGAAACCATTAGCATCACCTTTATTCAGACAGAGTCCAGCTTCAAGTTGTTTTCTAGCCTCAACCACTTCCTTCAATTTATCCAGTACAATTTTTTGAGCATTCTCAGACCTTGGACCCTTGTTAGAATCAGATTTCATCGGACCATCAAATAGAGATTTATGAGGAGGGTTAGAAGCCCTTCGAGCCTCATCAAGAACAAATTGATACTTTAAGATGCTCTCAGGGATGGAAGGGGCTCAAGATTGGGTGGGAGGATAGGGAATGACCAGAGCAACAATGGTTTTGATCTTGGATTGTAGAGGACCAATGGTCACGACATCAGAATGTGAGGGGGGGAGGTTTATGAGAGGCAGACAAGGGATCCTTAGTAGGGCGAACAATTCTTCTTGTGACAACTGGACAATCCTTTTTGTAATGTCTACTTCTTCTGCAAATATGGCACACATTGATATCCCCTAGGTACACCATAGGGTATGAATGTGAGGAGTGTTCCAAATTAATGACAATTTCATCAGGGAATCCCGCATCAGGGTTAAAGGAAACAAGGACTTGCGCATCCAAATGGGGAACAAGGGTCGAGGAGGAATCAATTTTAATTACTTTACACAGGGGTTCCACAATTTTAGAGACATACGACCATAAGAATGGGGGCACATTTTTTACAATAATCCACTTAGGGTTTGAGAGGGCCATGATTTCCTCATTACAACTCTCAAGATCCCATTTGATGCTTCTAAAACTCGACTTGCCTATAACCCAAAACTGTTTGTCTAGGTATTTTTTTGGCTGACCGGGTCACTAAATAAAATTAAAAAGAGGCCCTTTTGAATCATCCGACAATATGTAAATTGAAGCCCTAACTTCTTAGACCAGACATCTTGTAACAATTTGTTCATAAACTGCCTAGATGGAATCCTATCTACATCTAGGGCTGCAAGAAAAAATGTTGAATCCCTAAGCCTATCAATTTCCTTAGAAATAGATGTAGACATAGAAGCATTAGGAGAAACGATGAGTTTCCTGGTAGAAGGAATCTTACCTTCTTCCTTGACGGGGTCAGACGCAACATGGTTGTCTTCTTCTGCAACAAACCAGGCTTCTGGAGGGAGATCGACTATGTGGCCCTCGGGGGTTTGCTTAAAAGTTTTATGTTCCACCTCCTTCGAGCCAAGATTTCTAGGAGCCGATTCTCTTGAATCCCCTTGTTTCTCAGAGCAAATAGAAACACCTTCAACCATTTAACACTTCAGGAAAATTAATAAATGTGGGGGCTCCCCAAAGAACTTTGGGAGGCCCCGCTCGTGCTTCAGTATGCAAAAAGGGCCAATGTACGTACCCTAGTTGCAGGGTGCTCAAAAAAAATCCAAATTCTTTAACACAATCTTATTATTATTATTATTATTATTATTATTATTATTATTACTATTATTACTACTACTATTATTAATTTTAATATTAATTTTATGAGCAATGTTAGTTGGAGATGAAAATTGAATAAGGATGGAATTAGTTTAAGACAAAGAATTAAATAGTGGTGACACACTCGTGAGGTCATAATTTACTTGGAAATTATTTATTTCCACAATATTCTAATTGAGCACATGGTGTAGGAGAAATAAGAAGATTCTAGAAAAGAAATTTTCAAATTCAAAATATTAAGAAATAAATATTATATTTAGCAAATAAATGACATGGGAGTTACAAATTATTCTATGACAAGAATAATTCTATTCATGGCTTTTTTTTTATGACAAAGGAGTTACAAAACTTATTTTTGATAAAGTGGAGGAGAATTCAAATTCGAATTTTGAATGCATGGTCAAATATAACCCCCACTATGACAACAATCATTTTTGCAAGAAATTAATTTAGAAATTACTTATTTTCTCAATATGATTTAGCACATGTTGTAGGAGGAAATGAGAAGGTTCTAGAAGAGAATCTCAAATTCAAATTTTTGCATGTAACCCCCACTATGACATTAATCATTTTTGCATGGAATTAATTTTGGAAAAGAATCTCATAATCAATTAATTTCTTTTATAGTGGAAAAATGACTCTCTTTTCTATATATTGAATTCTAGCTTTTTGAAAAGGGGGAGTTCATAGCCTTGGATGGAAAAGTAGTTTTCTGAAGCTCTTGATTATTCATGTTAGTAGTAGAGGAATTTTGTTAGTCATGTTGGATAGAAGGGTTTTTAAGTTTAGATGAAGAATTATCACGAAGCTCCAGTAAGGATTGAAGTAGGTTAGCGAGAAGATTGGGATGAATTCGATAGCAGGTGCTTCGTCCAATCCAGGTTCTCCTATTTCATTCACTTATTTGCAAGTTTGAATCTTGAATTATCATTCTTATCTTCATTTTAGATTTTATTTATATGAAAATTATCTTTCAAATAACTCTCTCTCAATTATTTAGATAGATTAAATTAAATATAAATTCTCTTTCAAATAACCCTCTCTCAATTATTTAGATAGATTCAATTAAATATCTCCCTTCTGATTCATTCCAAATTCTTTGATAATGGAAAATACATACAAAAGATTGAAGCAGTCATTGGTGAGGAGGGACCTCAAGGAGATCAGTCCAAACTAGCCAGCAAGAGTAAACACAATGAAAACACACGGATATGATGAAGGCAATGCAGAACATATAGTTTTATTGCATCAAATTTGATTACATCCAATTGGTAACAACTGGATTACAACATACCGACACACATGCCTAGTAGAATGGGTCACAATGGGACCTTGAATCGAAAGATCTATCTTCTAGGCACAGTTTATCTCTCATTGATCCTAATTGATCTTCAATTGATTACATTCTAAAGCATTATTACAAATATATATATATATATATATATATATATATCGATCCAAAGGATCTAGTTGGCCCAAAAAGGATCAAAACCTGAAGAACAAGACCTAACGTGCAAAATGAACAAGGTCGGCCTCTGCCAAGAGATTCCTCCAAAAAAATCCAAAGGAAGAAATGTATAAGGTCAGCCACATGCCAATAAACATCGAGATCAATGCTCAAGGCTTCACAAGCTTTGGAATGGGTTCCGATAGATCACCAGAATAGGTCTTAGGCAACCGGTAACAAAGGAACAACCGGTAACAAGAAACTTTCTTGGAAATCAGTAGTGATATCTTGCCAGAAAGTGATCCAAATGAGATGCGGTTTGAAAGCAAAAAATATGATCAAGTCTTCAAGTAGAATCCAACTCCATAGGATCCGGTGAACCAAAACCAGGACACACAAAAAGGAAAACTGAAACTGGAAACAAAAAGGAAAGGAAATGGTTTTGGCTGATGCAAGATTGCTGTGAACTAGGGATGCTCCTGCATCAGACATCCAAGGCTAATGAAAAAGTGAGCTTCTCACTTTGTTGGGGTTAGAGGGAAACTAAGGCGGACTACCTTTTCTTGAGGAATCCAAGATGAATCTTCAACTGGTCTACTCTTCCACTTCACAAGATATTCTTTGTACTGATTGCTCTGGGTACTACGCCCAATCCTACTATCCAAAATCTCTTCAATCTAATATGGTTCCTTACGGGGCAATTGTTTCTCCAAGTTTGCAACACTATCCTCATTAAATTCTGGTTCATGGTACTCATGAAGATTGGCAATGTTGAATATAGGTGAAATACTTAGACTATCTAGTAGCTCTACTTCATATGCATTTCCAAAATTGAACTTTCTCAAAATCTAACAGGGTCCAAACTTCTTCATCTGCAACTTACTATAAGTTCCAACTGGGAATCTCTCTTTTCTCAAGTATACCATCACTTCATCGCTAACTTCAAATTCCTTATGTCTCCTCTTCTCATGTGCCTTCTCCTTATATTTGTTGTTCATCTCTTCCAAATGTTGTTTAACCCAAATATGCAATGTTGCCATGTGACCTGCAAAATCTTCTGCTTTTGAACTCTTCTGGTCTTCACTGCCAATGTCTCTCAATTCCTCTATTCCTCTAGGATGCACTTTGGTAACAATCTCAGAAGGTGATTTTCTGGTACTTCTATTCATTGAATTGTTATAGGCAAACTCAACTTGTGAAAGGATCAAATCCTAACTTCCGGTTTTATCTCCCACTAAACATCTCAACAAGTTTTCCAAACTCTGGTTAACTACTTCTGTCTGTCCATCAGTCTGTGGATGAAAAGTAGAATAGAACTTCAAATCTATCTTCATCTTCTCCCAAAGTGTTCTCCAAAAATAACCAACAAACTTAGTGTCTTTGTCTAAAACTATGCTCTTAGGTAGTCCATGCAATCTCACCACTTCCTTGAAAAATAGGCCTGCTACATGCAATGCATCTGATGTCTTCTTACAAGGTATGAAATGAGCCATCTTCAAAAATCTATCCACTACCACAAATATAGAATCATTCCCTCTCGGTGTCTTAGGCAATCCAAGTACAAAATCCATGCTTATATCCAGCCAAGGTCTTATCGGTAATGTCAAAGGTTTATACAATCCCAGATTCTGACTACTACCTTTTGCAACTTGACAAACTCTACAACTCTGCACATATCTCTTAACATCCTTATGTATCTGAGGCCAAAAGTATGGCTCACTCACTAATGCAACTATTTTATCAATGCCAAAATGTCCAACTAAACCTCCATTATGTTTCTCTTTGATTAGGTTCTCTCTCATGGAACTCTTAGGTATGCATAAGTGAACTCCCCTGAATAACATCCCATCTTGAATGAAATAATCCAACCATTTTCTCCTATCAACCATAACCGGTTCTCTACATGCTTTCCAAGGTTTTTCAAAATTTGGGTCTTCGTCATACAAGGTCTTCAAATCTTCAAAACCTAATACTATCACTCTAATTTCTATTAGCAAATTCCTTCTCCTAATCAATGCATCAACAACTTTCTTAGATTTCCCACTTCTATGCTTCAACACAAAGGTGTAACTCTGCAAGAATTCTACCAATCTCACATGTCTCTGGTTCAACTTAATCTAACTATTCAAATACTGCAAAGCTTGATGATTTGTATACAACACAAACTCCTTAAGCAACAAGTAGTGTCTCCATTTCTTCAAGGCTTGAACCATGGCATAAAATTCTTGATCATATATTGAATATCTCCTTCGAGCATCATTCAATTTCTCACTGAAATATGCTACTACTCCTATTGTTGTTCCACTTGCATCACAATCCACTTGGAATACCTTATTGAAATTCAGTAAAGCTAACACAAGCTACTCAATCACTTTTTGCTTCAACAATTCAAAACTTTTGTTTGCTCCGGTGGTCCACTTGAATTCCTTCTGATCTCCTGTCATGGTCTTAGTCACAGGGTTACAAACTAAACTAAAATTTCTGATAAAATTCAGGTAAAAACTAGCCAATCTTTGAAATGATCTTACCTCTCCAATGCTTTCCGGTGTAGGCCACTCAACAATGGCTTTCACTTTCTCAGGGTCTATTTTCAAACCATCCTTAGATATAAGTACAAATCCTAAATAGACTAACTCATCCTTCATGAAAGTACACTTCTTGATATTGATCAACAACTTTTCTTCTCTCAACCTCTGTAAAACTTGTCTTAACTGCAACAAATGCTCCTCTTTTGTTCTATTGAAAATCAGAATGTCATCAAAATACACAATAACAAACTTACCCAAGTATTTCTTTAATACCTCATTCATCAACCTCATGAAAGTGCTCGGTGAATTAGTCAATCCAAAAGGCATCACCAATCATTCATATAGTCCTTCATTTGTCTTAAATGTTGTTTTCCACTCATCACCTTCTCTGATCCTGATTTGATGATATTCACTCTTCAAATCTATCTTTGTATAGTATTTTGCTCCACTCAAACAGTCCATTATGTCATCTATCCTAGGCAAAGGAAATCGATATTTCACTGTGATCTTGTTTATTGCTCTTGAATCGGTACACATCCTCCATTCTCCATTCTTCTTAAGTGCTAATACTGCTGGTACTACACAAGGTATCAGACTCTCCCTGATCAAACCTTTTTTCAATAGCTCCTGCACTTATCTGTTTAGTTCTTCATTCTCTGCCAGTGTCAATAGGTGAACAACTTTGTTAGGTAAACTAGCTCTGGGAACCAAGTCCATGCAATGACTAATACTTCTAATAGAAGGCAATCCATCAGGTACATTATCTAAAATGATGTCCTCATATTCTGTCAGCAAATCTCTTATCTCTGCTGTGTGTTTTCCTTTCAGTTCCGGTCTCTCAGTCTTCTTAGGAATTAAGGCAAAATACACATTCTCATGTCTTAGTCCATTCATGATTTTCCTTCCATCTACTAAATAGAATATGGCATTTGTACAAACTTCACCCTTCAAAGATTCCTTCAAAGGTAACAAGGTTTACTTCATCCCATTGGCCAGAATAGCGTATGTATTCTTCCTTCCATCATGTATTGCCTGTCTATCAAACTGCCAAGGTCTTCCCAACAAAAGATGACAAATATCCATAGGCATAATATCACACAAAACTTCATCATGATAATTCCCAATTTTCAATTTTACCAAACACTGTTCACTTACTAACAACTTATGTTTATCCTGAGTCCATTCTATTTGATAAGGCTTAGGGTGTTTCAATCTCTCCAATTTAAACTTATTCACCATCTCTTCTGAAACAAGATTATCTAAACTACCACTATCAATAACAACTTTACATTACTTACCGGATACCTTACACCTGGTCTTGAATAGGTTCTTCCTCTGCTAGGGTTCTTCATCTCCTTCAGTATGACACAAAGCTCTCCTCATCATCAATAGTTTTCCATATTCTAGTTTATTGTATGATCTGGTGGGGTTTTCTTCCACCACTATTGCTCTTCTGGTAGCCTCTGTATAGACATCCGCAATCCGTTCAAATATCTTGCAATTTTTTCAACTTCATCATCAACATGTCTGGATCTGATCTTCAACTTGTAAAATGCTTCGGTGTATTCCTTCACACTAGATTCCTTTTGTCTCAAGTTCTTCAATTTCCAAAACAAATCCACTTGATAACTCACTGAGACAAACTTTGATTTTAACTTAGCAATCATCCGATCCCATGTCTTAATCTTCTCTTTACCTCTTCTTTGTCTATCAACTTGCAAATTCTCCCACCAAAGAGATGCATGACCTTTCAACCGGGTACATACATATTTCACCTTCCTCTCATTTGCAGTGTTTTCAAAATCAAAATACTTCTCCATCTTCAAGATCTAGTCCATCAATTCATCCGAATCTAACTTCCCATCATATTTTGGTGGGGTAAAATGAGGTTTAGTGTTCGCCCTACTCAAAACCCTTAAAAACATTTCTTCATCCGGATCAACTACCGGTAGGTTTACTTGTTCTGTCAGGGCTCCTTCTCCTTCATCTTCACTTACATCTTCAATATGTCAGCCTCTTCTCTGGGCTGTCTCCATGGCTTCTAACCGGGCTACTATTCCTCGCAACATCTCCATCACAACAGGGTCTACATTCCCAAGTGCTCCACCATTCCTAATTCCTCTTTGTGCCATAGATTCATGCTAGTCCTCTGCAATTGCAATTGTAGGTTGGATCCACAATCCGCCACCCTACAACAAAATTCAGGACACGCAACCTCTGGAATGAAACTTCACTCTGATACCACTTGAAGTAGTCACCGATGAGAAGGGACCTCAAGGAGATTAGTCCAAACCGGTGAGCAAGAGTAAACACAACAGAAACACACGGATATGATGGAGGCAATGCAGAACAAATAGTTTTATTGCATGAAATTTGATTACATCCAACCGGTAACAACCGGGTTACAACATACTGACACACAAGCTTGCTAGAATAGGTCACACTAGGAGCTTGAATCGAAATATCTATCTTCTAGACACAGTCTATCTCTGATTGATCCTAATTGATCTTCAATTTATTACATTCTAAAGAATGATTACAAATATATATATATCGATCCAAAGGATCCAGTCAGCCCCAAAAGGATCAAAACCTGAAGAACAAGACCTAACGTGCAAAATGAACAAGGTTGGCCTCCACCAAGTGATTTCTCTGGAAAATCCAAAGGATTAAACATAGAAGGTTAGCCACACACCAAGAAACATAGAGATCAACACTCAAGGCTCTGCAAGATTCATAATGGGTTCTGATAGATCATTAGAATAGGTCTCAAGCAACTGGTAACAAGAAATTGTCATGGAAATCGGTAGCGATATCTTGCTAGAAATTGATCCAAATGAGATTCAGTTTGAAAGAAAGAAAGATGATCAAGTCTTCAAGTAGAATCCAACTCCACAGGATCCAGTGAGCCAAAACGGGGACACACAGAAAGGAAAACTGAAACTGCAAACAAAACATAAAGGAAATGTTTTTGGTTGATGCAAGATTGTTGTGAACCAGGGATGCTCCTGCATCAAAGATTTACCAAAAGTTTTCTTTTCAATATGCATAAGCAATTTTTTAATTACTTTATATTTTCTTAAAGAAGGAAAAATCAGATTTTAAGGAGTAGAATAATATAAGTAGATGCCTTTTAGATATGCAATTTTTTTACTTTATCTTTTTTTGAAGAAGGAAAAATCAGATTTTTAGGAGTAGAATGATATAAGTAGATGCCTTTTAGAAAAATCTCATGCTTTGCTTTTCAAACCCTCTTGAACTGAAATTTTTGTATTAATTTTTCTCACCATGAATATATTATCTCAAACATAAATATAGATAATTTTCCTCAGAAACCCCTCTTCCTCTGTGAAAAAAATTATATCAAATTCATTGAGAAAATTTATCACGAAATAATAATTATCTTGAATATATGTCAATTATTCCCCTGCAAAACTCTCTCTCTGTGAAATCTTATTCCTGAAAATACATATAATTTCATCTCAAAATATATATAATCCTCTATGATAATTTGATTCTTTGTGAAATCAATATATATATATATATATATATATCTGTGTGTGTGTGTGACAATTTAATTTCCTGTTGTAATCTAACACTATGCAATCAAAATAAATATATATCTGAGATAATTTAATTTTCGGTGGAAATCTATCAAGCATTATGTGTAAAATTACTTTTTTGTGGAATTCTATTCCTGTGAAAATTTATTTCTCTGTTTTCTCTATGAATTCCTCTTCTGAAAATCCACCTTTGTGAAATAAAATGAACTCCCTGAGAATATGTTTTTACCTTTTTGTGAAATCTTCTTGAGGAGATCAAAAATATTTCCTCGACGAATATGCTTGTTCATCTCTTTGTATATTAAAACAAAAAATCAAAATCTTTGATCCAATTCTCTTCTTATCTCTTGTATTAAAAAAAAACATAACACACATCACATTTTTGTGTGCAAAAAAAAATGTCTCTGCGTGCGAAAAAAAGATGCAATGCATCGACATCCTCTTTTGAGTGCTCTTATCCACTGTGGGAAAATTACAGAGGTTCTATTAATCGATTCATTGTTTTGGCTAATAACTCCGGGATTGAGGATCTTGGTAGGGTCATTTCATGGACCCACGATCAAGAGGCCTTCTTTGCGAAAACAAAATACTCTTTTGTTAATGCGGGCTAGGGCTCCCCCTCCTCTTTACAAGGGCTAGGACTAGGATTGGTATTTGGTTAGCCGCAGAAGGGCATTAGGGAAACCAAATGGCCTCAAAAGGATTTCCAATCATTGTCAGGAGGAGGGTTTTGTAAAACCTAACCAGCCAAAGAGTTCCTCTGCTCGCTACATTCTTCCATGAAAATCCCTGGGCAAATTATCAGAGGATATGGAAACCTCTGGCCGTCACAATTCTAAGGAAATTAAGCACCCTATGTCGGATCTACCTTCAAATTCCCCAGCTACTCCTAACAGGTTGGTCATTGAAAATGATAATTATACCAAGGCTAGGTATCAAATGCATTGCAATGATAGAATGATCTTTGCTCGGTGGAAAGGTTGGGGAATCCCGTCGGAACAAATTGCTAACTGGGTGTCATCTTGCTTCAATAACCAGGTAAAAATTGACATCCTTCCTGATAATTTCTTAGCTATTGAATGTGGTAATCAGAATCTTAGAAATTCATTACTTAATGAGGATATATTAAAATTTAAAGGTCTAGGGTTTGATTGCTGGAAATGGCAAACTCTCTTTCTCCCATCTCAATTCAATTCTTGCATGGTTAATAGAGCAATTTCACTTGATAAATTCCCTGTAGAATTGCGCAATAATGAATTTTTAAGAATAATAGGCAACAAAATAGGTAAATTTGTAGAAGTCAAAAAATCAGCCCTAAGCTTCTTTAACCAGCTCTTAATCGTTAATATGAATATTAACATTAAATCTTTAGAGCCTATAACTCTGAAATGTGATAAATCTTGTTTAACCCTAGAATTACCCTTTTATAATGGTCCTTTCAAAGATTCTATGCCAAGCAAGATCCCCTCTGAGAAACCTTTCCCTGTATCGTTGCTCAAGTCTAATGGTGCTCCATTCAGATTCATGGAAGGAGGGGGTTTTACCCTAGAGAGCTATAAGATTGATCTTAACCCTAATCATCTTACCTCAAACCTATATCCTCATAGCTCTCCTGTTAATCACTCTCACTCCCCTTTTCCCTCACTACTAACTATAAATTCACCTATAGTTGACTCTCTTCTAGGGGATCGAGATCTGGAAGATGGTGAAATCAATGAGGTTATCCCCCAGAAAGAGCAACTCGGCCTGACAAATCTATCATCATCTAGCTTTCTCATTCCACCAGAGAGGCTGAGTCCCTTGGGGTCTCCCCCTTTAATGGAACTAATTGCCTCTGAGCCATCAACAGAGCTAGATAGGCTTTCCCTGGATCTAGGATTGGCATCCTTACAGGGTCAACTGATCTCTCTAGTCTCAAGTATGGAGGGCTTTGAGGAGGCAAAGGTTTTCCCTCCATCTCTGAAGGCTATTTTTGATCCAATTGTAGAATTTGAGAATGATTGAGTGGCTAGGGAAGTTAAAATCATTGCCAATTTTGTAGGGGAAGAAGTAGTAAATGACCTCATGGACCTATTGGTTGATGAAATCTATGATGATGAAGAGTTGGAAAGACAAAGGGATCTCCTTGTCAAAAATCTAGTGGATGTTACTAGAGTCGACTTAGAAACAAATGAACTCTTTGTAGCATTAGACAACTTACAAAATGATAACCCTGTAGCGTCCTAAAATTGCGACACTTGCAATTTCGACTGCATTTCAGTCTTCACGATGGCGACGCAACACGCAACCTGAATGGAGACCCTGAAACTTGCTCACGATACTGAAAACTGCATTTTTCAAGCACCTTGGCCTGAACCTCCTTGCACCCTGCTGTCCCGGGAGGTGGGACCAGAGCGCCCAGCGCCCTGGTCCCTAGGTCCTATTTTGGGCCCGGTCTCCTAAGGGGTCTCGGGTCTTTTTGTTTGCAATTTGGAAATTAACTTTCCTGTTCGGCCTAAGGTCGGGAAAATCAGTCTATCAGCCCTAATTGACAAGTATATAAACTACATTTTCCTCTTTCATTCGACATGATGGAAAAAGTGTGGAAACTATACTTAAGCATTCAGGCATTCAAGCATTCAAGCATTCCTTCAAGCAATTGATCATTTCAAGTCTCCATTCAAGGCTAAGTGTTGCATTCAAGACAAGGATTCAACCATTGAAGAGGAGATCACATACTACATGCTACAACATACAACATACAACATCTAAACCTTTGCACATAAGGATACAAACATCCTTAGAACAAGGTATTAGTACTTGTTTTACATACATTTACATTTACAGCACTTGCTCATTTCTTGGTTAATTCCAAAACCAGGGTTTGACCTAAAGGCAAACCCCTAATCCCTAACCCCCCAATCGTCTTCGCTTTTCTGTGTGTAGGTTGTAGGTACGCGGCTGAAATTGAAGATCTGGAATCCTTGTGCAGAGACGAACAGATCCCCCTTCGTTTCGCAGATTTTTCGGAGGACCGTGGCGCTGGGCGCCATCGTCCCGACAACTTTTGCTCAAATTTGCAGGACAGCGTCGTATCGACATTTTACTGCTAATTCTAGGTCCGCGGCTTCATACTGTATTCCTATCTCAGTTTATAAGCAAATCTTTATCACTTTCTATGCATGCTTAGCTTAATTCTCCTATCAACATTCTTTACAAAAGAGGGTAGCCTTGCTGTCTTAACCCTTGAAACACATTTAGCATCCAATCTTGCATTGCGTGGGATTGGATCTTGTGGGTTTCAACCCCTCTTTTGAATGTAAAGTCTCTCCCCTAAGTGAAAACCATCGAATCCTAGCGAACCTCCCTTCTCTCTCCTCGGAGTTGGAAGAGGGGAGAACAACTAGGGTTCGATCGCAATTTTCCGCTTTACAAACCCAAATATTCTAGGCATTCTCAACTCTGATAGAAGCAAAGACTCTTCTAACTGTGCTAAACATAGTAAGAGAAGAGGCAGGAGATCCCTTGCTGAACTAAGATCAAAGGATGGAGAAGCCAAGGGTCAGTCTAAAATATCTATTCTTTTTAATGCAGGGGAGGGAAAGTTCCTCCCCACAAAGCCATGAAAATCATAACTTGGAATGTTAGGGGTCTGAATGCCCCTAACAAATAGTGCATCTTAAAGCACTGCATCTCTGATTCTAAACTAGATATTATGTTAATCCAAGAAACCAAAATGAACTCCCCTGAGATAGCCCTTTTTGAGAAAAAACTAGGTGTTAGACAGCTAAAGCACTCCCCTACAACAGGGGCCTCAGGAGGCTTAGCCATCATTTGGGACTCTAGATTCATCTTGTTTACACCTTTAGAGATTAAGCAAAATTGGATGGGAGGAGAAGTACACAGTTATAAAAATAACCTAACATTCAAATTGATTAACATTTACAGTCCTATCCAAAATAGGGATAAGGCTAGGGTGTGGCTAGAACTGGAATCTTTTCTCAGAAGTTTCCCAAATGATGTATGCATCATTGGGGGAGATTTCAATGCCATCACTAAGGTAGCAGACAAAAGAGGAAGTAGCAACAAACTTCCTCCAGCGGCTGTAGATTTCAATCATTGGATCAATAGGAACTCCCTGTTGGAAATCTAGATGGCAGATAATGCCTTCACCTGGAACAACAAAAGGCTTGGTTTCTATAATATTGCTGAGAAACTAGATAGGTTCTTTATCCATGGAGGGCTCTCAGAGCTTAACTTTACCTTGAATGTAGAATCCCTCCCTTTAACAGGATTTGACCATTTCCCACTCCAACTAATCTTATTATCTGACCACTCCCCCAAAAAATGTCCCTTCAAATTTGAGAGCATGTCGTTCAGAGATGATAACTTTTTAAACTTAATTGAGAATTGGTGGAGAAGCTTTGTTTTCTCTAGTTTGAAGATGTTTAATATCACAAGCAAGTTAAAGCTTATCAAAAGGAAGCTCTTAGAATGGAACAGGACTAATTTTTGAAATATTTTCGATAAAAAACTCCTAATAGAAAATGATCTTAAGAATGTTAACACTAAGGTTCTTGAGAAGGGGATGGATGAACATCTCTTCCTCAAAGAAAAGGCTCTACTCTTTGAGTATGAAAAGACACTCTCAAATGAAGAGATCTTTTGGAAACAAAAATCGAGGGAGACTTAGTTGAGTGATGGGGACCGAAATACTAAGTTTTTCCACAATAGTACTAAGTAGAGGTGATGGGTCAATCGAATTTCTAAAATTAAGAATTTACAGGGTTCCATCCTATCTGAAGCTGATGACGTTGCCTCCTAGGAAGCAAGGTTTTTTGATAAAATCTTAAACAATATTGAAGGCTCCAACCTCAGAGGCCAACTCAATATTATCAATAATCTTCCAAAACTCATTAACGATGACCACAACAAAATCCTATCAAAGAAATTCTCTGAGGAGGAGGTTAAATCTATCCTTATGAAGATGAATCCTGACAAGGCCCTGGGCCTAGATGGCTTTCCCACTAGCTTTTTCCAAAAATGTTGGGGTTTTATGGGGATAGAGATCACGGACACCTTAGAAGGTATTAGGAACTCTAGTAAGATTCTCAAAGAAATCAACAATACCTTCTTAGCTCTCATCCCAAAATAGAGAATCCTGAAAGCTTTAATGACTTCAAACCAATAGCCCTTTGCAACACACTGTACAAAATCTTAACCAAAACCCTAGCAGCTAGACTCCAGAATCTTCTCCCCATTATCATTAGTGAAGAACAAACCAACTTCATAGAAGATAGATCAATCTATGATGGGGTTATTATAGCCCAAGAGGCCATTCATTTGGTCCACCTCAACAGGGCCCTAAGTATGCTAGTCAAATTAGACATAAGCAAAGCTTACGACAAAGTTGATTGGTGTTGCCTATGCAAATGCTTGGAGGCGTTTGGATTTTCCAAATCCTGGATCAACCTAATCTTTGAATGTATATCCACCCCCAAATTCTTGGTCTTGGTTAATGGTTCCTCAGAAGGTTTCTTTAGCAGCTCAAGAGGGCTCAGGCAAGGAGATCCTATGTCCCCCTTCCTCTTCATCATCATGGTTGAAGCCCTAGGTAGATCCATCTCTAAGGCCAAAGAGGAAGGAGGGATCCAAGGAATCCCCATTACCAGCGGCCTCCCTCCCTTTACCCACTAGCAATTTGTCGACGACACGATGCTTTTTGGGTAGGGAAGTGTAAGGGAAGCAAGCGCCTTCAAAGGCATCCTTAATTACTATATGCTAGCCTCGGGTCAAGAGGTGAATCTAGCCAAGTCTGCAATTTTTTTATTCAACATAGACCCCTCCTTAGGGAAAGTGATCAGAAATGTCCTAGAGATTAGTGAAGGAACTCTTCCTTGTAAATACCTAGGCATTCCCCTTGACAAGGGCCAAAGACCCTCAAAATTATGGGACAACTTGGTGGATAAAATCAAGTCTAGGATTAACACTTGGAAAGGAAAATGACTCTCATCTACAGGTAGAGCAACCTTGGTTAGATCGGTCTTGTCAGCTTTGCCCATTTACCAGCTCTCCTGTCAACATTTATCTTCTAAACTTCTAGAGCTCAACAAGCATCTTAGGACTTTCTTTTGGCAAGGTGCTAATGACAATCATAAAATTTCACTCATGTCCTGGGACAAGATATGCAAACCTAAAGAAGAAGGAGGAATTGGCATTAAAAACCTTCGTGATTAGGGAAAAGCCTTGGGTGCCAAGTTGGTCTGAAGGATGTTCAGAACCCCCCACCTCAAATGGGCTCGCTTGCTGCACCACAAATACCTTAATGAAGGGAATCCTATCCAAATATTCAAAGAAACCAACCCTCCCAGAGGGTCTTGCCTATGGAATTTTATGTTAGACTGCAGGAGGATTATCTCAGATAGACTTACTTGGAACCTGGGGTCTGGGGATAAAGCTCTTTTCTGGTCAGATTCATGGGGTGGATATAAGGCTATTGATAATATCCATGACTTTGGTGCTACTCGTATCCTTCTTGAATCTCATAGAGGACCCCTATTAAACAACTATATCTCCCCTTCAGAGGATGGGGTTGGTTGGTAGTGGATCGAGAAGGAAGATGAGGATATCCCGGTAAGGGATATACAAAAGCTTATGGAAATTCTTAAATCAAGGAACATTGCCTTAATTCAGAATGAGGACAAGCTCATCTGGGATGGATCTCTAAGAGGAGAATACAACTCTAAGGATGGGTACTCTCTCATCTCCAAATCATTTTTAAGACCTATGACTGACTTTCCTTTGAAACTTTGTTGGGATAAAAATTGTCTGCCTAAGGCAGGTATCTTTTCCTAGCTTGCGGTTCAGAACAAGCTCCTAACTGTGGACAAATTTAGAAGAATGGGGTATGAGGGCCCTAGTAGATGTCCTCTTTGTGAGGTAGATGAGGAAGCCACCAATCATATCCTCCTTAACTATGCCTTTGCTCACAAATGTTGGATCTGGTTCACCAACAAACTTGAATGGTTTGCTGCCTTCCCCCACACCATCTTTGGAATGCCCAAGGCATGGCCTCTCCTTAGGCATGGCTATCTCTTTGAAGGTTTATGGATAGCTCTTCCTTCTTCCATTATGTGGGAACTATGGAAGGAGAGAAATAGACATCTCTTTAAGAATGAAAAACTAGAGGTTCCCAGAATCATTAACGGGATAGACTCAGCTATCATTGAGCTCATGAACAACAAACTGTCATCAGGCACTTTGAAGATTGCCTCTATCACTTATTGGGATGAAAAGATGATAAAATGTTGGGAAGGTTTATCCTTTCCTCCCTTTGTAGGAGATGGTCCTATTGCTAGTCTTTGATCAAGGGATGCATACAGATGGCAACCCCCAGGGGATGGTTGGGTGAAGCTAAACTTTGATGGGGCATCCCGTGGCAACCCAGGGCAAGCAGGGATAGGATGTGTTGTTCATAATTGGGAAGGCAAGGAACTAGCAACCCTTGCCTCTTCAGTTGGCATCAACACCAACAATTGGGCAAAACTTATGGCCCTAGTGGAGGGTCTACATTTATGTAGGAAACCAGGAGTTAAGAACTTGGAAATTGAAGGAGTTTCGGCTATAATTGTCAATGCTCTAAGGAAAGGTAGTATGCCTAATTGGAGACTAAATACTTGTTGGCATTATGTGAACCGGCATGAAGACATAATGATATTGTATGTTGTCATTAATGTCAATATGGGACATTGTGTGAACTGGTACATGTGATAAGTGAAGAGAGAGGAACCGGCATATGTGTGAACCGGTTTGTATGCCAAAGTGAAGTGGCATATTTGTTCAAGGTGAACCGGCATGTAGTTATGGGAACTGGTATGAAGTTATGGGAACCGGCACATGGAAGCACTGTATGACTACCAGTTGGTAGGCAGCTTCCACATTGAGGTTTCCAGTTGGAGTACCTCAAGTCTGTGTGACTCAATCGATGATCTTTGTGTGATGAGTTAGCAGTATGATGGAGGACAAATCGTGTTTCCATGTAAGCTCTGTGTGCGTGAAGGATCTTGCATGAAGATGACTATTCCTATCTACCTCAGGAATGTGCGAAGTCTGTCAAATGGTGATAACATGTGATGGGTTATTAGCCACCATGAAAACGGTGGATAATGGATGATGGAGAATGTCTTGAGATCGATTCAAGATTGTTGCATTTAATGCAACATGATTCAATGGTCAGGATTGAACCATTTTAATTGCTTAACCTAACAGGTTTAGGGTTTAGGGTTTTTGCTACCGACCTGTATGTCTCCTATAAGGTCGATGTTGGGTTTCTTTCTAAGGTTGTTGGCAAAATTTGTGAGTGTGTATCCAAGGAAAGTGATACGTGATTCTTGCCAGACCAAAGGAGAGAAGAGATACCTGCAAAGTGAATGTGCAAAAGGAAAAGAGGAGCCTAAATAGATCTGCATTAGCATTAAGTGACGTTAATAGATCATTGTAATACCTATTGATCTCTAACCACTTCAACAATTTTAAAATCCCCTAACAGGGTAGCCTTAACTGGCTTGATTCAAAATCCCTTAAATCGGGTGGTCTTAACCGACTTGTTTCAAATCCCTTAGCCAGGTGACTCGAGGCTAATGAGTTCTGAGAAGCTAGAGAATCTTAGGAGATCCTTTCAACTATTGAGTTCTTGAAATCCTCTAACAAGGTGACCCTACCAGGTTTAACCCTTAACAGGGTGATCCTTAATAGGATCGATTCTTACCAGAACCTATTGTAATGTCCTTAAACGGACAAGGCTCCTAACAGAGCATACTTCTAAAGAGTTCAAAAAGTAGCTTGTGGGTATCCATCCCCACTGTGGTTTTTCCCAGTTGGGTTTCCACATGAAAATTATGTATGTCATGTGAAATGCTTCTGTCTTGTGATGCTTTGTTTTATCTGTTCAGCACATGAAGGTTCTATGTTTTATGCCTATCTATAAAACATAGTGAACTCATTGTTGTGAAGATCTGATGGTAAAGTTTACTAGTTTATGCATGAGAATATAATGATACTGTAGTATTGAGTTAAGAGGAAAGCTTATTGAGTGATCAGTTCATGACTAATTGAGCCATACTGGATGTTACCGGTTGCACTTTGTTTTACCGATATTCTTGTTTATCAGTCATTTGGGGTATTTGTTGTCAAACCAGTTTTTGACGATATTTGTGTTTGTACTGATTCACCCCCCCCCCTCTCAGTACCAATTTGGTACTAGTGGTTAATCATTAAGTTATCAATTGGTATCAGAGCCCTCCAGGTCCTCTGTGTTGTAAGCTTAACCGCTTGAGGAAAAGATCCTAGTCTAATGATGAAGAGGGAAGGTCCAAAGTTTAACAGGGAAAATTTTGGTATATGGAAAGACAGGATGAAGATATTCATCAAAAGCATGGGTGTTTAGCATTGGATTTATGTTGAA
This sequence comes from Cryptomeria japonica, assembly GCF_030272615.1. NCBI lineage: Eukaryota > Viridiplantae > Streptophyta > Pinopsida > Cupressales > Cupressaceae > Cryptomeria > Cryptomeria japonica. Next base: position 417,370,491 of record NC_081407.1, read on the forward strand.
AATGTATATGTTGTTCCTACCGGTACTCTCACTGATGACCAAAAGAGAGAGATACAAGAAAATGGGCAAGTCATGGAAGCCCTCATCAGTAGTCTATCTGACATTGAGTTTATTGATGTTCAGGACAAGGCAAATCCCAAAGAGGTATGGGATGCTCTTGAAAATATCTATGGTGGTGATGAGCATGTAAAACAAGCTAAGGAAGAGAGCTTGAGAGGAAAGTTTGAAGACATGCGGATGGTTGAAGGAGAGACCATTCAGCAGTATGGAATAAGAATCAAAACAGTTGTTGGAGAAATAAAGAGTGTAGGTGGCAAAATAGAAGATTCCACTGTGGTAAGTAAAGTCCTGAGATCCCTGTTGCCGGTCTATGCAATAAGGGTTGCTGCTATTCAGGAGCTGAGATCAATAGACAAGTCTAAGGCATCCTTGGAATCCATCATAGCCAAGTTGACAGCTTATGAGCTGAATAGTTTTGATGGTAGTGTTCAAAAGATAGAATCAGCTTTTAAAGCTTCTGTTATACCATCCAGAAAAGGAAAAGAGGCTAGCACTAGTGGGGAACCTAATCAGAACAAAGAAATGAAGGATGAAGAGTTTTTGATGGAATTTGAAGCTCTTCTTGCCGGGAGATTTCCAAAAGGGACTGGTAAATACAAAGGTAAGCTTCCTTTGAAATGTTTCTCCTGTACTGGATAGGACATATTGCTATGAACTGTCCTAATAGTGACAACAAGGATAAACTGGAAAGGTTCAAGAAATTCAAAGGAGGAAACCAGAGAAATTGTTTTGTGGCAGTTGATGAAGGTGTCATAGATAAGGAATCAGAAGATGAAGAGAATGAAGACATTGTGTTTGTTGTTGTAAAGGAAGATGTGGTAGACAAGAAGGCTCTTGTCTCCCGGTTTGATGATTCCAATGAATGGATCATTGACAGTGGTTGTTCTCACCATATGACTAGTGATCGGAGCAAGTTTCTATCCTTAGAGGAGTATGATGGTGGTGTGGTTCGCTTTGGCAATGATACACCATGCATGGTCAAAGGCGGAGGGTCCATCTCTTTGAATGGAAAGAGTAGTGTTGACAATGTGTACTGGGTTGATGGTCTCAGACACAACCTTCTAAGTGTTGCCCAGCTAAATGACAGTGGTCTCACTCTGCAATTGAAGAATGGAGTTTGCAGAATCAAAGGTAAAGATGGTAAATTTGTAGCCACCAGCATGCAGACTAAAGGTAACCTATTTCATCTGAATGCAAATATAAGTACATGTCTTATGGCTAAGCTTGATGATAGCTGGATATGGCATAGGAGATTATGCCATGTGAACTTTGATAACATTGTGAAGGCTAGTAAGATCAAGGCAGTTAGAGGGTTGTTGGTGCTGAGAAAACCGGATAATACCTTGTGTAGAGAATGTTAATTGGGGAAAATGTATTCCTCAACCTTTAAAGGTAAATCTTTCACTGCTGACAACTTGCTTGATCTTGTGCATACTGATTTATGTGGTCCTATGAAAACTAGAAGTGTGCAGGGTGATAGGTACTTCATGATTCTCACTAATGACTACTCAAGATTGATGTGGGTCACATTCTTGAAAGACAAGTCTGAAGCTTTTGGGAAATTCAAAGCTTTTAAAGCATTAGTGGAGAAGGAAAGCAATAAAAGGATCAAATGTCTCAGAACTTATCAAGGAGGGGAATTCACTTCCAGTGAATTCAACAAGTATTGTGAAGAATTTGGCATCAAGAGACAGCTGTCTGCCCCACGGATTCCATAGCAGAATGGCCTAGCAGAGAGGAATAACCGGACTGTGGTTGAAGCACCTAGAACCATGTTGATCCAAGGAAAGGTTGCACACATCTTTTGGAGAGAAGCGGTGAGCACTGCAGTCTACACTATGAACCGAGTACTCATCAAAAAGGGTAAGGACAAAACACCTTATGAGTATTGGACCGGTAAGATGCCTGTGGTTAACTACTTTAAGGTATTTGGTAGCAAATGTTACATCAAGAGGAGTGAACATTAGGGAAAATTTGAAGCTAAATGTGATGAAGGAATATTTCTAGGATATTCCACCAAGAGTAAAGCTTTCAAGTGTTACAACAATAGGACTCAGAGAATTATGGTAAGCATCAATGTAAGAGTTGATGAATCCTCTAAGAAGACTGAGGAAACCGGCAGTGAGCAAGTTGTAAATGAACCGGTTGCAACCTTCTGGGAACTGGTTGTCAGTCAACCGAGTACCAGTAACAGTGTTCCTGAACCGGCGAATACTGATACTGATGAAGATGAGGATGAAGAAGAAAAGCAAGAAGAACTAGTTAAGACCATTCCTTGGTATGTCAAGTTGAATCACGATCCTAAGCAGATCATAGGTGATAAGGATGCAGGAATCCTTACCAAAAGAAAGATCAGAGAAAACTCATGTATGATCCCTAAATTTGAGCCTAAGTCATTCAAAGAGGCTCATAAAGATGAAGACTGGATCAAGGCAATGGAAGAAGAACTTGACCAGATAGAGAAAAATGGTACATGGTCCTTGGTACCCAGACTAGAGCATAAAAATGTCATTGGCACCAAATGGGTGTTTAGAAATAAGTTGAATGAGGATGGCACAGTGATTAGGAATAAAGCCAGACTAGTATGCAAAGGATATGCTCAAGAAGAAGGTGAAGACTATGGGGAAACCTTTGCTCCTGTAGCCAAATTGGAAGGAGTTCGTATGCTTCTTGCATATGCAGCTTTTAAGAGATTCAAGGTATATCAAATGGATGTAAAATCTGCATTCCTAAATGGTGTACTTGAAGAGGAGGTGTATATTGAGAAACTAGATGGGTTTACCCTATCTGAAGACAGTGACATGGTATGTAGGCTACATAAAGCATTATATGGTCTAAAGCAAGCACCTAGGGCATGGTATGAGCGCCTACATTCCCATCTTGTGAAGATTGGATTTGAGAGAATAAGTGAAGATAGCAATATCTACTTGAAGTCTAAAGGAGATCAGATTCTGATCTGTGAAGTTTTTGTTGATGACATCATCTTTGGTGGAGATGACAAGATGAGTCATGAGTTTGCTGATGAGATGAAGAAAGAGTTTGAGATGTCACTCATAGGGGAGATTAAGTTCTTCATTGGACTGCAGATCCAGTAGATGAAAGATGGAATCTTCATCACTCAGTCCAAATATGTCAAAGAGGTGTTGAAGACTTTTGGAATAGAAGATAGCAAACTGGTTGGTACACCGAAGGTGATCGGTTGCAAATTGACAAAGGAGGATGATTTCGCACTGGTTGATGAGAAGGAATACCGATCAATGATTGGTAAGTTGCATTATGTAGTGCATAGCAGACCGGATATTGCACATGCAGTTGGCATCACTGTAAGGTTCCAGAAGAGTTCAAGAGAATCTCACTTGAGTGCAGTCAAGCGGATTCTTAGGTATCTGAAGGGAACAGTTGACTATGGATTGTGGTACCCATACAACAATAATTTCAATATGAAAGTATTCATAGATGCTGATTGGGCCAGTAATGTGGATGACCGAAAGAGCACAACCGGTGGTGCATTCTTTCTCGGTGATAGACTGGTCTCATGGATGAGTAAAAAGAAGAGTTGCATCTCTTAGTCTATAGCGGAAGCGGAGTATGTTGCAACTTTCATGAACTACACTCAGACAATCTGGATGAAGCATGTACTGGAAGGCTTCAAGATCCCTGTATCTAAACCGGTAAGTATGTTCTGTGATAACACAAGTGCTATCAATATATCAAAGAATCTGGTTTTACATTCTAGAACCAAGCATTTTGAGCTTAAGTATCATTTCTTGAGGGAAAAGGTTCAAAATAAAGAGATTGCTCTGGAGCATGTGTCCAGTAAGGAGCAGTTAGCAAACATATTCACCAAGCCTCTCCCAAAGACAACATTTGTGCATTTGAGAGGTGAATTAGGGGTATTGCCCCTTCAGGAGGTGAACTAAAAGTGATTGTTCCACATCAGTCAGGTACTAGAAAGACAAAGTTTTGGTTGATTGGTGTGTTGAAGGATGCTACTCCTCAGGGGGAGCACCATGATGAAACAGTGATGACTGTACCTCCACTTTGGAATTGTTGTCAAAGGGGGAGAAGGAGTGAAGCGAAAAGATATTTGCAGCAAATGGGGAGAAGATGTGAAGCAGAGAAGATATATTTTGTATATTGCCATCAATGCCAAAGGGGGAGATTGTTGGCATTATGTGAACCGACATGAGCCTTATGTGAACCGGCATAAAGACATAATGATATTGTATGTTGTCATTAATGTCAATATGGGACATTGTGTGAACCGACACATGTGATAAGTGAAGAGAGAGGAACCGACTTATGTGTGAACCGGTTTATATGCCAAAGTGAAGCGGCATATTTGTTCAAGGTGAACCGACATGTAGTTATGGGAATCGGTATGAAGTTATTAGAACCGGCACATGGAAGCACTATATGACTACCAGTTGGTAGGCAACTTCCACTTTGGGGTTTCCAGTTGGAGTACCTCAAGTCTGTGTGACTCAATCAGTGATCTTTGTGTGATGAGTTAGCAGTATGATGGAGGACAGATCATGTTGCCACGTAAGCTCTCTGTGCGGGAAGGATCTTGCATGAAGATGACTATTCCTATCTACTTCAGGAATGTGCGAAGTCTGTCAAATGGTGATAACGCGTGATGGGTTATCAGCTGCCATGAAAATGGTGGATAATGGACGATGGAGAATGTCTTGAGATCGATTCAAGATTGTTTCATTTAATGCAACATGATTCAACGGTCAAGATCAAACCGTTTGAATTGCTTAACCTAACAGGTTTAGGGTTTAGGGTTTTTGCTACCGACCTGTATGTCTCCTATAAGGTCGATGTTGGGTTTCTTTCTGAGGTTGTTGGCAAAAGTTGTGAGTGTGTATCCAAGGAAAGTGATACGTGTTTCTTGCTAGACCAAAGGAGAGAAGAGATACCTGCAAAGTGAATGTGCAGAAGGAAAAGAGGAGCCTAAATGGATCTACATTAGCATTAAGTGTTGTTAACAGATCATTGTAATACTTGTTGATCTCTAACCACTTCAACAGTTGTAAAATCCCCTAACAGGATAGCCTTAACTGGCTTGATTCAAAATCCCTTAAATCAGGTGGTCTTAATCGGCTTGTTTCAAATCCCTTAACCGAGTAATTCGAGGCTAATGAGTTCTAAGAAGCTAGAGAAGCTTAGGAGATCCTTTCAGCTATTGAGTTCTTGAAATCCTCTAACAAGGTAACCCTACCGAGTTTAACCCTTAACCGGGTATCCCTTAATAGGGTGATCCTTAACAGGATCGGTTCTTACCAGAACCTATTGTAATGTCCTTAACTGGACAAGGCTCCTAAGAGAGTGGACTTCTAAAGAGTTCAAAAAGCAGCTTGTGGGTATTCATCACCACCGTGGTTTTTCCCAGTTGGGTTTTCACGTGAAAATTATGTTTGTCATGTGAAATGCTTCTGTCTCGTGATGCTTTGTTTTATCTGTTCAGCACATGAAGGTTATATGTTTTATGCCTATCTATAAAACATAGTGAACTCATTGTTGTGAAGATCTGATGGTAAAGTTTACTGGTTTATGCATGAGAATATAATGATACTGTAGTATTGAGTTAAGAGGAAATCTTATTGAGTGATCAGTTCATGACTAATTGAGCCATACTGGATGTTACCGGTTGCACTTTGTTTTACCGGTATTCTTGTTTATCAGTCATTTAGGGTATTTGATGTCAAACTGGTTTTTGATGATATTTGTGTTTGTACTGATTCACCCCCCCCTCTTAGTACCAGTTTGGTACTAGTGGTTCATCATTGAGTTATCAATACTTTGCTGTCAAAATCTCTTGACTTATGCAAAGATTTTGATAGGTTCATAGTCAATCATATTTATAGGGAGGGCAATAAAAGAGCAGATGAGTTGGCCAACTTGGGAGCTGATGGCATCAATCTCCTATCTGTGCCACCTTAAGTCAACCCCCTCCTTTGTTTTTGTTTTCATGTCTTAGGTGGTCATTAGCATGTTTCTCCTTTCATCCCCTCATGTTTCTCTTGCCCAGACTCTGTTAACTCCCTTATTTATTCCTCTTCCTGCCCCATGTATTTACGTATAGATACTCAAACAAACATTCAGTTTAAATATGCCCATATATCTGTTCTCCCAGACTTCAACTTAGGTAGTTAGGCTCAATCCATGGTCAGATATAATCATTAAAACATAAATCTCAATCATAGATTTTATTCCTCTCCTTCATACCCTTTTAGTCTTCCATCCTTTAGCCCAAGGAGAGGCCCCTCATCTAATATGTGTATATACTTATCTGGGAACTTTCATTATCAGACCCTCACCTTGATTCAGTCATTCATCCTCATATTCAGCATCTCATCGGCACACACACACACACACACACACACATGTGTGTGTGTGTGTGTGTGTCGATGAGAGGCTGAATATGAGGATGGATGATTGATAAATGTGTGTGTATATATATGTGTGTGTGTGTGTGTGTGTGTGTGTATTTACACATATATACATATATGCAGGTTTTATCTCACATTCTTGCAGCCCACGACCCTTTCATGAATTATCTGGGACAGATAAGTACTCTCATCGCATGTATCCTTCTTTCAATGAAATACTATATTCGGTCACTATGGTTGTTTCCTCACCGATACCTATCTGTTATCCATTGGGTTTTATGTCAAAGAAACCGCGGGCTTCGGTGACCTCCTTTATTTTTTCCACCGAAACACTTCTTCCATCGAAATCATCATGCCTTGTTAGTGAATGGATCTATCGTCTCACCGAAGCCTTTCTTTATCCTCCCTTATCATCCTCCACTAATAAAGTCGCATCGATGAAACCATGTGTATTGAAGGCATGCCTTTTCGCTTCCTCAAAACCTATTTCCTCATCGATATCTTTTATAGATGTAGCTTCCTTTTGTCTGATCGACTTATTCTTTCGATGAGAACATTCCTTTCAGTGAGTCCTTTTTATGTTACGCCAATGGTACTATCTCATCAAATACCTTTTCCCATTGATAAAAACCATCTTCACTTTCCTCGATATCTTTTGTCGATGGAATTACTGTCTTCGATGAGTCTTTTCTAAAGTTCATCGACGCTTCCTTTCTTCGATGGCCCTTCTATATCGATGAGACATCGTTGGGTCTCATCGATATTATTTGAACTTGGATATCTTAAATAGGATGCTATTACACCCACTTGATGACTTGTGGGCTACCATGGTATTAATGAAAATGATAATTTCTTTTAACAATAGGGGGCTTTTATAATTTAACTTCACAGATAATCCTTCTTTCATCGAAATACTGTATTCGGTCACTATGGTTGTTTCCTCACCAATACCTATCTGATATCCATTGGGTTTTTATGTCGAAGAAACCATAGGCTTCGGTGACCTCCTTTATTTTTTCACCGAAACACCTCTTCCATCAAAACCATCATGATCTGTCGGTGAATGGATCTATTGTCTCACTGAAGCCTTTCTTTTTCTTCTCTTATCATCTTCCATCGATAAAATCGCATCGGTGAAACTATGTGTATTGGAGGCATGCCTTTTAGCCTCCTCGAAACCTATTTCCTCATTCATATCTTTTATCGATGTAGCCTTCTTTTGTCTGATCGACATTTTTCTTCCGATGAGAACATTCCTTTCGGTGAGTCCTTTTAATGCTACACCTATGGTATTATCTCCTCGTAGACCTTCCCATCGATGAAAACCATCTCTGCTTTCCTCGATATCTTTTGTCGATGGAATTTCTGTCGTCGATGAGTCTTTGATGGCCCTTCTATATCGATGAGACATCGTTGGGTCTCATCGATATTATTTGAACCCGGATATCTTAAATATGATGCTATTACACCCGCTTGATGACTTGTGGGATACCATGGTATTAATGAAAATGATAATTTATTTTAGCAATAGGGGGATTTTATAATTTAACTCCACAGATAATCCTTCTTTCATCAAAATACTGTATTCGGTGACTATGGCTGTTTCCTCACCGATACCTATCTGATATCCATTGGGTTTTTATGTCAAAGAAATCGTGGGCTTCGATGACCTCCTTTATTTTCTCCACAGAAACACTTCTTCCATCGATATCATCATGCCTTGTGGGTGAATAGATCTATTATCTCACCAAAGCCTTTCTTTATCCTCCCTTATCATCCTCTACCGATAAAGTCGCAACGGTGAAACCATGCATATCGGAGGCATGCCTTTTAGCCTCCTTGAAACCTATTTCCTCATCGATATCTTTTATCGATGTAGCCTCCTCTTGTCTGATCGACATTATTCTTTCAATGAGAACATTCCTTTCGGTGAGATGTTACACCGATGGTATTATCTCCTCGTATACCTTTTCCCGTCGATGAAATCCATCTCTGCTTTCCTCGATATCTTTTGTCGATGAAATTTTTGTCTTCGATGAGTCTTTTCTGAAATTCATCAGCACTTCCTTTCTTCGATGGCCCTTCTATATCGATGAATACATCGTTGGGTCTCATCGATATTATGGTCCTCTCTTATCATCCTTCACCGATAAAGTCGCATCGGTGAAACCATGCGTATCGGAGGCATGCCTTTTCGCTTCCTCGAAACCTATTTCCTCATCGATATCTTTTATCGATGTAGCTTCCTTTTGTCTAATCGACTTTATTCTTTCGATGAGAACATTCCTTTTGGTGAGTATGTTACACCGATGGTACTATCTCCTCGAAGACCTTTTCCCGATGATAAAAACCATCTCCTCTTTCCTCAATATCTTTTGTCGATGGAATTGCTGTCTTCAATGAGTCTTTTCTAAAGTTCATCGATGCTTCCTTTCTTCGATGACCCTTCTATATCGATGAGACATCGTTGGGTCTCATCGATATTATTTGAACCCGAATATCTTAAATGGGATGCTATTACACCCGCTTGATGACTTGTGGGCTACCATGGTATTAATGAAAATGATAATTTCTTACAATAGGGGGATTTTATAATTTAACTTCACAGATAATCCTTCTTTCATCAAAATACTGTATTCGGTCACTATGGTTGTTTCCTCACCGATACCTATATGATATCCATTGGGTTTTTTATGTCGAAGAAACTGCGGGCTTCGGTGACTTCCTTTATTTTTTCCACAGAAACACTTCTTCCATCGAAATCATCATACCCTGTCGATGAATGGATCTATTGTCTCACCGAAGCCTTTCTTTATCCTCCCTTATCATCTTCCACCGATAAAGGTGCATCGATGAAACTATGTGTATCGAAGGCATGCCTTTTAGCATCCTGGAAACCTATTTCCTCATCGATATCTTTTATCAATGTAGCTTCCTTTTATCTGATCGACATTATTCTTTCAATGAGAACTTTCCTTTCGGTGAGCCCTTTTTATGTTACACCGATGGTATTATCTCCTCGAAGACCTTTTCCCATCGGTGAAAACCATCTTCTCTTTCCTCGTTATCTTTTGTTGATGGAATTATTGTCTTCGATGATTCTTTTCTGAAGTTCATCGCCGTTCTGCTAGGATAAGCTTTAAGACTAGAAGGAGGCAATACCTTACATTAATGAGCATAGGTATATAAATGCGTTGGCATATCTCGCTCCCGGATATATGTGATCACGGATATATAGGTATTATTATTTATGTAGATATTGCCTTCTTTTAGGACTAACACTTACCTAGCTATCCTCATCTCTATTTTACCTTTTCAGTCCCCTATATTCTTGATGTTTTGTCTCTTGTTTTGTTCTTAAGAAGCCTTCAGGCTTTAATGTCTCTAGGTTGCTTTAACTTTAAGATGGTAGCTTACCGCAATCTCGTTGCAGGAATACTTATGGAATTTGCCTCATTAATATTTATTGAGTTTATGCTCTGATGGGTAATCACTCTTACATTATGTTTCTGAAGATTTTTTGAGACTAATATTTTGAGTTGTGTATCCTAACAGGGTGACCATCCAGGCAGGTATGATATATTGTATAAGTTGACTTGTTCGGTTTTCCTTTTCCTAACATTTTGTGAGAGATTTTCTCAAGATTTTGTGCAGCATATGGAGTAGAGCATGCGTAACCCTATGTTTCAGGAATAGAAAGAACTGTCGCCCACAAATGGCAGCATCACCCCAAGAAATGGGCAATCTGTTGCTCAACTTTACATAGAGGATTTCTACAAACAATCTTCATTATTTTGGATAAGTTCCCTTTGTGATCTCATATCTCCATTTTGTATCGCATTCTTAATTTTTTCTGATCCTTGAGGGATCTAGGCAAGACTAGAGGTTTTCTTCCCTCCATTCTTTCCTACCGGTGCCCACACTGAATGGAGGTGTAAATGTAATTCTATCTATTTTTTAAAAATTAATAAAATTCTTTGGCCTCGACCTTTTATCAATCAAGAAAAAAAACAAAAAACATAACACAAACCTTTTATAAACATTCTTTTTTTTTCACACTCGTATATATATATATATATATATATATATATATATATATATATATATATATATATATATATATATATATATATTACTTGCATTATTAATAATTATTGGAAAACACAACAATTTGAATCGGTGCCATGAAATATGTCATTTATTTATTTTAATGGGAGCTACGTTCTTGCTGTTTTTGTTTTATTAAGAGAGTTTTCTTTATTTATTTATTTAAAGAAAGCCTTTTAATGTGGAAAGTTGGGGGGGCCTACAAGCCCACTCCCCACTCCCTACTTCCCTCCCACCCTCCATTTACACAACCATGCAATTTAATAAATGCAACTGTAGATGAGTTGCCATTTATTAACTCATTTATCTATATTTAAAATTTGTTTGTCATTATGAAAATAATGCTATAACTCTAATAATATATTAAAATTTGATTACATTAATTTGTTTAAAAATTTAAAATAATCAATAAAGTATATGGTTATAAGTGGTACCCATAAGTTAATTCAAAAAATAAATAAATAATAATAATAATAAATTTAATTATTAAATACATAAATTATAATTTAGATTAAAAATTATAATATGAAATTGATTTGATTATTTATATAGCTGACAATTAATTATATTGCTAACAAATTATCATACTTGTTTATAAGGATTTATATTCGACAATCAATACTTTCAATTAAAATTTTATAGTTTGGAGTTATTGATAAATAATATTTTCAATTTATTTTAGAGCTACCTATTAATTAATAATTTGAAAACTTTACTTTCTAAGCAAATTTTGGTTGGTAAACTTTTATTTGGTTACAACCCAATTATAATTCAGAATCATTCGGTTAGATGAGATTTATTGGGGTTGTTAGCTCACATTTCAATCCAATATGAATTCTTAGTATATATAGCTATGATCATCAATTTAAATTTAATATGTTCATGCTCAGATGCATAGTCCTCGACCAATTGTCTACTTCAAGCATCATGCAAGTTACATAACTAATGTTATCATACAAGTTACAAGAAGCTAGATATAATGGCCTTTCTCAATTTGGATAGTAGTCTCTTAGTAGTAGTAGGTTGAATATTTAAATAATCAAGTCATTTATAATAGTCAAATCTAATAGTAGTTAAATTTATCTCCTAACTTTAAGGGAACATAAGACTAGTAAATGGAAGAGTTACATTTAAGGTAGAGATGATTTTCATAGTTGAGCTTCATAGTAAAATCTATTTTTGTTAGACATTAATATTAATTGGGAAGTGGAGAAACTTTACTTGAAAACCAAAAGAGTATCAAACCTGAAATCCTTTAACATAAGACTTGACTTGTCTTGTGAATCTCAAATCAAGTAATCATATTCTTTATATATGTCTAACGAACTTAGTTTTAATTAAGTTAGAATTAATTGTTCTAGATTATTGGATCCTTATCCTTATCAAGCAAATGAGTTTTCAAGAGACATATCCTATGACCACTTAGAGAATTAAATTGAAGTAAAGAAATTGAAAATTATAAGGTTATTGTTTTGTAGAAAATATCTAAGGGTAAAACGTTACTTCAAGTGGAAGAATTAGTTAGTTATCTCTTATAATATTGCAAAGGAATTGACACTGGTTGTAAAGCAACTAGAAGAAGATTGATTCGAATTGCTTAGGGTCTCTATTTTATGTTAGTTGAATAGCAAGTATTAGACTCTCTTCTAATCTTAATTTCGAACAATTAGTGATTAAAATATTGTGGTTATTAAAGCTTATCGTTAATAGTTCTTTTCTTTTTCCTTCAAACAAGTGAATATTAATTTATTTTCAAAGTATTATTATTAGATAATTTAATTTTCTTTAAGCAAATTAGTGCCTTTTCAAGCATTAAGATTCATATTTAAAGTAAGGTTATCATTTGTGGGAAATAAATAAAGATATAATTTATGTTTCTTCAAGTGGAAGAATTAGATGGTTATCAATAATGTAGTTACTTTCAAGCTTATTAATATTAAGTTTTTCCTTCAACCAAGTAAGTGTTAAAACTCATTTCTAAGGCCCTTCTACCTAGGCATTGGATTTTCTTTAAGCAATTTAGTACCTTCCAATAAGTTTTTCAATATTTTTCATAAGTTATAATTTTACAAGTTTTCAAGAAAAAAATCCTTGTATATTATAGTTTCATTTTCATGATTGTATTAGTATATTGCTTTACATAAGATTCGTGAATTAAAAATTAGATTCTTAGTTAGACAACTAAACAAGAGGAGACGAAACCAAAACCTTAGCAGTGTTCGGTATCTATGGTGCCTCTGGGTTACGCTTACAGGTAATGTTGTCATGTTGAACTACTACACTTAACGCTTAAAAAAGATACAACAATGACGTTTGTGGCATCATCCCTATAAATCATCGAGGAGAAATAAGGGTCATATGGAAGTTAAAAATCCAAGGGGAGGGTAATCCCCCTTGGATCGATAATCTAAAAATATAATTTTTAAAATGAATTTACATCCGCTCAGTTAAACCTTAGAAAACCCCATTAGGGCTTGGTGGTGTGTGATGATTTGGAATTTATCTATCTTGATGATTTTCAGAGGATGATAATGGTTCAAGGGTGACGTTTTTAATAGGAAATAAGACTTATTTATTTTAGGCCACAAGCAAAAGGCCACCTTGAGCCTTTTTGCTAGAGAGCTACCATCGTGGGCAGCAACCGCAATGAAACTGTCTAGGACATTGACCCTAGAAAGGGTTGCGTACCCACCAAACAATTTACATTAAACCATAGTTAGAAACCAAAACTGCATACTTTACACCTTGATCTTGTGCCGAAACGGGTATGTAGGCAGTCTAGGGATGAAGTTGTCCCTTGTACTCAGACGTTTGGGGATGGGGATTAGGATTTGGTTATGGGTGAGTAGTTGGTTCTCGAAGCTCCTTGGTCTTTTAATCAAATGGTGCAAATACTAATTGAAAGATTAAAATTAATTCAATGCATACTTAGAAGGAATCTCGTATGGATTCTCTTGACTTCTCGAGGCTTTAGGCTAAATTCTGAGGTGGAACTCAAGCTTGTTTATGTAATTATTTTTTATACTCCTAAGGACGACGACCTCGATGCACTCCTAGTAGGGGAGTTTAGTCTTTAAAGAGTGGCTCAGGACCCGGATGGTCCCGATGAGTCTAAATTCTCTGGCCAAAGTGTATCATATTCTTATGAATAGATGCCTACCCTGTTTGGGTAGATGCCTATCCCAAATTGGATATATGAAACCTCCTATTCTATATGGATAGATGCCTAACCCGTATGGTTAGATGCCTAGTCCCATATGGATAGATGCCTAACCCGTATGGTTAGATGCCTAACCCTTATGGTTAGATTCCCATCCTGGTTGGATGGATGCCTATCTCGTTTGGATAGATGTAACTGAGTATGTGATTGAATCAAACACAATTAAGAATAAGTAAGAAAAATAAATTACAATTTATATATAAAAATAAAATAAAATCAGTTGAGATTTTTGGATTAAGTTAAGTGGGTTATTACATTTCCTTTGACATCTATGGATACATACGTAGCTCTTCTCACCCCACAGGTAACAAATGAACCACATCATGGACTAGAAATCATTCCTCTTCCTAGAGTGTCTAGTGTGTATGTTGTAGTTCCACCTCTGCCATTCAAAAAAAGACAACGAGGCAAATGGATGACATCATATATACCTCTTCCTATCTCTTATTCTTTAGAGGTTCCTTTTGTTCCTAGAGAAAAGGAAAAAAAAGGAATTGATGTTGAGGGATACCCAATATCCTTCTACAAAAGCTTCAAACTATAGCTAACAAAATCATAGTGCAAGAGAACATTGACAAATATGTCATGCTAAGGATCGTGGGCTTGTTGTGAGAAGTGAGTCTTCCCCTAGGCAATTAGGTGTTGATTTGGCCTCACCTCCTCAACCTTCCTTACTATCACCCATCCTAAAGATGATCGTTACCTTATCCATCCTCGTTAAAACATGAATTTTTTTTTATTTCAAGATATTATTCTCCTCCTCCTGCCAATCCACCTATAATAATAAATCTAGATAATGATTTGGATAATATGGTTGAAATTTGTTGAAAAAAAAAATGAGTTATCCTTGATATTTTTTAAAGCATTAACTCTAGCTACTAGTGACACACAAAGTGATCTTCCCTTAGGGAATGGTCTTTGTTTGGAATTAGAGATTGCTCCTTATACCATACTATCCATATCTTCTTTGGAATCTTTCCCATCATCTCTTTAAAATAATGAGCAATAATGGGAGGCAAACGATTATCTACAATAACTCTTTGGTGTAGTACCTCCTTTGTTTTTGGGTGTTTGCTTTTATGTAATGTGATTCCCCATGATGTATTGTTTTTTATTTATTTTATTTGTTAGGTTATCTTTGGATAACCCTTATGGTTTTGTTGGAACAAGAATACAAAGAGTGCAATCCTATTGTGACATTCCAATATTTGTATCTTGATTCTTCTATATGTTGTATGCATGTTGTATCATAAATGTGCTTTTGTTACAAATGTTATTCTGTGTTTTCTTATGGGGATGATGCAAAGAATTGAAGCTTTTTGGTCTCTTCCATGTTGACCCAAAAATACTGTTCCTCTTCTTATGTTCTCTTCCTCCTTTGTATTTGTAGTTCCATTGCATTTAAGGGATGAGGTCAATTCAAATTTTTTTTATTGATATATATTATTTATCTTATGTGCATAATGACCCTAGACCTATGGATCCCTTATGTGCTCTTGTTTATATGTGAGTATAGCCTTAACTTGCCTATGTTTGGGGACATTTCCTTGTTGCAACATGCTTTCCTTTTAATGTTTGTTTTCTTAAAGAAATTAATTCCAATTGGTGTATGTAGTCAGTTTAAATGGTGGGGGCATACATTCATCTATACATTTGACTATGTGCACACACCATTAAATTAGTTTGTACATTTTGATCAAATACCATGAATTTTCTTGTGTGGATACAACACCATTTTGTAGAATCCTATCAAGATTATCCAACAAACATATATTTTTTATGTAATGCCTGCCAAAATACCCTAGAGAAAACAACTAATCTAACTAACAAATAGAGATATTTTTTTCTTAACATCAATCTAATGCAACATATTAAAGTAACATTTCTCATGTGAATTAATCATAACATAACATGAATGCATGAACAACTTAAATATAATCATATTCTCAACAACATAATACACAACCAAAATAACAATAAAACATCTAACCAATCCTCAGGGTATCTCAACGCCATTACTTAACTAACACTAATACAAAAACACATCTATATACCATGTTACAATTAGCATTCATTACATTGAGTTCTTAATCAGCTACATCCCTCCTAACATGATAATTATGAACTTTCAAATACAAATCCTACATAGCCCCAAAGCATCACCTAATGCATATCTAGTTTATTTCCTTTAAGGATAATCATAAATTCCTACAAGCTACTCATACACATCCATTTTATAAAGATAACCAACATTAAGGAATAATATTCTTTCAATTTAGTACATTCACCCATAGACAAGTATATGAATCATTTAACATTTCCACTACTATCCATAGAGATACACAATATAATCCAATCACTTTACTTAATCATTCAATTCCTTTCCAATCTAGAATTACATACATAATAAATATCCATTTACAATATTCATAATCTATAATAACCCAACATGATCTCAACCTACTACAAGTCCCATTACGTATGACCACAAGATACTAGTTACATAAGCTCCTAATCATCAATCATCCATACATATCTAATCTTCAATTCTAAAGTATAAACTTATATCATTTCTAATAGAAGATTCCACATAAGTCTAAAGCATAATTTTCAATTCAATCACATAAGATACACATATACCCAATCCAATAACTTCATTATTCATTCATGAGCCTTAATCCCTACAAGCATAGATACCGATAAACCAAAATACAATATAGGGCCAACAAGGATTACTACACTATATTTGATTAAAAGAGTGATGGTCACAACCTACCACTTCCTAATCCAGTTCCAATCACATTAAACATACATACAACACTAAATGCACATCAATAGATCCATTCACATTATTTCCAACAATAAATCAATATCCAAGATACAAAAAATACAACAATGTGTTCTCTTACAAGAGTCATAACCATATCCCAATACATCATCTATCATTACATTTATGTCATAGGAGCATAGCCCTCAAATACATATATAATTATCTTATGAAACCCACAACACATATGCCATACGAATCATGTGCATCCATATGCTATAATATCCATCCATAAGTTGAAGAGACAAGAATTACACATCCATGCACAAGAGCATCCAATAAGAACATCCCAATGGAAGAAGGCATCAAACCACTCGACCATGTGGAACCACCCCCTATGCTATGAGATGACATGGGGTTCCAAATCACACTCAAGACCTAGGCTAACACCTAACAACAAAGGGACACAACATAACATCCACAAGACAATGATCGAGAATACAATAACCAAAACACTTCACAAGGTTGACACAAAAGCAATAAATTCTCAGAGGTATAATCAACAATCAAGCCATAAGGATAATGGACACATGTAAGGAAGAGTGTCATCACATGCTAGCCTCATGTGGAATTCGTCTCAACCTTGGAGCCAAACAAGGAAGATTGGTTTACCACACCGACGGTCTTCCCAATCTTAGATCCCAAAACAACCTCCCTGAGACTCTTCATTGGGGCACAAACACAAATTCATTATCTTGATTAAGTAAATCCTAATTACCCAACCCATTAATCAATTTATTAGAGTTTCACTTGCAATTATAGAGGAAAAAATCTTCATGTGCTTCCATTCGGTCTAGACCCCCTCCTAGAGGTCTATTGCTCATGACCCTGGTCCTACACATGAAAGAGCCCACTCCCCCTATCCATGGACCAAAACCTTAGGGTAAAACACAAACACAATAACAATATTATCAACAAGGAGGCTCAACAAATAGTCACCATAAAATATCCACATGCACATAAGCAATAAATGATAGCCAAGATGCCATAAAGCTAACATATAAAAATAAGAGCCTTGTCAATGATCAAAACATCCATAACATGAGCAAGGCATCTATCCTCTTGCTGCAATAATAATATCTTCGACAGTGAGGCACATTCCTCTCACTAGAGCTAACCACAAAATAATCCTCTACAACAAGGAATGAACCTTCTTTCTAGAGTCAAACCAAACATCCTCAACGACGAGGAAACAAACATCTCGCTAGAGAAAAAACATAATAAAATAACCACAACTGATCAATATGCAATGTTGGAAATCACAATAACAAAAATAGCCTTTGGTACAAAACATAGACCCACAAATGTGACTCAAAAGACCCAAACAATAGTACAGAGTCAACAGTGCATTTACAACACTTTGCAACGCATTCACATGGTTATGTCATGCGTATAACGGTTACTACAGAACCTCTAGCCAGTTAAATAGTACATTCGTGACACTCTACAACACATACACAATTACTGCAGTACACCTAATAGGCTAATCAATGCATTTGCAACATTGTGACACATACACAAGGTTTTGTCGTGCATACAACAATTACTACAGAACAAATAATAGACTAAACCATGCATTTGCGACACCGCGATGCTTACACAGAGTTCTGTTGCACATACAACAATTACTGTAGAACAAATAACAAACTAAACCACGCATTCACGACACCACGACGTTGCAAAACCAGAGCAACACTAGCAACTCCAAACGCCCAAATATTCACAACAAGCAATTCATAAAATTTAAACCAAAGAATACAATAATCCCAATCAACACATTTATAATTTATTTATTTAAATTTCTCACCAACCCAAAATTTCCCACAAACAATCTTTTCCAAACAAGCTTTTCAAAAAATAAATACAAAGAGGGATAAAATCTCTGACCTGGTAATAGCAGAAAATGGTCAATGAAATTCAATGAAGTGCAATCCCAAATCCAAACTCCAAATCCAAATTTAAATCCAAGCCAAAATCAAGAATTCCGCAATAATGAAAATAATCTCCAGCAAGCCAACCCCCAACAAAGCTCAAAAAACTCAATATATACAAATTAATCCCAAACCATAACCCATCATGACCGATATCAAATGATTAAAACTATTATTAATCATACCAACCCTACCCAAATTCGAGGTGAGAATAATAATAAAATAATATTATTAAATTACCCAAAACTCTCCACCAATCATAAAATAGGGTAGGTATGGTAAATA
This sequence comes from Cryptomeria japonica, assembly GCF_030272615.1. Classification (NCBI taxonomy): domain Eukaryota; kingdom Viridiplantae; phylum Streptophyta; class Pinopsida; order Cupressales; family Cupressaceae; genus Cryptomeria; species Cryptomeria japonica. The sequence continues at coordinate 417,389,319 of NC_081407.1, forward strand.
ATAATTAAACAAATGGGCAATAAGAATAAACAATAATAAATAATAAATAAGCCCATTAATCAATAAATAAAATAGAAAGGGCTAATAAATTAAATAAATAAATCAAATGCCCAATAAATGTTAAACCACAAAATAATATGAATAAACAAACAAACAATCAAATAATAATATCTTCACAATCACAACTCCCAAGAGGGCCAATCATAACAAGGGCTAGGTATGTAAATAATAAGAAATTAACAATAGCCTGGCCGACCATGCCAAAAAACCTAAATCCTATCCCATTGCTCACCAAGGCCTTATATTGTTAATTTATGAGCATTTGAAGGGTAAAGCTAGGGCTAATAGGGAAGATCCTTTGGTGGAAAATGCCCACATTTCTGAGGGTCATGATGGCTCTGAGTTTGATGAAGATTCATCGAATCCTCCTTTGCATAAGAAATTGAGGGTCGGTGATGAAGCTAAAGATGACACGAAAGTGAATGCTAGTTTAGAGGAGGAAAAAGGGAAGGAGGTTGATGACGAGGTGGAGAGTGAGCAGAAGAAAGAGGCTGAGGGCGAGGAAGAGAAGGTGTAGAGAAAAGAGTATGTTGAAGAGCCTAAAGCAAAGAATAACCCTTATGTCTCGGATAGCAGGAATGAAGCTCATCACACTATGGAGGAGGGAAACCCTAGGTATGTGGGCTCTGCTCCAGTTATGGAGAACATGGATTCCATTTTGAACGCTGCCAGAAATAGTACTCTGGAAATGTTCAACTTCCAAAAATGGGTGATTGAAAACATCTCCATTATTCAGAATAAATAGAGAGATTTGGATTATAAAATTGAGAAACTGATTAAGGATACCAATACTAAAGGTAAAGAGGATGTGGCGGTGGATACCAATGAGGTAGAGGATGAAGATGAAATCAAGGATTGGTCAGAAAAAGATATAATTAAGGGAGATTTGAAGCATCTTGAAGATGTGATCAGAATCATCAAAGAAAAGGGAGAGGTTGATAATGAAATTATTATCAACCGGATTACAAAAACTGAAAAAGGCCTTGAAGAAATTTATGGAGCATAGCCTTGAGGTTTTGCAAGTGTCGTCCCAAAACATGAACACTTTGGTTGCTTGTCTAGAGAAGAACAAGTAGAACAAACAGATGGTGATCATTGATGATGTGTCAGCCACCAGTTCTGCTCCTCTCTCCTCCAGACGCAGAACAAGGCAAACTACCAGCGAACTGGAGATGAAGACTAAAGACACCCATCAGATGTAGGAAAAAAAAGACCTACAAGAAGCAACTAATGCTATGATGATGTTGGTTAAGGACGTGGAAGAGTCTATAAAAATTTTCATCTAACATGTAATCTGGTCTTTGGTTACCAGTCTCTCGTTGGCTTTTTGTTGTTCTTTTCCTTAGCTATTGTTTTCTCTCCTGTTCTTTTGCAGATTTTCTTTCTATGTACTGATCTCTCTAGTTTCTTTTATGCTTTTATTCTCGTTATGTAAGCGAGTTTTAGGTCCCTTAAAACCTAATTTTCCTTAATCAAAAACAAATTAATAACCAATAAATAAAACAACAAGGCAAATAAATAAATAAATAATCAAAACAATAAATAATTAGATAAATAATAAATAACCCAACAATAAATAAACAATAGACAAATAATCAAAATGGATAATAAATAAGTAAATGTACAGACAAGCATAAATACTCAACCAGTAAATAAGGCATTACTTCACTAGAAGAGAAAAAAGGTGGTATTTGTTCCCCTATCAAGACTATTGAAGATTTCAAAGAATTTATAAATGATAATGACTTGTTTGACAGTCTTCCACAAAATTGTTTTTTCACATGGACAAATATGAGAGCTGGCTTCTTACAAATTGCGAAGAGATTAGACAAATTTATTTTCTCACAAGAATGGAGGGCTCAAAACTATTCATTGCGAGTTCAAATTTTACCCTTATCAGGCTCAGATCATTTCCCTATCCTTTTGAGTATTGATAAAATGGTAGCCTTACCAAAACATAACCATAAACCTTTTTTCAAATTTGAAAGGATGTGGTTCTGACATCCTCACTTTCATGCCTTGATTCGACAGTGGTGGGTAAGTACCCCCTAGGTGGTGGGCACCAAAATGTTTAAGTTCCATAAAAAAAATGCAGTATGTTAAAGCCCAAATTAAAACATGGAATAAGGAAGTCTTCAAAAACATATTTTCCCAAAAAGAACTTGTTGAAAACTAGCTACATCTAATTAATGAACAGATCATCTCTAATGGGCTTGATTCAGAATTGTTTGCCAAGCAGAAACAGGCTCAGGTGGAATGGGAAGAAATTTGTAAGAGAGAGGAGGAATATTGGAGATAGAAGTCTCGTGAGATATGGTTAAGGGAAGGGGATAAAACACAAAAAAAATTCAGATGTCAGCTAAGTAGAAGAGGGCAGCCACTACTATATTCTCCATTAAGGAAGCCTCCTCAGGCAAAACCCTTCAAGATGCACAAGAAATTCAAGATGGAGTTAATTACTTTAAGAACTTACTTGCTCCTGCTTCTTCAGACCTTCCCCTCGATGTGCAAGAGCAGGAGATTATGGATGTTATTCCTCATATTGTTTGTCCCCTTGATAATCAACAATTATTGGCCCCTTTCAAAATTGAAGAGATCCGTAAAGTAGTATTTTTTTCCCACCGGATAAGGCCCTAGGTCTGGATGGTTTTACGACTCTTTTTTTCCAAAAGTGCTGGGATGTTTTGGGTTCTGAATTGTTGGCATCAATGAAGGATTCAAGAAAGAGCGCATCCATTCTTCAAAATTTCAATACTATAATATTGATATTATTTCAAAAATCAAAGAGCCAACATCTTTTGCAGATTTTAGGCCCATTTCGTTATGCAATACAATATACAATATCATTACCAAAGCCATTGATTTGAGACTACACAAACTGATTATCAAAATCATATCCCCAGAACAAGGTGGTTTCATTCGAGGAAGATAAACCATGGAAGGTGCCTTAGTGGCCCATGAAGTGTTGCACTCCCTCCACTCTAAAAAGGTATCTTCTTTTGTAGTCAAATTGGATATGATGAAAGCATATGACAAACTTAACTGGTCTTTTCTATGTAAAGTCTTGAAAAAATTTGGATTTGTTGAGAATTGGTGTAAGTGGATCAGGGCATGTATCACAGGAGCTCACTTTTTAGTATTAATTAATGGTGCTCCTATTGGTTTCTTTGTTGTAGGTGTGAGACAAGGAGATCCCCTATCCCTGTCTCCATTTATAATTATGACAGAAGCTTTTAGCAGAATCATTAAGTCTAAACATGGTTAAAGGCTTTGGAGGGGTGCTCAGATTGAAAGAACATTTGTGTCAGTTACACATTCTTTATTTGCTGATGACACACTTTTGTTTGGTAAATCAAATGTTCAGGAGGCAAAGCAGATCAGGTAAACTTTGGATCTTTACATGGAAGTTTCGAGACAAAGAATAAATGCTCAAAAATCAAAGATATATGTTTTTAATGCAAATGATGTCATCACAAAGAAAATTGTTGATACTTTGGGTTTCTCACAAGAGTGTCTTCCTACCACATATCTTGGCATTCCTTTTTTTGTGGGTGCCAATAAGTCAGCTTATTGGAAAATTATTATAGACAAAATTAAGAATGCCATTTCCACATGGAAGGCCCGTTGACTATCCCTATCAAGTAGATTACTTCTATAAAAAACAGTCATGTCTTCCATTCTTAATTATTTCATATTAGTCCTCAAATCCCCTGCTAGAGTCATTCATCAAATTGAGAAACTCATTAGAGTTTTCTTATGGAGGGACAATATGTCAGAAGAAAAGAATATCTCGCTTATATCAATTCAGGAAATGGCACATGATAAGCGGGGAGGTGGAGTTGGTCTACATGACTTATCTAAAAGAAACATTTCCTTTGGGGGTAAACTTGTGTGGCAAATGGTCTCCAAACCAGACACCAAATGGTGCAGAATCATGCAGGAAAAATACTTGGACTCTTTAAACCCTTCATGAGTCATAACAATTCTTGATCCTCCAAAAGGGTCAGCTGTTTGGAACTTCATGATGTCTTGTAGGCAGATTATTACAAGATATGTATCTTGGTAGGTTCACAATGGTGAGAGAATTCATTTTTGGGAGGACTCGTGGAATGGCCTGCCTCCTTTAAAGTTTTCAGAGCTTCTTTTGGATGCCATTCCAACTATAAAAAAATGTTGGGGTTCAATTTGATAGATTATGTTAGTGGTGTGGAATTTTTTTCAGGGAAATCCATTTGGAAAGATCCTCTTGATCTATCGATTAGAGATGATCAAAGGTTTTATTTTCAAGAAATTTAGACTAGAAGAAGAGTATATATTTCAAATCAGGAAGACAAATTGTTATGGGCTCCAGCTCATGATGGAAAATATTCAGTTAAAGATGGTTATGTGCCTGCCCGACATATGGAAAATCAACAAGTTAAGAGTAGAGCCTTTTTATTTTGTTGGAATAGTGTTGTGCTTTTAAAGCAGGTTGCTTTGCCTGGTTAGCTTTGAGAAAGAGGATTTTAACAAGTGATAAATTGGAAATATTGCATATTGCTAACTCTTTTGCTTGTGTATTATGCAAAGCTGAAACTGAAACTATAGATCATTTACTCCTTAGGTGTCCCTTTGCTTAGCAATGTTGGTTCCATGTTTTGGAGAAACTGAATCTATCTATGCTGCTGCCCTATACTTTATGGGAGCTATTCCAATCCTGACCTACTCTTTTCACAAACTCTTTATTTGAAAGCATTTGGAAATGTATCCCAATAACTGTCATTTGGTCAATCTGGTGGGAAAGAAATAAAAGAATTTTTAGACAGATTGAATCTCCAATTCATTTGGTACTAGAAGGAATTGAGAAATATGCTTCAGAACAGGTTAATGTTTATATCAAGAACATAAATAGCAATTTTAATTTTTCATCTTGGGATGGTCGCATTATCAAAATTTGGAAAGGTCTAACTATCCCTTCTTTTTGTGCTACATTTGGCCGGGAAAATCAATCAAAAGAAACCTAGTTAAATGGCAACCTCCTCCAATTGGCTTTGTCAAATTAAACTTTGATGGTTCATCTAGTGGAAACTTTGGTGATTCAGGAACTAGAGTTTGTATTGGAGATCACTTAGGTTTTCTTTTGGCAGCTAAATCTTCTTCTATTCCTCCTAGTACAAACAATTTAGCAGAAGCTCTTGCCCTATTATATGGACTGACATTGGCAAAAAAACTAAGGTTCCCCAGGTTACATGTTGAAGGAGATTCTTCTATTATAGTGAAAGCTTGCATTTCCAGATGTTCTTTTAACTAGAAAATTTCCTACATTTTAAAGCAAGCATGGTTGTTACTAGATTCAATTGAGGAATGTTGCATCTCTCACATATTTAGGGAAGGTAATAGAGTAGCATATGTATTAGCAAACTTGGGCTATGAGAAGCTGGAAGTGGACTCTTCACTTCCAAATTTCAATGTGGAAAATTTTCCTCATCTAGCAAGCATTGTCAATGATGAAAGGATTTTTTTTTAAATGAATGACACACTCACTCTATTATTCAAGATTTTGATAGAATGTATTAAATTTGGTTTTTCTCAAGTGAGCAGTTAACGATGATTTTACACTCGCAACAAGTTGATTTAAAGATTGGCACTTCGTCTCAGAAGCCTTCACACACATGCCATGTCCACCTTCATTACATTGAGCTGATTGACTATTCACTCTTCTTCCTTGCTGGAAATATGATGGCGGACGAAATGGTGTCTATCGATCTCTCATTCATCTTCCATGTTGGCAGTACGATGGTGGCCTATTCTATGAGCTTCCATGTTAGTAGTACGATGGCGACCTATCCTATGAGTCTCGTGAGATCAAAGATATCTCTTCATTTGATCTCACACATGCGATATCCTTTGCTACTCTGCAATATAATTAAAAATAACTAGCATCAAGCATGTCACTCATAATTGCTAATCATTTCATATCATTTGGAGATTCGTAATGATTTTGGCAAGGAATGTGACTCTCAAGATAGCCATTACTTTTTATCGGGTGTCGATTCATAACTTGCTTGGTTTTTTTTCTATAGCCTGCCCTATTTTAATGCATAATGGATTGCTCTCCGTGAAATTTCAAAAAGTCCTTGATAGTTTCTCCTTGGGAGATGTCATTTGAGGATCATATCGTCAAGGACCAGTTGGGACTCACCTTCAACATCTCTTGTCAACATTGCAAATGCAGCATCCAAAGGATTATCGGTGAAGAAATACTCTATCCACAGGAGAAAAGGTTTCTTTTTCCTTCCTAATTGGTTTCTATCTTCCTTTCCAATGTAGTAGACTTGTTGCAGTCATGGGCTCCTTTAAATAATATCATTCATAAAATGATTCAGGCAAATTTTTTGGATGATAACCGACTTTTGGAAGCCATCTGTTAATATGATTTATGGAATGGTCAAGAAAAAGTTTGTGGTTTATTCCCCAGGTAGTTTCTGTTCACTCATGAAGATTTTCCCCCAATCTTTGATAGAATAAAGCAATCACTCTCCCTGCAGAATGTAAGACCTTTCCAAATAGTTGTTTGCAATGCTGGGAGAGGTTTAAATTTAGACTTAAAAAGCCGAATCTTCTCAAAATTGCATGCCATCCTAGCAATCTTAGGCCATGATCATGGGCACATAGATCCCTCTGCTATCTCTCCGCCAGTGCTAGTGGGTAATGAAGCTTCAATGCAGGTTAACAGAATCTCTCCACCTCATCGACTCTCATTTGACCAAGTTAATGAGCTCCATTGTTCACCGATTGAAGGCCTGATATCTTCCTTTGCTGCACTCAATGTTGGAGATGGCTTATTGTCGGGCTCGCAACCTATGGAGGAGTAATTTTGATGTTCATACAGGTTTTGGGGTACATTTTTTTGCCTATCCTACGTTTTTCTTGATAGTCCAATTTTTGATCTATGAAGAAGGGTGCAGATATATGTAAATATGCATTATGTTAATTTTGTAGAATATATGGTGTTTTTTCTAGGTCTCAAATTCTACTTAGGTTGTTTAATACATGATCAGCATGGAATTATAATGATCGAACTGTGTTAGTCCTTGAATATTCTAATATTTCTGGTGTTACTCAGGTAAAATTTAAGTTTTTTTGGATGTTTCATACTTCTATTCAGCTAGATATGCTACCTTCACTCTTTGTGGTGGCCTCCTTCTATATATTGTAATCTTGAGCGAGGAATGGAGGTTTTCTTAGCTAGTTCTTTCCTCCAGGAGCTCTTGAACCAGTCTATTCTAAAAATATAATTATAATATATATTTGTGGCTCGTCCACTTTTGCCTAAAAAAATAAATAAATAAATAAATAGTAATCCAATAAATCAAAGGCTCAAATAATAAATATTCAATTAAGCATTAAACCATCGAATAATAATAATAAAAGGCACCAATAAAATATGAATCCATAAAATAAAGATTAATGAATAATAATTCTCAAATAATAATAATCACAATTAACTTAAAATATTAATGCCATCCATCAATTTATTTTAATGCTTAATAAACTATGTGAATCAATTAATTACCAATTTAATAAATAATCACAACTCACAAGGCAACGCGATGTAGGGTTGAACAACATACCAAATGAAACTAAACCAATGACTTAAGCCAAGACACTAATTGGCAAGGGTATCAACTTAAGCCTAGAGTGTGTACAAGGAACTCATGTCGCCTTCGATCAACTTGTCATTGGGATTAAGACATGCTCAGACCTGTGAGACCAAGTGGAGTTGATGTCCAATACCTACAATCCTGCAACTACCAATAACCACAAGACAACATATACAATACGTATATCATAAATAATCAGACAAGTAAAATGGAATCACAACATCATATCATGCTCATGAATGAGTGGTATGACATTGTCCCTAACACAACCACAGTAGAAGACAATCGTGACAACCAAACACTATCATAATCATCATATCAATTACAACCATAAGGTGAGATTAGCACATAGTAAGATACCATCAAATTGTCATAAGTAAATATGAACCTCACATATAAAATGAATACATACATATCATTAAATATGAGTCTGATCATCATAATAGTCTAGGATACAACGTCATCCACATAAATCGTAATATATCAAATGTAATTATGAAATGTCTAGATAATTCATCATAAGAGATAAACATGAACCACATGTCCTAAATTGTGTAATAATCAGAAGGCTTAGCATAGTCCTCATTTCAATAATCAAACCGGAATATAGAATCAACATATTTATAGTAAGCATGCAAATGTCAAAGGAGATATTGATATAAAGAATGAAACAAGAGATATCAAGAACAAAAACAAATATGAAAGTACTTATCACATCATTTCATGAAGGACGAATCAAGGAGGGGCACTACATTTTCTTTGCCTTGTAATCTCCATTGGTGTGAAGCTCACCTAACATAACACAACTTGCTAGACCTTGTTGGAACTTCACTTGTGCATATTTCACCTAGAATAACACAACTCGTTAGACTCGTGACTCCTTGTGGAGATGACTCTTAGTAAGTATCTAAGGATCTTACTAGACCTAGAAGCCATACTTAGTGTGTCTATAAAATGACTCCTATTAAGAATCCAACGATCCCCATTAGCCCTAGATGTCATATCCTTTGTGTTTTTGTATTCTCCATGTGTATTACCAATGTTAATCATGTTGCTCACTTTGTACTTATCTTTTGTCTTGATATTGTAGATTGATAAGATCCTAAATCTTGGGGGTTACTACCTTTCCAAGCTTTTCATTGTTTCATCTCTTTGATGTCTTGATGAAAGAATCTTTGGCTTCTCAATATCTCATTGAGAGTATGAGTGTAAGTTCATACTCCCACTAAAGTGGGGACTACATGTGGTGTAGTAAATTGTATCCCTTATAATTTCACACTCAGGTCCCACTTTGGTGGTTGTGCCTAACATGTACCTAATTCATTTATACAACTCCCTCTCTCATTTCAAACTCTAACCCACATGATTCAGTTCCTATTGAGCGTACTCAAGGCATAATTGAGTATATGTCTGGAATGAAGGAGTTAAGCATTAAAGTCTTCATCTTTATTTCAACAATCATGATCAATTATTATGTGTTCCTCAATTATGAAGGCATATATTAAAAATAAAGCAACTTCAAGCCTCATTTGAGACTTCAAGACAAGGGTTTCATATCTAAGGTAACATATGTTAGTTTAAACATTTCCATTATTGTTTCAACCTCTATCCTTTTTGAGGATAATATCTCTTTTCATCAATCATTGTTGTAGTGGAGGTATAACAACACAACATTCTCTCCCTTTTTCCCTATGCATAGGTTCAAATATAACCATAGAGAGTGCTACATGTGTGCAAAGTAGATAGCAACATACATTCCTATATTTTGAATAGGCCATAACACCTACAGTAGGGTGCCTTTCAACCATGTCTGATACTTGATGCTCTTACAACTTCTTACAAACATTAAATGTTAGTTAACAAGTGGTATAAGTTTCCAAAATCAAGTGGGATGCCATATTTCCTAAATGAAGTTAAAATAATAAATAAATAATCTATCACAAATTGTATGGAATACCTAATCCCAACATTCTCTGACTTGGCATATACCTTGCAAGAGGAAAAGGGAGGCTCCAATAAAGCTATGAAGTATCTAATAAGGGTATATTCATGTTGCAATAACTCCTATGTTCTTACAATATTCACAAAATCATGTACACCATCTTCCAAGTGACCACCATATTGACCACAACTATCCCATTCTTCATCATGCCCAAACATGAAAGATAAGAGCCCAAATCCAAGATGGCACATTAGATATCATGCAAAAATACCATTATACCATGCGTTGGCCTATTACCAAAGTAAAAACCTAGAATTACAATCTCCTCCAAAATAGGATCAAGTATGCACAATATACTCAACTCTAGTCAAAATTATCTACAATAAAAATCTACTACCATAAAATGTGATATAGAACACTGAATATGTATGAAAATTATTCTCACATTTGATTCTTCCATGTAACATGCATTATATAAATACCACAAAAATAACATAAATATTACATCTAAGGGTGAAAAAAGGATGGTGGATGCTCCTACTAAAACCAACAAAACACAAAACTTATAGATCTTGAAATAATGCACAATGTGGATCCACCAATAAATGTAGAGCCAAAAGAAAGCATACCCAAAACTCAAATAAAATTACAAAATCCACGATTGGAGACAACCATAGTTCAAAACCTTGGCAAGAAGTACCACAAAAATTCTAATTGATTATGCACCAATAATTCCACACCAAAAAGGTATAACGAACCTTCTATAACCATGCAGAAATCATGATACAACTTCATGACTATCTTGCATAAAAAAAACAAAAGAATCACACTAAAATATAGCTTCTTTACAAATATAAAAAAAACCATAGATTTTAGTTACATGTAAAACCTAGAAAACCAATTATTTTAAAGAAATTGATTAAATATAAATTAAATTATCTAAAAAGACCCACAAATCTAAAAAACATCAAAAATATTGAACAACAATAATGAAAAAGGTGGTGGACACTAGTGAATTATCTATCAATTCTAACATTACTAGTTTAAAATTTATTCAAGAGAAGCTACAACATACCAAAGAAAGACCTAAGTGGAAAATGTTTTAGAGGTCAAAATGGTGTACATATCTTACTAGAGGTAACACAAGCAAAGAAAATAAAGGGAAGGATTAGATAAGTGCAAAAGAAGCACTATTTATCTATGAAGACCTTGAGACAAATGAGGCCTATATCAGTTTTAATGAGACTATGGTTTCTTGTTCCTTTTGGTGTATGGTTTCTAGTCACCTGCATGATATTTATTGTGCATTGTGAGCAATGGTGTATGTTGTAGTATATCATTGAGTGATTAATTGAGAATCCGATATCTATTTCCATTTCAGTCATAACTTGGTGAATGTGATTATCTTGTGAATGGGATATATTAAATGAATGTTGGTCATGTATTGAGTGTATTCCTTGTGTGTTTATGAGATGCTATATCTCTTCCTTGCATATGTCTTCTTACATAAAGGATAATTGCATAGATTCTCATGTGCAAGGAAAAAGATTGCATTGGATTAAAGATGGTAAATGGTTGCAAGTAAGTAGAAACCATGATTGTTTTTATTGTTGCATAAAATTTTCTTAAGAAAGATATATATAAATAAATCAATGGTCTAATGTGTCTAGTGTACATTCTCTAATGCATTTAGGACATTGTGTCCTTAGGTGTCATGCAGTAATTACTCCCTCTAGTGTGGCTGATATTAGTCACCTCGTTATGTGGTTTTGGATGTGTAGGATGATTTGCCTTGAGTTATTTGTGATTTGCATCTAGTGTTGTTGGGGCTAACCTGATTTTTGGATTTCCTTATGCTAGGACTGGCCACTAAAATATTCTTTCTATCTATTTTGTGGCACTTTTCACACTTTATTTATTGTTGATATTCTCGATATTTTTCGTGATTTAATGTTGAACTTGATAATTTTCCCATTTGGGTTTTCTCTTTTGACGTTTATGGTGGTCATTCCAAATGTTTAATATTGTTGGCCCCGGTTATGTGTTAAGTGTTGTTTCTATCATGTTCATTTTTAAACCTTTGATAATGAGTCTAAGGGAGGACATAGAAGTGCACTAGGCATGGTGGGAAATTAGATAATATTAATGTTGGTTGAGGAAATGAAATATGTTTTCCAAGATGAAATGCATTCGCAACTTTCTAGATTATATGAAATGTTAGAGAGAAGTGTGTTTGGATTAAAGAAGTTTGTATTATATGTAATAGTAAAATGTTAATGAATTGCAGATTCCCTATCTTCAATGAATTCTTATGTATGCTTCTTGTATAACTACTTAATAAGGATGCCTACAAATAATTTACCGAGTGAGGAGTGCATCGAGTGTTTGAAACATGTATTGAGGCTCACTCCTCTTTAGTTGAGACTGTGTTATGCTTCATGCTTAGCACTTTTGGTGTGGATGTTAAGATATTTTATACACCATGAATCTTTCATTTTATTAATATGGACTATGTATTTTTGATATTGTATGATATCTTAATTGCATTCGAATTTGAGAAAAATTATTCCGAGAAACATTCCACTCATATAGATGTATGATGTGACTTCTTTGGTAATATATAAAGGAGGGTGTATGTGTAAAATATCATCTATCTTCCTTACTGTGTATATAGATGTTAAAGAAGTATTGTCATGCTTGAAAAGTTTGAGTTACTGTGTTTTTTGTTTCATGAATACCAACCTGGTGATGGGAATTATGATTGAAAATTTTATCCTACAAGAATGTTCTAGAAATGACGGTCTCTTGAAGGTATTTGAGTAAATTAGTATGCTTATTGTAGTTAGTGGAAAGTGATATATCTTGTTGCATCTCTTATGTAGTGCATTAATTTGAATAGTTGAAGAATGTAAAGGAAAACTCTTGTCGTTACTATCTTACTTTGAGTTAAGAAAATGATTGGACTAAGATGTTTTTACCCATTGATGAATCCTATAATGAGGAGATTAGTTATGTTATTTGTATTTATCCTAAAGGAAAGGTATAATTTGGTATGATTCAAATAATTTTCCAAGACTAATGTGTGCATGTTTTCATCTTAGCCTTGCAACTTCTAGGAGTAAGTCAAGTCTTAGGGTGAGGATGTATTGCCCTTCCATGATTCATCCTTTATGATGGGTTACATGCTCCTAATACTCTTTGCTTCTTGTTTGACTCTTTATATTGATATGCTCTTTGATATTAGTGGATTAATTATGATTACTATGATGATGTTGATTCTATACTCTGGATTAATTATGATGTTAAGGTTTATGTTTGGTTAACTGGTGTTTATTCATTATCTAGTAGATAGGGTTTATATTTATTAATTATGATGTCTTGTCATTTTCTAACCCTTATTTCATGATTACATTAGATGTGGATGATGTTAATGTTATTTATTATGTTATATCTTTTCTATGATGTCTTACTATTGTGGATATATATATGTGTGTGTGTGTGTGTGTGTGTGTGTGTGTGTGTGTGTGTGTGTGTGTGTGTGTGTGTGTGTGTGTGTGTGTGTGTGTGTGTGTGTGTGTTGGTGTTATGTAGGATGTAGGTGCTAGGCATCGACTCCACCCCTCACAAGTTTGAGCGTGCCTTTAATCCCAATGACAGTTGATCAGAGGTGACACTAAGTCCCTACCATATCTTAACACTAGTCAATATCTTATGTGAGTTCTAGTGATCTTGGTCTAGAGTCGTCTTGTTAAGATTTGAGTGGTAAATAATAAATAAATTATAATATATAACTCTGGGTATGGATTATTAATTATGTTGAGATATATTAAGTGGGTCTCATATTATATTAGTTATTACTTTATGGATTATGATATAGGGATTATATTATTTAGCATTTATGCTTATATGTGGGAATTATTTATTTATATTTTATTGGTGGTAAATGTTAATTAGGAATTAATATTTTATTTATTTACATTTGAGTGATCTCTTGTTCAAATCATGGGTTGTTATTTCAGGCCTCAGTATTAAAGGAAAGTCTTATTTTCATTCAAGTTCTTCGTTTTGTGGTGTCTGTGAGATTTGAAAAGTATGGGAGAGTCATTTTGGGGATTCTTGAGTTTGTTTTCTGGGTGGTTTTTTGAAGATCAGGATTTGGAGAAGGGTTTTTGGATCTGCATATGTTTTGAAGTGAATTTGATGAGGATTTGAAAAAAGAGAATTCATGAAGATTTGTAACCTAGGGATTTTGAGGCTTGGTTGTGTTTTGAATTTCATTTTGGAGGCTATCTAGTTCTTGTTGAGTTATTGGTTCGTGTGGAGTTGTTGTTTGTGTGAGGTTTGCTCGTTTTTCATATGCATTGTTCATTTTGCTTCAATTTCTAGGAACTTGGATTCTTATGCCCAGTTGATTTTATGAATTGAAATGATTATTGGCTTTGGAAATATTGTCTTCTCTATGTTTTCAATGCCTTGTATGCATTTTAAAAAGTTATTGCATTTGTTGTTTTTAAATTGTTTGTCTTTGAGGTTGCATGCTCTCTATATTGCTTTCTATGAAGCTATTTTTGGAGTTTGTCATCTTGGAATCTTGTTACTCATCATGGGTCTAATAAAATTCCATTTATAAGTATGAAACTCACTCCTATCAAATGGGTATGAGTCATATTTTGTCTTGTGTTCCATTTGGGAGTCTGTAGGTGGGCCCAAAGTTGACCCGGGGTTCCGACCTAGTTCTGTTGCAAAAGCGCAGGTGCAAGCTTTGAATGCCCATTTTCTAGATCAAATGCACATAAATAGACCTCATATGCACAGAATAAAGTATCATATGCACATCATTAGCTTCTAGATACACGGTTTCATGAAACAGATGCTTATTTTCACAATTTTTGGTTTCCAAGTTGGGTTTTGGACCCTGTTTGGCTCTAGTTGACTTCCAGGGGCTTGCCAGTGATTTTTTATCGGTTGTTTCAGTTTTGGGGGGGTTTAAAGGTCTTATTTGTGTTTATTTCATGATTTTTCATAATTTCTTATGCTTGGTGGTTTAGTTGTTCAATTACATTGTCTTGGAAGTGTCTTCATTGGTGTATCTGATTGGAAAGAATAAGAAGGTTTTATGTTTGTATATGAATCAATTTTGATTTGATTTATATATGGATGTTTGGATTTGGATTGGTGATCATAGGCCAAATCCCATTCTTTTATGATTATGAATTAGTGACCTTGTGCATATATTGTCGATTCAGGACTTAACCCCTTTTTTGATTGCGATCTTATGGAAGTCCTATTTCAATTTATGAGATCTTTACTTATGAGATGGGGTTGTGATGAGTCATTATGTGTACCATTAATGTTATGATGTTGTTGTGATCCAATTTTTTGTACCTATAGGTTAGTGGTGTCTAGGTGTAAGTTAGGGGGAGTGGCTTTCAAGTGGATGGCGGGGCCCTAAAGTGGCTATCAGGGAATCCCATTGAGAGTTTGATTAATCAAGTGATAACATTAAATTAAATGAATTAAGGGGTGGGAAGAACACACATTAATAAGATAATTTTTGGTGCTCCACTCGTGGCTTGGAGTGCTTGTTTAGACTCAAGATGAGATTGGGAAGGGCTATATGGTAGATCAAACTTTCATGCATCCATGGAAGGATCGTTCAGTTCCACATGTGCAGTCAAATGGGTGTCGGGGTCTTGAGTTTGGAGAGGGTTGACCTGCCAAGGAAAATCATGTTGATGTCATGTGATGACACTCTTCCCTAGTTGTATTTTGGTTCCCTATCCTATGTGGTGTTGTGGAAGCCTCTAAAGATCCCATGTCATGTGGTTTTTCAATTCTTATGTACGTCTATTCTTTGTGAATATTTGTATTCCCTTGGATATATAGGTGTCGGCCTAGGTCAAGTGATGTGTGTGGGGCCTTAAGTCATTCTATGGAGTATGGGGGGTGGACCTTTCGGTTCCACATGGTTCTTCTTCTCTTTAGTTTCCATATGTATTTTCTTACACACACACACACACACACACACACACATATATATATACCTACATATATGTATATGTATGTATATATGTATGTATGTATATATATGTATATATACATATGTATGTATGTTGGGAAAATGGTGTCTCAACCTTGCATTTACATGAGGTACCTATTTATAGTAAGTTTTCATTTAAGCACTAAATGTTGTGAAATTCTCTAGAAGATTCTGGTTGGTTAGATAAGCATGTCGATAAAGTTTCCTTACAAGATGATAGCTAGTTTTGAAGATATTGACGTTTCCATTTTGGAGGGGTGCGATTAAAAGTTTAAACTTCATTTTGGAGAATTTAGACCCTCTAAAATGCCCTTAAAAGTGGGTGTAAATGGAATAGTGGTTTACGAGGTGATAGAGCACTTCGTGAGCTTTTCGATGCTTCAAACAGTTCGTCAATCAGACACACAATTCGCAAGTTATGGCCTCTAGAAGTTCGTACTCCTGAAATAGGAAATATAATTTGTATCAAACACATAAATGAGCTGTAAAAGGGAGGGACACGTGTTGATGTGTGTTTTAACATGTCATAGGGCATCTATATTGGAGATAAGGTCGGATATACTTTATTGGGTGGTTTCAGCCCATGGTTTTGTAATACCGTTTGACAGTTTCTTGTATTGTATCTCTTATATATGAGGTGTGTGAGATAGAGGTTGTGTGTAAGAGTCCAATGGCTATTGAGTTAGCTCTGAATCTCTGATTAGTTGTACTCCTACGAAGAGCTTTCTCTACAAGTATATTGCAATATGTTTTTTATTGTTGAATAATATATTGGAAGACTTTTGGAGTGTGGGGTTTTTCTCTCGAAAGGGTTTTTCCCATGTAAATCACTATGTTATGGTTTGAATGTTATTATGTCTATTTCTATTTTTTGTAACTGTTGTGACGATCTATAAAAGTTTTTGCATTACTCTCCTCTCAAGGTTAGTGGAGGAAGTTGTTCCATGTCATGCCCCTTTTTTTTTACAACTAGAAAATGTGAATATATTTTTTTTTACAACAAATTACTAATCTATATGCATCTATCTATTACATTCAAATGAACATGAAAAGTAAAATATAGATCAAACATACTTTTAAATCATTCAAGACCAAAACAAACACATACCTCCTAATCACTCAATGCCCCTTGAAGATGACTTGCTCAATTCACCATAGTTAACTTAGTACAAACCCTTTGATTCAATTCTCTAACCCATATTATACCTCATTTATCAATCTCTTTGAGTTAGACCATTATTCAACTTGAGCTTGTTGCCTCAACAACTTGAAATAATTTTATCTCTTATCCGATTATAATCTTTTGTTGAAACTCCAACAATATGTAATTAAAATAGTTTCAATTTCTTTGAACATATCTCAAATTGATTTAGCCTCCATAAACTATATTTAATTAATAATACAATGTAATATCGTCTTCAACTTCTTCTTCTTTTTTTAACAATAAGACGAACTTACTTAGGGCCCAAAACTAAAAATGCAATTTATTCATCAATCAAATTTGAAATGATATGTTCATCAAGTATTTAAGTAGGATGACATTTAAACATCAATTGATTAACACAATCATATAAATAAAGCGAGAGAGTGTTGTTACATTCTCTTGTAACCACTACAACCATTCTATTTATTAAGACCCAATTTTTACTCACTTTACACTTATTAGTTTACTATGATAACACAATTACTAATTTTGACAAGTTGACTATACTTATAATTTATAAAATAATAATATATAAACATCCTTATATTAATTTATTATAAAATTTAAAACATATAAATTATTGAATCTATTATATCGATTTATAATTATTAGGAGTTCTAAAACTTCCTAACCATCATATTACATAATAAAATGAATAATATTTATTTATTTTAAGAAAAGTATTAGAAGATCTTCTAAAATATTACATTTTTTAAAATCTTGTTTTCTAACTTTGTTGAGCTTCCACGTGGAGTAGGGGAGAAGCAATTAAAGAATAATTTGTTTAAAATCACCAATAGAAGTTTACATTTCTATTCAAAAGGGAGATTATGATAAAAGTATTCATAGATATTGCTTTTTGCATTATAATAATGTTGTTTTTCTTTTTAATTAATAGTAAGAAAGATTTATAATAATGCTTTTCTTTTTAAGAATGATTTATGACAGCAATTTAGATTGAGTTGCCCAATCTTTTTGGTTATGAACGAAGTAAACTTCTTTATTCTTCTTTTTTTTTTTTATAAAAATATATATTTTTTCTAGAAAAGAATGGATACCAAATTCTGCATTGCATTCTTAATGCTCATTAATGGAAACATAAGAAAATTAAATCCATATTGACTGCAACAGAGTTGGATTGAGATGAGAGGCATATTTTGTGGTTCAGTCGTAACTCAATTCTACGTCTGCAAGATTTAGGGGAAGAGCACCAGTAGCCGTCATAGCTAACTTCGCGTATCCACAAATTCTAAACGGTACATCAGATTTTGATTTTTTTTTTAGTTGTCTTCGTATGTGACTTAACTGCTTATAGCTATTGATCTGGCTTTTGGGTAGTAATGATGCACGTTGTGGAATCAGTTATGCACACAAAGGTCAAAAAGTACACATTTCAAAGTGTTGCCTGATACCTAACTAAAGATGTTCCAGTAACCGTCAACTAAAAATCGCTAGTGCTTGTTGACAAATGTCCCAATAGTGGTGCACAAATGGACCAATTATGAAACTAATATTACAAAAACTGATCCGTTATTGGTACAAAACAAATTTATTAATGGTGTTTTCGCTATGATGGCTATTGGGTGGTCAACATGACAATAAAGTGATGATTATTGAAACTACGTTATCTATTGATGTTCTTCCCCTACCCTCCTTTATTATTATTGTTTTGTAGCTGAGATGAATGCTCCATTAGAAATTAGGTAATTTGTTAGGACAGTGCCATTAAAGTTAGCACAGAAATTTCTACTCTTTGAGTAGGTCAGGTCAATACATTTGGCCATCTATTCTATAATCGATGTGATATGGTAGATACGGAGATCACAGCAATGTCAGACTTTCCTTGAACAAGTGCATCATATGCAACAAGAAAATTCAGTAGTGATTAAATGAACTATTACTCTACCAAGATTCCCTGTAAAAGTAGCATGGATCTATAGTGGCATAGAATGTTCAGCACTCGGCTTCCCTACTTTTACATAAATTGTTATCATCGCTTGACATATATGTGTAGACTGAATCTTGTCTCAGAAGCTGGCTTATATTACTATAAATCTGTTTACTAAATTCATGTTATGTATATTAATATCAATCAGTAATATATATAGCTTATATACCAATACAAACTGATGTAGTAATTGCAATATCTTGATTTCTTGCAAAGAGGGAAGGAGATCTACATATGCAAAACATATATATATATATACATACTGGTTGTAGTTTCATCACTTTAAAAGAAAACCTGATATGATGTGTGTCATTCTGGATGCATGGAGAGGGAGCAAGTATTGATTCACACAAAGGGAGGTAGGGTGCTAAGGAAGGAGACTTGTGGAGCTTACACAATGTATAGAACTGGAAATGTTAAATAGTGAGATCTGCCTAAAACTTTAATAACAACTTTAGGTGCCTAAGAATGATTTACAGTTTACAGTGGCAAAATGATTTGCTGAGAACAATTTTACTCAATATCTATCTAGTTTGATTTTTTTTTTTTAACAAGGTGAGAACTATGTCCTTTTTGGGGGTATCATCTCCTTGAACAGAGAACAATTTATTAATAAGACATAGATCTTTCTTCGAATATATGAATAGGGTACACAAGATTTTCGTGGAAGATCAAACATAGAGAATCAGCTTAGTTCCATTTTCTTTTATTTTTCTTTTGTTTTGTAACAGATTACCTAATCTTCATTTGCACTTAGTGTTTATTCTTAGTGTTGATTAATAGAACTTCCTAATTTACCATGTAAAAGAATAACCATAATTTTTCCAATTATTGTTTTCTTAAGATACAACTTGGAATAGGCATGTTGTATTCTTCATGGAAAATAAATAATAAAATAAGAGAAAAACTACAAAATATATAATATAGAATGGCATCATGGAGCCTCGTAAGCTCTAGCCATACCTCCGAGCAAGAAGGTTGATTTAGACCCAAGATAGTGGGGTCTCACACATTCCACAATTTTACTCTCATCAACTAAAACCCTTACATAACTCTAATAGTTTTCGTCACGTAAATACTACATACTAGACTTTGCAACTACATCTCAAACTTGTATCAATAACAAAACGGATTAAAGGAAATGGAAAAATCATCTCTCTAATTTTTTGCATTTTGTCCTCCATCTCTCCAAAGATGGACTCCTTCCTTTCCTCCAATCTATCTTCTTTCTCAAAAACCTGCAAGAGTTCTCCAAAATGGAGAAGTGGGTAACAACCCATTCTCCCTTAACAAACCCAATTTAAGGTAGATTAACTTGGAATATTTGGATGGGGAGGTGACACTTGTCACCTTATCATCCTTTCCTTCCTAAGGTATTTTCCTCATTTAAGAGGGGACAAAAATTAGAACACCCATTCCCCAAGTCTCCCCTCATAAATGAGGTATGGGGGTGGGGTTGGTACCTTCAACTCATCTATCCTCTAAATTCGTCACTCATCTTAATGAGGACTTTTGGTGAGTGAAGTCAAGTCCTGGGGTCTTTATTGCATGTCCAATAGGTTCCTACCTCAATGGTATAGACCCTGGGAGTCTTTTTTTTATAATTTAAACATGGAAATTGACTCAAAACTCACATTAAAGACCCATAATGATAAAACTCCTCTACACATCTTTATGGAATAATAAAACTTCATTTTCTTGTAAGTTAAAGAGATGCTTAAACTCATAGATTTTCATAAGGGAAATCGATTTGGAATAGGCATTTCCCTCGTAGTCTTCATTACCTTCCTGCACATAGCCAACACATTCACAAGGATAATTAGATCACAATAATAAAGATATTATATTTCATCAAATTTTCAACAAGTTTTCTAGGTTGTATGAAGAGAATTTCTATATAATTATTTCATTTATAATCCTCGACCTATCTAACCAGCTATTAAAGAAAAACATGTAATAGTCTAGGGTTGTACTAGCTATATTTCACACAAGGTGTTACATTCCGCTACTTAACTTCCTCACACACACACACACACACACACACACACACACACACACACACACACACATGTATATATGTATATGTATCTATATGTGTGTATATATGTATATGTATATATATGTATATACATATATGTGTGTGTGTATGTATATATGTATATGTGTGTGTGTGATAAACCAATTAAATTGTATCCGATTTCTGAATTAAAATTTATCTTCAAGATCTTCTTCATCATGTGATCAATATATATATATATGCATGCATGCATACATGTACATACATACATACAAGATTCATCTATGTGCTTTCTAATTGGATAATATTTATATGAATAATGTATCATGACACTCTCATTTGAGAGATTGGTGTAAATCTATAATGTAATTATGCATAAGATGTAAGATGTAATGTAATGATGTTATCATATGTTTAATGAATGGGGTGTTGGTACCGGCTATATTTTAGGAATGATAGATATGTTATGATTGCAAGATTTCATAGGATAGGAACATTTGATATTGGTGCTTAAAATGAATGTAGGATCTCAGAAGTGCTAAATATTTCATATTTCATGGTTATCTTTCTATGTTTTAAATGAGTACTTTCTTATGCTATGTTTAATGATAAGTCCTCAGTTTAAGTAGGGATTGTTTCATGTATCTATGTAGTTGTTGCATTATCAGTAATGACATTAGGATACCTTAGAGGACATAGGTTAGATGTTATGAGATTTTCTTCGCTTTTGCATTAGTTTTTTGTAATCATGTTAATTTAAATGTATGAATTTCCTTTAAGTTTAATGTGATGTTGTATATATTTTTTAAAAATTTATCTCTCAAATGTGTAGTTGGTTAGCTAGCTATTGGATTTTCTTGTTGAGCGTTACATAATCTATCATAAGTAATCCCTGCATCTAATAATGTCATAATGACATTAGAAAATCTTAACACTTCTTACACTCATTAAAAGATAATTGACATGTCGCATTAAATGCCAATACAAAGTGATATGCCACATTTCTTAGAGGTTAAAATACTTGATAAATATAAATAAATAATTTGAACATTATAACTTCCAAGATGTATGATGCACTTAATCCAAACACCCTTTGTCTCGGCTCTAACTATAATTAGTTTTAATCCTAAGTAGGTGAATGTTACTTAAGACATAAAGGAGAGTGGTTCAAACACAAAAAAATACATCTAATGGAGAATATGGGGAAAGTCGTGTAAGGGTTAAAGATGATATGTGATAAGGGCTTACTACAAGTTACTATAAGTCTACCTTCATTTTACTTTATTTCTTTTAAATTTTATGCTTCTCAATGATATGTTTCAACTTTTAAATTTCAAAGGTAGGGAGACCTGCAAACACCTCAATTGCATAATCTAAAAAGACTATATAATTTTAATGTGAAATCCAATAAAAATTCAAACAACTTATAATAATATTATTAGACAAATAATTAATAGTTTATAAATTAAATTATTATAAACATATTAATTAATTATTTATTAGATAATAAAGTAATATAAATATATTCATAATTAGTATTTCGTATTAAATAATAATTATTAGTAGTAATAAATTTACTATTAATTATTTATAATTTATAATTATATTAATGATATATTGATGTTTAATATATCTTTATTTTGAGAGGATTTCTACATGACAAGAAGGTTTCTCATGTTGTGACCATGTTTATATAGAAAATAAAACATAGCTGATATATTTAAAAATAAAATAGTTCTAAAGTAAAATAAACTAGTTCTTAAATATATAGTATATTTTTTATATTTTTCAACATTTTAAAGATAGATGGATTTAAGTTATCTATATTAGTATTTATTAAACTATTTGAATTAAAAGCAAAACAAAACAATTATCAAAATAATGTATGGTGGCTTTTTCAAAAGTAAAATTAAAAGCTATGTACAAAACTAAAATAGCTATTTAAATAAAAATAAAGTAAATAGATTAAATAAAATAATTATTAATTAAAAATTAAATTTTGTGTCCATGTACATATGTAGTAAATAAGATCACTTTTATATGTCTTGATGTTTTGAGATAGAACTATTTAAGATATATCTCTTAATAAAATTGCTAAATAATATAATTATTGATATATATCATAAAATAATGTATACTATGGTGACATAATATTATAACAATTTTTATTTAATTAAAGGGTCGGGATCCTAAAACCCAATTACAACAAAATAGTAGAAGAACAACTATCCATAAGCAAAAAAACACATAAAAAATAGAAAAATAAACCACAAACATGGGATCAAGTTATAGCTTCTTTAAGGCTTTATCAACCTCAAAACTCTCTCTATAGAAACTTTTTTGTAGCTCGATGAAGTCCAAGAGGTCCCTCTCCTTAGTTATTGGCTTCATCTTTCTTCCCTTTGTCCTTGTACTAGGTCTAGCCTTATCATTTCTATCCACCTAAAAAAGAAGAAACAAAAAACTCATCTAACTTTTTTCTCTCACTCACTATCTTTAGCCACATAACACTATTCTTGATAGTCCACTTATTGAGCTCTATTGTTATATTTTGTGTTTTCTATATTTCCTTCACCTCCTACTCTAAGATGTGCAATCGATTATTATGATTGTCCCTCTCACTTTTATTACTATCTTTCATAGAACCTAATAGCTCTTATGATCCAAGTACTTAGCCTCCATCTTGCTAACTTTAGAAAAACATATCAAATTTTTAAAGATAATCTTGTCATCCCAAGATTCACCTACTGCATAGTCCTTTGTATAGTTCCAACATGGCCATCTTTATATTCCATCTATTGTTTTTAACAAGAAACCACTTAGTAAGGGTGTTTTGAGCTTTGAATGCCTTTTGAACCAATCTAATATTGGATATCATCAAATCAACCAACTACGCCACATATTGTAGAGAAGTAGGCTCTATCTTAGGGATTTCATAATATAATATTATTCAGGCCCGATGTTTGAACATCTAGAAACAAAAACCTGTGGTAGGTTTTGAAACAAGCAATGCAATTCCTTTCCCTTTATTGTCTCTACTCTTCCATGCAATAGTAGTAAAGCTCTCTTTAGTGTCATTCACTTACAAATTCCTTTCCTTTTTATTATCCTCACCTCTTTTTATTTTGATACTTCTCAAGACCACACAATGGCCACTCTTATTCAACATACCTTGAGTTATCACAAGTGTCCTCTATGATTGGAGAGTCGCTTTTGAGTCAAAATCATTACTTAGGGTCCATCCACAAGTCAATAAGTTGGAAAGGGGAATTTATAAGACTATTTATGGTGTCACTTGACTCCACGGACCTAACATTTTATGTCCTACTTCATAGATTGGATGGGGCTTTTTTAATCTCACATACTTATAAATAACATAATAAGCCACTAGAGGAGGGGAGTCATACCTAGAGACTTATTAGACTTAAAAATAAATTGAATGATGAGAGGAGATAAAAAGGAAATAACAAATATTTCTTATGTCTAACATGAATTAACATAACAAAGTGGTAATAATATTGAGGCTTGAATATACTCTCCATGGTAACACAACTCATAATGCATTAAGGAATTTCCTTCTAGGAATGTTTCAAAGAGCTTTGCACGTGGTCAGGATGGATTTTTGTCAATTCCTTGTCCAACTTCAAGAATGATGAAATAACATCATCTCCAACTTCTTGATCCTTAAAAACCTTTGAGACCTCAATTGATAAACAAGTAGCCTACACTATCAATTATCCTTTTACTTTAATGCCATGTTGTGGGCACTAACCTTTGTATTCTCCCACCACTCGTAAACTTAATTTTCAAGTGGGTATCATGTTTATTCAATATTTTGAGGAAATAATCTAACCTCCCATTCTTAATAATTTTCCATATCTTTGGATTCTTTTTTAAATTAATACAACTCAATGCTCAACCTTATTCATATTTCCTCCTATCATCACAATACTATAGAGGAAACTACCCCACCAAATCTTAGCTATCATTTTTCTCACCCAAATATCCTTGATCATATTCCAACTTCTTGTTAAAGTGGTTCATCTACTAATTTCAAGCCATAAATCAATACTACTAACTTGACTTTCCCTCAAGCAAGGACTAATTGCCCTCATGAATTTGTGATAGAGATTATTAATATTGTGATTGTTAAAGTTCATCTAAATTGATTCTGATGATAAATCATTATTCCAACTCCTTATCATAATAACACCCAATTGACCAACATATTAGCCATCCCATTGGCCTCCTTATAAATGTGAAAATAGTGATAAAAATTAACTAACTTATGATGTCTAGATAACTTTTATCATAAAAATCAATAGTACACTAGGATGGGTTTTTCTATTTAGATAATTAATAATATTCAAATGATCTCCTTCAATGATAAGAGAATGCACATCTCAATTCTACACCATCTTTAAAGTATGATAGTCAACCACAACTTTCATGTAATGGTTAGTTTGAAAACCTTAATCAATCTAGTATAGGTTGCTATAATATTCCCATAGCCATCTCTAATAACTCCACCAACTCGAGCTAGGATAGAATTACCTTTAATAGAACCATAAAAATAATTTATACCATGATTGTGGGAAGCATTACCAAGAGTTTTTGCATCTTTAGACCTTGAACTCCTTAATTGGGATACAAATATCTAAAATAAGAACCTATGTCTCAACAACATCACATTCAATCTTTTGTTCATCCTCTAAGAGGAGGAAATCACCTTAGCCACCAAATTAAAAAAAATCCTTTATAGAAATGTTTTTCTCAAATATTGTGAACACCAATATTCAATTCTCTAAAGATTATATTGCTACATCCTTTTAGACTCACCATACAAGATGAAGCATTGTTGAATTTTATAAGAAATAATGGGATTGGTTATGATAATGGGAAATCCATTTATTCTAGATGTCCCACAAACTAAAAAGCATTACCCAAGAAAAATAGAAAAGGCGAGGAAACAAACCCCAAATTTCTCAAGAAAAAGAGAAGTGCAACATCAAGTGACTAATTGATTCCTCAGTTGATTCATATAAGAAACACCTAATCCTCTTTTTACCAAGTTATCTAGAGTAAGAATTTTTTTTAGATGACTAACAAGAAAAATAAGTTTATCAAAGGAGGAAACCAAACCTTAGACCTAACGAGATGGGATATATAATCAAAAAAGATGAGGATTATTGTAAGCAACCAAAAATAATTAGAAGTACCCACACACACTAACACATACCTATCTAACATTTTTGAAATATGAAAGGGTTACAATAAGGATTCCAAGTGTGAGAGAGAAACCAAAGGATACAGGTAAGCATTCACCATTGTCTTCCAAGACTTAACTCCATTCACTACCTCCACGTAGTCAACAACATTATTTCCAAAATATTTACATAATTAAATTATTGGGCCACCCTTTCTTCCCTTAATAAGGAGTTAAGGATCCAAGGATTTTTCCAAAACAATATCTTTTTCACATTGCCCAATTTCTATTTTTTCCTTTGTTTATAAAAAAATGCTTGACATCATGAACCTCCAAATGTGAGAACCCAATGGTAATTATTGGATATTGATTCGGCCATATGTTCTCTATTGGATTTATTTTTTAGAAGAGATCTTGATCTATTATTTTTTCTTTAATCAAAAATATCCAAGAAATATTTGTATTGAGGGCTATGTTGAAATCATGAATTCTCCTAAGTTCCAGTCCCCCAAAAAATTTTAGGTTTGTGAATAGCCTCTGACACCGCCATTGGTAATTTTTATTTTTTTTCTATACATAGAGATCTTTTTTGAATTCTTTCAGTGTTCTTGACAACTTTCATTGGAACTTTAAAGAGAATCATTCCATAAACTAGTAAGCTTTTAAGAGTGGGATTGATCAATTGTAGTTTACTCACTCTTGAATTAAAAGTATCCTTTTAGCTATCTTTTGTGGGAAGATATCCAACAAATTACTCCAAAAAATCTGTACTACATTCCCCACAAATATTAGGAGACCAAGATGATAAGATGAGAGGATACCAATCTAACAATTTAAGATAGTATTAATTTTAAGTTGTATATAAAAAGTATTAAGGAAGAAGATGGGTACTCTTTAGGAGGCAATTTTTTACCTGAGGTCTTCTTGTTATTATAAATGATATGTTTCAGCGCAGTTACCTCTAGGATGGAAGCATCGCTAATAATAACAGTGTCACCAACAAATTGTTGGTGCGAGAAAGAGGGACAATAATAAGCAAGTTTAACACCTTGCATACGTCCTACATCCACAACACATTGAATTCTCTTTCCTAGCATTTTTGTCATGATGATGAATAAAAAAAGTGAAACAGGGTCACCTTATCTTAATCCTTTTGATGTTTTGAAGAAATTGGACATGAAGCTATTAACTATAACCAAAACATTTAGCGGACATTCATTCTCTTATATCATTTGTAATCAATACCAAACCCAAACTTATTATAAATATATCAATAAAGTACCAAGAAGCCTTATCATAGACATTTAATAGATCAACTTTACGATTAACCCAACCTTCTTGTTGACTCTTAAAGATTGCATCTCCTCAAGGATTTTATTTTTATGAATAAATCCACTTTGTTGTTGGGAAACCAACTTTGGAAGTATGAAGTTTAACCTAATAAATAAGATTTTTGAAAAAAAAAAACTATAACCTAAATTTCATATGCCAATGGAATGAAACCCATGAAATGAGAAAGCCCTAACCCTTTTTGGTATAAGGACAAGGAAACATTAATTTCCATAAGAAACTTTCCACTCTTCAAGAACTCACCGGCAACCTTCAGCATATCAATCCTCACAATATTCCAGAAGGTCTAATAAAAGAAGTGAGGGAAACCATCCAAACCGAGGGCTTTATTTCCTTCAAAGGAGAGAGCATCAAATTTAATTTCATCAAACAAAATGGGTTTTGATAAAGTATAATTATCAAGGCCATTCTTAAAATAATGTCCAAAATATTTTGTTAAATGAAACAATCCTTCATCACTAGGTTACTAAAGAGCCCAATAAGCTTGTCCTTGATCTCATTCTTGTCTATAGAAAAAACATCATTCTCTCATATTTACTCTATTCTATTGGAAGATATATGTTTGAGAGAATTCAAGTGGAATAATTTGGTATTATTATCTTCCTCCTCCAAACATAGAGCTATATATCTTTTCTTCCAAAAGTCTTCTTCCTTAGAGATGGAGGAGTGGAAATCACAAAAAGTAACTTTTCCTTAATAACTCCACATTCCACCCACTACTTTGGATTTCTCCTTGAATAATGTCTAATTTATCTCTTTCTTCTAACCTTTTTTTCTAAAAGTATCACTAAAGGAACCATTATTCCACTTTAATCCAACATTAACTGACTTCTTACTCATCCTAAACATAATGATCCTTTCCATTATTATGTCACACCGTTCAAAAATTTTGGATGAAAGGAGATGGTGTTGTAATCACATTTTTTTAATATAAAGAGAAAACATTTCTTCTTTCCTAGCTTGCTCACATTAACCACAAGAAGAGAGTCTTTTGAACTAATCCTGGTCAAGGATAATAAGGAGAAATAATAGCTATTGACCCAATTAAGAGATAGAAGAACTCATTCTAGCCTCACTTGGATGAGGAAAGAACACAACCACCTATTTGACCAAGTAAAGTTAGCACTTTCTGAATCCATATTCAATAAGGCATTTTGGTAAATGAAATTCATCAAATCTTCCTAGCTATACATACAGCTTTGGGATCCACTTTTTTATCATTTTCCTTCAATGGTGAATTGAGATCTCCCATAACAATCTAGGTTAGAGAGGGGTACAAATTTCTAAAAATAGTAAGACAAGACCACAATCATTTTATGTACTCTTCACATTTTGCACATAAACATTAGATAATATCCAATAAGTATTATCCTTCTAATGGTGGAGAAAGATGGTAGCATGATTAGGGTAAGAAACAAGAAGCTTTCCTTTCAAGGATGATGTCTTCTAAGTCATGAAAATTCTACCAAAAGCTTTGTAAGAATCAATAGACCCTCACAATCATAATTCTTGAAATAACTTAATTTTTATTCTGATAACTTTCTCCATTGGAATTTTGGCTTCTTGAACAAAACAAGATATTTGGTTTAATATATTGGGTCAAATTTCCTATAAGGCCATTCTTGTGTGAAATGGTCAGCCCTTTGATGTTCCAAGTAATATCTTCTTTTTTTTCAATTTTGGATGCCCTCAAAGCATTAAGCTATAAGGGTACTTTGGCTTTGATTGATGACTTATTTATTTGTTTGTTTCTCTCTAAGTTCCTTATGGCTTGATCTTCCACTT
Organism: Cryptomeria japonica; assembly: GCF_030272615.1. Classification (NCBI taxonomy): domain Eukaryota; kingdom Viridiplantae; phylum Streptophyta; class Pinopsida; order Cupressales; family Cupressaceae; genus Cryptomeria; species Cryptomeria japonica. Next base: position 417,418,514 of record NC_081407.1, read on the forward strand.
CCTTTTTGGTCCAATCCACAATGTATAATTTTTTGCTTCTAGTATTGCTTCTCTTAAATTTGACATTTTTTCTCTATCTCTTTACTATCCTCCAATTTGATTAACATTCAATCTGGGAGCTTTTACTATTCTTCTATAAATCTAAAGGAATCAAGATTCTCACATAAGACAAATCTACAATTTGACACACTCCTTATTTAGCTACAAAGAATTCTTCCTTGCCCCTTCACTAACCTCAAAACAAGTTATTTTCTTTTTGAGGGATCGTTTTAACCCTATCATTCACTGCACAACAAACTAGCACCAAAATGTTTACTAAATTATCCTCTAACACTCCTATCTCCAAATTAATGTGTTCAAAAAACATCCCACCTCAACATCTAAGGGATTCATATTAAAAGAAGGATCACACATAATTGCAAATGGTAGAAAAACACCATTATTATCTAGAACTCGGTTGAGTTTACCCTTTGTTAAACCCACCATCAACCTCCCAATATTTTTCCATTTAGACAACTTTTAACCCTACTATCACACTTTTTTGTACGTAAAACATGTCATAGGGAACATCTCGCATTGTCTCTTATTTACATACACAATTTATATGCCAAAGGTATTTCTGAAGAAAGAGGGGATCTAGCTTGTAAGCTTGCATATATTTTGGAAAACCTTGTACAAAGTCAATAGCCACCCATATTCTTAAAAACACTAGCAATGCCAAGAAATATCCCCCCCACCCCTCAATATTCTAAAGGGAGACCCAATAATGTAATCCAAATTAGGAAAAAGTTAAAAGACTTTATCTTTGGATTAAAATAGGGTTCCATCTTTTTTAAGACTGAGTTAGCCCTTCCAAAGCACTAAGGCCCACCTAAAGAATGGCTTGGAGGTCTTCAACACTATAAAGAGAAAATGACAAAATAAAAACCTCACCATAGAAATAGTTTCACAATGGTCTTTCAATCTCCATATTTTATCAACACACATTATAACAACATCAATATTAGGGTGCATGCCCAAAACATTTCAACAAGTAATGATTCCATTTTTAATTACTTCTATCCATAATACAAACTAGGACTTTGAGTCAAGGTTCACCTTGACCCACCCCTTGAATTAGAGACATAGGGATGTTCCCATTTGATCCTTGCATAGAAGAGCCTTCAAAAGATTTGCAAAGAGAAGCCTAGTTTTGATATAATCTCTTTAGGGTAGAGAAAAATAAACCTTTCAAAGGGTCATCACTAGAAATACCAAAATTCCAAATTTGATAATTACCTTTGGGAACAACACTTATTCGCGTGATCCTCAATCTAACTCAACCCTAAGTAGGCCTCCTTCATCAACTTTCCTAATCTCATAAATTTGATAGGCAACCTTTATTTAAATTTGTAATTAAAATTTTTAATTCTACATCTACGACCACTTTCCTACTCACACTCTTGCTCTCCATTCCCTAAAATTGTAAATATTTACCTAATATTATTAGAATGCTATACATTACTATTTTGGATAAAGAAATTGTGAATTATGAAAATAGGATTAACAATAATACCCAAATCACAATTCAATCAATCTCTCAAGAAAGCATAAGATTTAATACACGAAATAAAAGAATAAAACCCTAATACATTTACACGAAAACCTTACTTTGCTCCATTGTTCATGATCTAATATTGTAATGTTGATATGTGGGTTTCTCTCACAATAGCGTAACCTTGAATTGCACAAGATGATAGTATAATTGCACAAAAGTTCAAACATTGTGGAGTAAAGGGATGGAAGATGGTTATATTTATAGATGCTCTCCAATATCAATCAACAATGAAGATTAATCAGAATAATGAATGGACAGAAATGATTGAGAGGATTAGAAAGCTAAATTTAAGAGTCAACTGACTACATCAATAAGTTAACTAGATGCATGAATGAGTGAAGTGATTACATGGATGAGTTAACTAGATTTGATTGATAGATAGATTGAAAGTGACTATGAGTTGAACTAATGTGTTAGACCTGTGCATGGAAGAATATTAATAAATCAAGTAATGAAAAATATTTTATTCATGTGCATGATGGAAAATAAATAAAATATTAATTTTTATTTATTTATATAGAAATAGAATTAGAAAGAGAAATTAAATAAATTTAAATAATTTATTTAAATATGGATGAATAATTCGAATCTTTTAATTTCTATGCACTACTAGAAATTATATATAAAAAAAATTAAAGAGGGGTAAAATTTTTAACATGACCAATGACATTGACATGACATGCCATTTGGTACCATGTGAAACACTTTTGACCTAGAGCTATGAACCAATGAGCTCACAAATGAGAGACCTCATCCCCAATTAACAAAGATAAGGCTTGAAGCCATGAGCACATTGGATCAATGAAGGCACAAGCCTGTGATGGCCCAGTAATGAGTTGAACCTTGGTGGTCACAACAACACCTCCACCACTTAACCAACACACCATGGGATTAATATAAAATTATTTAATTAATATGTGTGAAAGAAATGGATAAATTAACTAAACAACCAAAATACTTTAATTAATATGGAAGAAAAAGAATAATTATGAACTAATTTAGAATTTTAAATTTTAAAAAATATATTGTAGAAGAAATTTTTTTAATTTATTAATTAGATAATAAAAAATTATTTAATTAATGTGAATGAAGAAATCTGATGGAATAATTATATAAGTAAAAGTCAATTATTAGTAAGAAGATGAAATGTATAGCTTAACTAAATTAATTGTAGATAGACAAAATGATGAAAAATTGTTTAGTTGGATGAATATGCATTAGTCATTTTCAAATGTCTACAACTATGTACTTTTAATATACAACAAGTGCCACGTAGTGGCGAGTACTTTTCGTCATAGTACTGTAATAGAAATATATGTTCTAATTTTTTATTATTATAATTGTAAATTGAAATAAAAATATGTGTCTAATTTTTAATTATTGTTATTTCAAAATTATATTAGTATAAATATATTTATATAATATTAATTATAAATCTTATTTAAATAAAATAATTATAATATAATATAAATTTTATAATGAAAATATATATTTTTCTTAAAGCATAATCCTAATTTAATTTTAAAAAATTATGTTATTATAATTATAATAATAAAATTAATCTCAAATTTAATTATTAATTTGTAGTGTTATATAAAATTATTTTTCATGTTTATGTAATATTAGTTATAATTGATCTTAATTAAATAACTATTAATAATTATCAAAGTGAAAATAGACATTATTTGAATAACTTAATGGAAAATATTTAAATTTATGATTAAAAGTTATTATATTATTTTGTATATGTTAAAATGATTAAAAATTTATGATTTTCAAAAAGTATTAAAAAATAGAATGATTTCAAAAGGATATATAAAATACAATTATAAATAATACTTATAATACTTATGATTTTTTAATAGAAATAGTTGTATTTAATTTTTAATTTAATTTAATTTAAACTAAATCAAATCTCTATAATTGGTCTCGAGTCTGCAAACGGAGGAGGCAACAGGTCCTGTCAAACGCAGACCTCCCGGAAGAAGACCACGGTGGCGACAAACAGCAAGGACACAGGGTGCCCAAGGCTGGTAAGAAACCATCAAAAGGGGCGGCTGAAGGGAAGCCTAGGGCACGACTATGGGGAAGCCTAGTGCACGACTTCGGGGAAGCCTAGGACACAGCTGCGGGGGCGTCTCTGAAGCGTGAGTTCGGAAGCTGGACAGTTGTAGCATGTCTTCTATGTCTCACAGGCTGAACACAAGGAAAGGGAAGGAAGTAGCAACAGAGCCACAAAGGTCTAGAGATTTTGGGAACTTCCTTCGCCAATATTTGACCTTTAGGCAATAGTTGAGGTACCTCAAATAAAAGGCTTTAGAATGGCCATGGATTGTTTAAGCAATGCAAACTAGGCAGCCAATAAAGATCACAAGGACACACAGAGGATGGCAGATGGTGATGGCATCCAGGGATATTCGAAGAAACCCCTAGAAATGGCGAACAGGCAGATGCGATGGGCAAATGTGCCATTTGACGATCATGATTTGGCTCAATTACAAACTTCTGATCATTCTCCTCAATGGGTTGTCAAGGATGGTCACTGGCGTGACTTGGCTTATGACAAATTCCTGTTGGCTTCGTCATATTTTCGCAAATTTACAAGTAATTCTGTTCCAAAACCTTTGTGTTCTTATTATAAATCTTTTTTTCCCAAGGCATTAATATTTCAGGGCATTCTGGGTCCTCATCCTATTGATCACCCAAAGACTCCTTTTAAGCATTTTCATTCATTTTTTGGTTCTAAAAAACCTAGGAAGCATAGATATGTTTTGCCTCAACCACCATTCGACATCTATGATGGCTCCCCGCGTCCTGATGGTTTTTCCCCATTAGCTTCTTCTAGATCTCCCTCCTAAGATTGTAATCCTTCCCTCCCATCTTATGTCACCTGGCCAATAACACTTTGGTTTCGAACCCTCACTTCCTTTCTTCCCCGAATGACATTCATGTTGCTAAACGAGCTCCCTTCCATCCAAATCTACTTCCCCATAACTCTCCCTCTACATTTTCCAATTCGATAAGGGGTAATCCGCATTCTTCTGTGCAGTATAAGGTTATATTCCTCGATTAAATGATTCAGGACTCTGTGAAGTTATTGCATTCTACTACCCTCATTGGTAAGCTTCTTTCTCCAGTTTCTTTTGGTAAACTATTAACATGGGCAAAGTCTAATTGGGATGGTATGAAGGATTTATTTTTGTTTGATGAAGATTCTCTATATTTCATTGTGATTTTCGATTATGAAAAGTATAGGGATTGTGTGCATAGTTTTAAAGGGTGGTTTTGTTTTGGGATAGGATTATTTACCTATGCTTGGTCTCCTCATTTTGATATTCAATCGGCGAAGCCATAGTTTATGCCCTTCTGGGTAACTTTCCCGGGTCTTCCTTTGGAGTATCTTTTGGTAAACAAATTGGGCATTTTTATTAAGCATGATTTAGTTCCTTTCGAACGACCTCATCTTCCGGTTAGGGTTTGTTTGTTATTAAATCTGTCTAAACCCATTCCCTCTGAGATTACTATTTGCTCCGAATATGGTGCATGGATTTAGCCTGTGGTGATTCAAGATTCGATCGCTATTCATTCTTGTACTCTGTTACTAGGCCATTTCACCTCTCAATGTTTGTGGTGATTCCAATGCACCTTTACAATTTTGTTCAGATTTTTCATCTGATTTTCGCCAATGTTCCCTTTTTAAAAGTAAGGATTGTCAGTCTTTAAAGGATCATAATGTTAAGGATTCTGCTCCTTTACCTCTTTCTGTTACATCTCTCATTCCTTTTTCTGGATATACAGTATGTGATGTGCCTCTGATGGATTTTACTTTTCTCTTCTCTCTGGTCGTGTTCTTCTTTGTTCTATCTGCCATCCATCGATTTTTTTTAGTTAAGTTTCTTCCTAGTCCTTTCAAGGATTATTGGTCTTCTAAATTTCATTTTGAACCTTTTCTGTTCTCCTTTGTGAGTTTTTTTCAAATTTCTTGCCCTTCGGTTCCGTTTCCAAAATTGTTGTTACCTTCGAATGGTTGCACAAATCATTGCTCTGTTAATTCTTCTCCTTGTTCTTCTTTTGTGGGTCTGGTGGATGATACCAAAATTGTTCATAGTTTGATTTTTGATAGTGATTCTTTTTTACCCATTCCAAGGTCTCCTTCTTCTCTTTCCATTTCGGAAGAGAAGATTTAGCTTATTGCTTCAGATATTTTATTTTCAGTTTCTTCTTATCTATTTCCTGAATTTTCTTTTTCTTCTACTTCTGCCTCTTCAAGGCCTGTCGGAGCAATCTCCTTTTGTTTCCCCCCTATTGTTAAAACTCCTAAGAAGAGGGATCGAAAACCAAAATTGACTAAAATCAAGGAGGAGATTGCAGTTGGTATTCAATCCACTATTGTAGAGAAATTTTCTTCCCATGTCAAAACAAGGAGGGCATATTGCTCTCCTTGTGATAAATGAGGATTTTATCTTGGAATGTAAGGGGCTTAAATGCTCGTGACAAAAGGGGAAGGATCAAGAAATTTCTTGATTCTTCAAAAGTGGACATCATCTTATTGCAAGAGTCTAAACTTTCTCAGGTTTCTTTTGATAACATAATTTCCAAATGGTCCCTTTGGAAAGTTGTTCATGTTCCTTCTTTGGGTGCTTCTGGTGCTCTTATAACTTTATGGAATCCTAAATCAGTCAAAGTTGAGATGTTATCATTTGCTTCTCATTGGCAGTTGTTAAAGGTTGACTGGTTTGAAGTCTCTTTTGTTCTGTTTATTATGCTTGGGGGTGATTTTAATGCTCTCCTTTCCTCAAATGAAAAAAGAGGGGGTAATCCTACATCTCGGAAGGTTATTAATGACTTTTCTTCCTTTGAACAAAACAGTGCGTTATTCAATATTTTCCCTTCTAATGGTTCTTTCACTTGGACTAATAGGAGATCTAAATCCTAGATTGTCTCTCACCTTGACAGATTTCTTATTTCCCTAAACCTACATTTGAGCAACTTTTCCTTTTCTTCTAAGATTCTTACCTCCTCATATTCTGACCATTTCCCAATTTTGCTCAATTTTGATAAATTGGATAATGTTCCCTCTGTTAGACCTTCTTTTAAGTTTGAGAAAATGTGGTTCACTCATCCTCATTTTCTTTCTTTATTAAAGCAATGGTGGATAAGTGCTCCATTTTGCAAAGGTACTAAGATGTTCCAGTTTTATTCCAAACTGAAATTCGTGAAATCTCAAATTATGGCTTGGAATAAATTGGTCTTTAAGAATATTTTTCATGAAAAAGAGGCAGTTGACAATGATTTGAAGGTTATTAATGAGGATATTATTAGACATGGCACTAATTCCTCCACTAATGATGCTCAAAAGAAATTGCAAGCATACTGGGAGATCCTTTGCACCCGAGTTGAAATCTATTGGCAACAAAAGTATCGTGAGGTTTGGCTTAAAGAAGGTGACAGGAATACTGCCTTCTTTCAAGCTGAAGCCAAGCTTAAAAGAGTTGCTTCTACAATTTTTAGTATTAAGGATTCTAAGTCTGGTTATGTCCTTAATTCGGATCAACAGATTAGAGAGGAGGGGGTGTCTTTTTTTAAGGAATTGTTATCTCCTTCTTTTTCTTCTTCCTCCATGGATCATCATGTGGATTTGCTTTTAGATTCTATCCCCTCCCTTGCTTCCATGAGGATAATGACTTTCTTATGAGGCCTTTTTCTTTAGATGAGCTTCATTCTATTGTTTTTTCCATGGCCCCTAACAAAGCTCCAGGTCCTGATGGGTTTACTATCTTGTTCTTTCAGAAATGTTGGGATTTTATTGGTTTTGACTTATTAATGGCTTTGGAAGAGTCTAAGAGGGGTGGGTATATCCTTAAAAATTTTAACATCGCTTATATTGCCCTTATCCCGAAATCTAAGAATCCCCAAACTTTTGCTGAATTTAGACCCATTTCTTTGTGCAACTCTATTTACAAAATCTTCACCAAGGCTATTTATTTAAGACTTAAAATTCTCCTTCCTCATATCATCTCTCCTCAACAAGGAGGTTTTGTTCCAGGTTGGGAAACTCATGAGGGAGCAATTGTTGTTCATGAAACTTTACATTCCATAAATTCGTCCAATATCCCAGCTTTTGTGGTCAAACTTGATATGATGAAGGCTTATGATAAAGTTTGCTGGGCTTTTTTGCTCAAAGTTTTGAGAAAATTTGGTTTCTTTGAAAGCTGGTGTAAATGGATCAAGAGTTGTATTTCTACTGCTTCATTTTCTGTCATCATTAATGGAGCTCCCTCTGGATACTTTTCTTCAACCCAAGGTGTTAAACAAGGAGATCCTTTATCTCCTTTCTTATTTATCATTATGGCAGAAGCTTTTAGTCGATTGGTTATTAAGCAAAGGGATCTGGGATTTTGGCAAGGGGTATTAATTCCTAACTCTGATATGTAAATCACTCATAACCTTTTTGCCGATGATACACTTTTATTTGGGTCTTCTTCTATTCAAGAGGCTACTCATATTAAATTTATTCTGGATCTTCATTTTTAATACTCCTCAGTTGGTGGCTGATAGACTTGTGAATATCTTAGGTTTCCCAATAGACTCTCTTCTTTCTACCTATTTGGGGATTTCTTTCTTTATGGGATTTGCTAAGTCTTCTATTTGGAATTCGGTTATTGAGAGACTTAAATCTCGTATTTTTGCTTGGAAGGCTAGGTGGTTGTCTCTTTCAGGTAGGATACTTCTCATTAAAATGGTCCTATCTGCCATTCCCGATTACTATATCTCAGTTCTTCAAGCTCCCAGATCAGTCATCTCCCAAATTGAAAAGATTATTCAATCTTTTCTTTGGAAAAACAACATGACAGAAGATAAAAAGATTCCACTGATTTCTTTGACCAAGATGTCTCTTTCCAAGCAAGTTGGTGGTGCTGGGATTCGGGACTTATCTAAAAGAAATAGGGCTTTTGGGGGCAAACTAGTTTGGTCTATGTATACTAAGCCCCAATCTTTGTGGTGCCAAATTATGCAAGCTAAATATTTGGATTCCCAGAATCTTGCTAGGATCTTCACAAGTTCTAATCCTCCACAGGGGTCTACTATTTGGAACTTTATGATCTCATGTAGGGAAGTGGTCTCTAATTTTCTCTCCTGGCAGGTCCATTCGGGGGAGGATATTCTTTTTTGGAAAGACTCCTGGAATGGCTTTCCCCCTCTTTCGCAGCAAGATTCTCTTACTTCTATTTCAGTTGTTCTTTCTCAATCATGGGGAGTTAGATTGGTTGATTATGTAGATAGTGTTGATATGTTTCTCACAAGGTCTCATGGAAGGATCCCTCTACTCTACCTTTGTCCTTGCAAGAAATTCAAAATTTTAAATTTATTTTGCAAGACCGAGTGGCTTTCCTTTCTAACTTCAAAGATTAACTTATTTGGTGCCCTTCTAAATCGGGAAACTACTCTGTTAAAGAAGGATATTTTGTTGTTCAACAAATGGCCAATCAAAATGCTCCTCATTGTGCCTTTTTGTTCTGTTGGAATAATTCAGTATTACCTAAAGCTGGTGTTTTTTCCTGGCTCGCGCTGCAAAATAGAATTTTGACTAGTAATCATTTAGTCAAATTCAATATTGCAGCCTCCTTTTCTTGTGTCTTATGTGGTAAAGCTCTTGAAGATGTAAATCATTTTTTTATTCATTGTGAGTATGCGAGTAGTTGTTGGCATTTTGTCCTCCAAAAGTTATCTCTTTCATTCCCTTTACCTTTATCTTTATGGGACATGTTTCAGTCTTGGCTAGTTTTGTATTCATCTTCTCTATTTGCTTGTTTGTGGTTTATAATTCCCTCTTTAGTCATACGGGTCATTTGGTGGGAAAGAAACAAGTGCATTTTTAGATGTGACTCATTAGATTTATCGGTTGTTCTTGGGATTTTGGAAAGAAGTATTATTGAGCAAGTTAATGCTCATGTCCAGAAATATTTTAACATGAATTCAGAGTTCTCTTCTTGGGACAATTTTATGATATGTTCTTCGAAAACTATCACTATTCCTGTATCACCCACCTTTCCAAGGATTCAGAAAACACTTGTAGACAAAAATTCCATAAAATGGCATCCTCCTAATGCCCCTTTTTGTAAATTGAATTTTGATGGATCCTCCCATGGAAATCCTAGTGATTTGGGAATAGGGATAGTTTTTCATGATCATTTGGGTTCTTTATTAGCATTAAAAGCTATGCCAATTTCTCCTGGCACAAATAATATGGCCGAGGCTTGTGCTCTCTTAGAAGGTCTTGTTATGGCTAAGGATTTGAATTTTAAATACCTTTATATTGAAGGTGATTCAGCTATTGTCATTAATGCTTGCAAGGCAAGAAAAGATGATAATTGGCATTTTCGGTATATTCTTGAACAAATATGGACTCTTCTTGATACGTTTGAGCATCTCATCATCTCACATGTTTATAGTGAAGGTAATGCATTGGCTGATTGCCTCGCTAATATGGGTTGTGACAAAACTGTTATTGATTCCTCTCGATTGGGGGTGATTTGATGAGCTTCCCAAACCTATTAACTATAGCTTGTAGAGAGTTGAGGATTTAATCTTTCTTATTATATGATTGCTCGTTTATACGAGTTGATATTCTCTTCTCTTGGTGAGGTATTTATTTTCATAATTCCATTTGGTTTTGATTTGAGGTACTTTTCTTTACTTGATCATCACTTGGCATTCATTAATGATGAGTTGGTTGTTATTGATGTTGTTCGTGTGTTTGGTACTCTCTTCTGGTGTGAAATCTGGAGATATTTATTTTCACATTGGGAATCTGTCCTTCATATGCCATTTAAAATTTGACATAGCATTGTTTTCATGGTTATCTCTGTACGCCGCTTCTTTTGGTTTGTCAATTTTTTTATGATATATCTCCTCTTTCTTTTCATTTACGGCATAAAAATTTTGGGCTTCATTTCTCTCTAGCATTTCCGTATTCACCTCTTCTCCTTTGGCATTTGTCTATAATGGCGGACCGCAAATCTCATGTCGTTGGTGGCAGTCATGTTTTGGAACCTTGCGTTTCTTGTAAATTCTCTGTGTTTTGTAGTATATATATTTTGGTTGTAGTTGTTTTTTGGTGTAGGGGCATGTCAATTTTGATTGCAGGAGTTCTTTGTTGCGGGGCCCTCAAGATATCCCAGGAACTTATTTTGTAAATAAGCTTGCATGCTCCTATTCTATAAAATGAGCTTGCATGCTCCTATGTGTAAATGAGTCTGCATGCTCCTTTGCTAATCTCTATTTTGTAACTAGCTCTGGCTAGAGGATTGTTCACTACTTCTCTTCTATAATCATGTTGATGAGCAATGACCAGAGTTTTTCTTGCTGGTTCTTTTCTCTGGGAGCTTAGTTTGAACCAGTTTTAAAATATATTGTAAAAATTATTTATTATTAATAAAATATATCAAGTGGCATTGCCACCTTGCAAAAAAAAAAAACTATTTAAAATAAACATTTCTTTTTTTAAAATACAAAGGAAATCCAAAAAAAACCTAAAAAATCTATCATTCCTAAAAATTTCCTCCCATAACATCAAATTTTTTAAATGAATCATAGTGTAGATAAATAATTTTTACAATATCTTAAAATTAAAAATATAAATCTCAACTTTACAAAAACCAAGTTTATTTTGAAAGCAAAAATAATAATCACGTTTGATTGGTGCAAACTAATTGATTAGTTACTATTGCCTACGACAAGTGCTAATAATAATGTTAAACATCAGTAAATATTCATAATACTTATAATTACCTCGAGAGGCGTAACACTACAATGGCACCCACCCAGCTTTATTATACATGTCACTTTAATGACTAGACAAGAGATAATTTAAAAATAAGTTAAAGACTTAAAATACAACTTCCTATTATTATTTATTAAACTAGCATACCTATATTTTATAAATAAAATTTATGTAAAAGATGGCTGAGAGATATCAAATTTAAATAATCTTTACCTTTAGCATAGATTAATTAATTTTATATAGTTAATATTTATTAGAATTTAGTGTTTTTGATTAATTAAAAACACGTTTTAAGGGACCCGAAACCCAGTTACATATGAAAAATATTCAGGAAAGAAACAAAATACAACAGCTACAAAAAACCAGCAAAAAAACCAAAAACAGAGGAAAGGACAGCAAGAGGCCAGCAAGAAATTGGCCCTGAGTCCAGCATAAACATAAAATTAGAAATTCTTCATGGTTTCTTCTGCATCCTGCACCAAAAGCATCATTGCCTTGGCCGCTTCCCTCAAGTCGGTATTTTCCTGAGCAATCTGGCTTTCTTTCATCTTCATGCAAAAAAAAAAATAGAAGATTCTTTTAAATCTAGATTTAAAAACATAATTTTTTAAATTAGAAGCTTCTTTTAAATCTAGATTTAAAATTATAATTTTTAGAGTCTTATCTTAGAATATGGAAAATGAAATGATTTGCATGAGAAAAATAAAATAAATAGAAGGTTCTTTAAAATGTAGATTTAAAAACATAATTTTTTTAAATTAGAAGTTTTTTTAAATATAGATTTAAATTTTTTTATTTTTTTTACATTTATTAAATAATAATAATAAGTTGCTTTTTAATAGACTTAATTTTTTTTTAATAAATAATAATAATAGAAAGTTATTTTTTAATTTAGATTTTTATTCTTATAATAACAAAAGTTTCTTTTTAATTTAGATTTTAGGCTTTAACTTTAAAAAAAAAATTTCTAGTCGCCTCTAGCATAATGAAAAAAACTAAAAATATTTTTAAATCTAAAATTTAAAGAAACTTTTTTTTTAGAATGAAAATCATTTCAAATTGTATTGTAAAATAAGATTAAATTCTAAAAATTATATTTTTAAATCTAAATTTAAAAGAATCTTTTAAATCTAAAAAATTATAAATAAGATTAAATTCGTCTAAAGGCATAACACTACAATGGCACCCACCAGAAGGTCACCCCTACTTGTCACATGAATTTTTTTTTACGGTTTGGTCATTTCAACGTCTTTCATTTGACGTTCTAAGAAAAATATTACTCAAAAAAATTTAATTAGTAATATATGAAAAAATCTTAGATTTACTAAATTTCTAAATTCATGCCAAAAAAATCTTGTTTACAATTATATTTTATTTTTAAAATTAATTTATATTTATAGTAAACATTATATAATCATGTATATTACATATTTATATTAAATAATTATTAATAATAAATGCCAAAATCTTAAAATTGATCTATTATGAAAATTTTCTAAATTCACCAAAGTTTCTAAATTTGTATAAAAAAAATTAAACTATTCTAAAAAATTCATGTTAAATAATATTTTAAAAATTAGAAAAAAATTATATTTATCATTTCAAAATATTCTAAATAAACAAATTTCTAAATTTACATTTAAGACAAACTTATTTAAAATATTTTAAAAATTAAATTGGCTATACAAGAAAATAGAAACTATTATAGAATTTCATATTAAAATATTTTAAAAATTACAAACAATTATATCTTATCAATTCAAAATATTCTAAATAAATTTGTATTTATATAATAAATATTCTAAAATAGTATATTTTAATATTATAAATTAGAATACAATATCACCTATAATAAGTTTTTACGGTGTATTAGTGAATTAGAGTGTCATATATACAGTTTTATAAAAATATAGGGTGTCAATCTATACGGTCCAATAATTTTTTAATTTGTCATATATGGTCCAAAAATGAAAAAATGACCATTTTGACCAAGCATGGAATTTGACGGTCTATATGGCTGTTTTTTCACTTTTAGACCGTATTGGACCATATTCATTGACATGCTATTTTTTTAAAAATCGTATATATGACACTTCAAATGTCCCTAACAAGAGACACTTAATTAAGTCTCACATGGACTTAGTTAAGTTTGATATTGCTATGTTGCAAGAAACAAAGTTGTCAAAGGAGTATGCTGCTTTGGGTTTTTCCTCCTGGAAAAGGTGGAGTTTTCATTCTTCTCCAGCTTACAGGGCTTCTGGTGATTTGGCATTGCTTTGGAATAATTATGATATTGAGGTCCAATTTGTGGCATCTGCTACAAATTGGATGTTGTGTTTAGTGGTCAGTAAGGTTTCGAAGGTTAAATTTTGGTTATTTAATATCTATGCTCCGTCAGGTATCCAAGGTAAGTCTAAGCTATGGGATGAATTAAAGAGAATCTATTCTCCTTTAAGGCATGGGTCCTTGATCATCTTTGGGGGTGACTTTAATGCGATCACTGATTTGGGTGAAAAAAGAGGTGGGGTTTTTCCTAATAAAAGAATTATGGATGATTTTGGGAATTTTATTTTGGATATGAGTCTTTTTGACTGCAAATCTCAAAATGGGATTTTTACTTGGACAAATATGAGAAGTGACTTTTCTCAAATTGCTGAGAGATTATATAGGTTTTTGCTATCTGAGAACTGGATAGATTCAAATTTAGAATTTTTTTCTTCTATTCTCCCAATTTTGGGTTCTTATCATTTTCTGATTTCCCTTACTATTCTTGAAGATAGGTGTCCTTTTAAGTCTTCATTTAATTTTGAACCCATCTGGTTTAGGGATTCTTCATTTTTGCCATTGCTTATGAATTGGTGGAATTCTACTCCTTTCTATTCTGGGCCTCGTATGTTTCAGCTTGTCAGGAAGTTGAGTTTTGTGAAGAACATTAGGGAATGGAATATTATGCACTTTAAGAACATTTTTCAGGAGAAACAAAGGATTCAAGATATGATTGAATGTCTTAATTCTCATGTTCTTCAGCATGGCATGATGCCTCATGTGTATGATGAATTGAATTCTCTGAAAGTTGATCTTAAGGAAGTGTTATCTAGAGAAGAAATTTATTGGAGACAGAAATCTAGGGAGGTATGGCTTTTAGATGGACACAGAAACACAAAAATTTTCCATTCTTCAACAAAGATAAAAAGATGTAGAAACAGGATTGCTTGTATTGAGTGTGTGAATGGGAATTTATTGATAGATTAGGAGGATATTGCTTCAGAGGCAGTGAAGTTTTTTAGGTCATTATTAACTTCGGAACATGGAAATCTTGAGAATGATATTATTTTTAATATTCCTTCTTTAGTCTCTTCGGAGGACAATAAGATGTTGATGTCTCCTTTCTCTGTGGAAGAAGTTAAGTATGTTGTTTTTTCCATGAACTTGGATAAAGCTCCGGGGCCAGATGGTTTCACTCCTTTATTTTTTCAGAAGTGTTGGGAGTTTGTGGGTAATGATGTTTTATTGGCCCTTGAGGAAGCTAGGAGAAATAGATCTGTGTTAAAAGAGCTTAATACTACATTGATTGCAATTATTCCTTAAAAAGAGGTTACTAAGACATTTGTTGATTTCCGTCCTATTGCGTTATGTAACACTTTATATAAGATATTTACTAAGGCAGTTTCCCTTAGATTGGCTAAACTTCTTCCTAGGATTATTTCTTTGGAGCAAGGTGGTTTTGTTCCTAGTAGATAGATGGCTGAGGGTGCAATTGTGGCACATGAGGTGCTACATTCTATCTCTACCCAAAGAACTCCGACAATGATTCTTAAATTAGACATGATGAAGGCTTATGATAGAGTTGAATGGGGGGCTTTATGTGTTTTTCTTGAGAAGCTAGGTTTCTCCAAAGCATGGGTCAAATGGATTCATGCATGTATTTCTTCTACAAGATTTTCGGTTTTAATCAATGGCTCCCCTTGTGGCTTTTTATCCTCCTCTCGTGGTTTGAGACAGGGGGATCCCCTTTCTCCCTTCTTGTTTATTCTTCTTGCTGAGACTTTTAGTTGGGCTATTAAAGTTGCTAAACTGGGGGGCTTTGGAAGGGAGTTAGGATTTAGAATGTTCCACAAACTATTTCCCATTGTCTATTTGTTGATGATACCCTCTTATTTGGTCAGGCTTCATTGGGTGAGGCTAATGTTATCAAGGGGATAATTCAGAACTGTAGCGTCCTAAAATTGCGACACTTGCAATTTCGACTGCATTTCGGTCTTCACGATGGCGACGCAACACGCAACCTGAATGGAGACCCCAAAACTCGCTCATGACACTGAAAACTGCATTTTTCAAGCACCCTGGCCTGAACCTCCTTGCACCCTGATGTCCCGGGAGGTGGGACCAGAGCGCCCAGCGCCCTGGTCCCTCAGGACCAGGGCGCCCAGCACCTTGGTCCTTGGGTCCTTTTTTGGGCCCGGTTCCCTAAGTGGTATCGGGTCTTTTCGTTTGCAATTTGGAAATATACTTCCCTGGTCGGCCTAAGGTCGGGAAAATCAGTCTATCAGCCCTAAATGACAAGTATATAAACTACATTTTCCTCTTTCATTCGATATGATGGAAAAAGCGTGGAAATTATACTCAAGCATTCAAGCATTCAAGCAATTGATCATTCCAAGTCTCCATTCAAGGCTAAGTGTTGCATTCAAGACAAGGATTCAACCATTGAAGAGGAGATCACATACTTCATGCTACAACATACTACAACATACAACATCTAAACCTTCGCACATAAGGATACCAACATCCTTAGAACAAGGTATTAGTACTTGTTTATCATTACAGTCATTTACATTTACAGCTCTTGCTCATTTCTTGGTTAATTCCAAAACCGGGGTTTGACCTAAAGGCAAACCCCTAATCCCTAACCCCCCAATCGTCTTCGCTTTTCTGTGTGTAGGTTGCAGGTACGCGGCTGAGATTGAAGATCTGGAATCCTTGTGCAGAGACGAACAGATCCCCCTTCATTTCGCGGATTTTTCGGAGGACCGTGGCGCCGGGCGCCATCGTCCCGACAACTTTTGCTCAAATTTGCAGGACAGCGCCGTATCGACATTTTACTGCTAATTCCAGGTCCGCAGCTTCATCCTATAACCCGAACTCAGTTTATAAGCGAATCTTTATGACTTTCTATGCATCCTTACTTAATTTCCTTAATCAACATTCTTTACAAAAGAGGGTAGCCTTGCTTTCCTAACCCTTGAAATTCATTTAGCATCCAATCTTGCATTACGTGGGATTGGATCTTATGAGTTTCAACCCCTCTTTTGAATGTAAAGTCTTCCCCCTAAGTGAAAACCCATCGAATCCTAGCGAACCTCCCTTCTCTCTCCTCGGAGTTAGAAGAGGGGAGACCAACTAGGGTTCGACCGCGATTTTCCGCTTTACATTTTGGTGAACCCGACGTGAACATCCTTTCTGATTTTTCATGCTTAGATCTGAAAAAATTGATTACATTTCCATGTTTGATCTTTTGCAAAGTTTTAGAGGTGATTGCATTAAAACCCTAAAATTTCTTTTTAGTAATTAAACTTGCGAAATGTCTAAATGTTAATGCTTGTTTCAGATCTGTCCTTCTATTACAAATTATCAATTCATATTTGTGCTTTAATTTTGAAAATTAAGTGGTTAAAAGTCAAAACCCTAATTTTTGAAACCCTCTTGATTCAACCTTTGTCCGACAATTTGACCGATCAAAACATCTCCAAATCAGCTGTAACTTTGGATTCCGCAATAAAATCACAATATCTTTCATCCCTGAAAATTTGGAAAAAAGTTGCGAGGACCATGTTGCACTCCGAGCGCCATCGTCCCCGACATTTTTTCCAAAATTTCGGGAGCGAGATCTTGCTGTATTTTCCTGCTAAAATCCAGAATTTTGGCTGATTTTGTCAATTATAACACTTTCAAAATTACAGTCAAAGTTGGTCTTGTGATTGCTTGGTCTAAGGCTCCTAATCATTCAAAAATTATCGAAACTGAAATTTTGTGTCAAAATTGTGTTCTTACTGTCTTAGATCTGAAAATTGTATTTGCATTCATTCGAAATTTCAGTGCTTTATTCAAATATTCGCATTTTGTGACTTTTGAAATTAAGTGCCTAATTACAACAACTTTGATTTCCGCTTTCAAAATCGAATTTTGCGTGAAATTGAGTCAATTTTCAAATTTCAAAATTTGCATTGCTCTTGACATTCCCTCTAAACTCATAAAATTCAAAATTTCAGTTTCCCTCTCTTTTTCAAAATTCAAATTTTGCATTTTTCGACAATCTTGATAGGGTTCAATTTTGAATTTGCAACTTTAATTTGGCCTATCTACAGATCGTAAAATCCCTCAATTTTTTAAGATTAGCTCTAAAATCATCATACCTTTCATCCCTGCAAATTTCGAAAAAAGTTGCAAGGACCGTGTTGCACTCCGAGCGCCACGGTCCCGGACATTTTTTCCGAAATTTCGGGAGACTGTTGTGATTGTATTTAACAGCTTAAATCTGGAAGATTGGCTGGTTTTACTGAAAATTGCTACCTCTAAAATCAAAATCTTCTCTCTCTCTCTAGTGCATGAGTTTTACAACAATAAGCCCTACTTACACTATTCCCGTTAGACGAAGCCGTAGAATTAAGTCTTTCCGAGGTTTAACTACTGAGGAGATGGAACCTAATTTGAGTAGCCTTTTTAACGAGGACATGGGTAATTCCTCTAATCCTCCTAATGATGAAGAAGCTCCCCATGAAGTTTCTGTTGAACAACTTTCCAAATTGGATAACCAATTTGACGATTTTTACCAATGGATGTCCCATGAGTATCCCGATAGTCAAGCTCTTCCTTTAATTGAGGGTCTAAAACGTATGCTTCAAAGTGATAAGAATGGAATTGATATTTTGCATGGTATTTCACACATTGTGAATTCGAACGTGATGCCTATGAAGAGTTGTGCTGAATCTTTAGGTTATACACAACCTCCTACACAAGTCAATCATTCTATTCCTTTGACCACTTCTATTGCTAGTTTACCTACCTTTACATCAAACATCATGGCTACCTCTATACAAGACATTCCTCCTGTGATTACCAGTCGTGGGGGCAATCCTCCTTCTTCAATTAACCCTATTCCTTCATTTAATCCGACTTCTTCATTCATTCCTTCAATAAGTGTTCCTATTACATCTTCACAAATGAACATGACACAAGGGGGCAATTCATTTAACCATTCCATTCCTCCTTGTAGTATTCCTCCTATCCAATCATCCCCTATGGTTGACTATCATAGGGTCCCACCACCTTACTCTTTACCATCTTTCAATAACATCACACCTCCATCTCAATCTAACACACCCAATATGAACTCTTCGACTGAAGCTACCATTAATAATCTTGCACAAACTGTCTCTTCTTTACAGCAACAAATTGCCTCTATGAATCAATCTAAGTTTAGTGTGCCCACATTTGATGTTGCGAGCCCACTTTCTCTTGACATTGTTCGAGCTATTCCTCCTAAGCATGTTGAAATCCCGCATTTGGAACTTTATAATGGTAAAGGAGATCCTCTAACACATGTTAAGACTTTTCAAACAATATGTACTGATTTTGCTTATGACCAAAGGTTGCTTGCAAAACTATTTACCAGAACATTAAGAGACAAAGCCCTACAATGGTATTGCTCGTTGCCTTCTTATTCTATTACTTCTTTCGAACAACTTGCAAATGCTTTCATTCAACAATTTCAAAATAACATAAGTCCTAAAGTTACTTTGATTGATTTAATGCATTGTAAACAAGGTGTTAAAGAAAAAGTGACTGATTTCATTGGTAGATATAAGCATTTGTATGCTCAAATTTCTTTTCCAGTGCCTGATAATGATATTCAAAGAATCTTTATTTCTAATTTGCAAAAAGATATTCGAGACAAACTTCTATTTTCTGAGTTTACTTCTTTCCAACAGTTGTGCGCCACTCTTCACAATTATCAACTGACTGTGAGTCAAATGGAACAATCACATCCTATGGCTCCGAGTGATAAGGGTGATAGCAGTCCACAACCATTTGGGAATTTTAAACCGAACAGAGATTCCATCAAATTCAATGAAAACATCATCAACAACAATGTGAATGCAGCATCAGGTGTGCCTCCTATTTCTAAATTTTTCAGGAAAGAAAGAAAGTATACTCCTTTGAATGAATCATTGCATGATATTATGAATAAGTTATTGGGACAAAATGTGCTTACCCTTCCTCCTATAAGACAAATTGATCCTGCAAAGATTACTTCACCTTATTTTGATCACAAAGCTTTTTGTCACTTTCATCGTCAGCCTGGGCATGATACTGAAAAATGTTTTTCTCTAAAGGGTAAAATTCAAGATTTGATTGATAATAATACCATTTCTGTTTCTGGAGTGAATGATAAAGGCAACACATCTGTAGCTCCTCCTAACCAAAATCTTCAAATTTTTACTGATCCATTACCTTCTCATACTTCTCATACTTCTAATGTGATTGAGGCTAATGATTCCTCTTTCTCATCTGATGGTCTTGTGTCTATGACTCCGAATGTGATTAACTTCGTAGAGCAGCAAGAAAACCCTAAAGAACCTTCCATCACATTTGATTCCAGTGAAACCATTAGGGCACCTGATGGTCCTTTATACATAGTTGCAAAAGTCAAAAATATGCCTTGTCGTGGAGTGCTTATTGATCCTTCGTGCATGGTTAATGTTATTACTGAAGAATTTCTTTTTACTTTGCAATTGAATCAAGTGATCTATGACAAAACACATGTGATTGTGAAACTATTTGATGCATTTTCTTCTCCTGCAATTGGTTCTATTACATTGCCTATTGAGGTCCATAACAAATCCCTTGATGTGAACTTGGCTATTATTCCTTCTTCCGAACAATTTCGTGTGAAGCTTGGCTATCCTTGGCTATCTTCCATGAAAGCTATTGCTTCTCCTATTCATAAGTGTTTGAAATTTCTCCATAATGGTGAAGTTGTTACTGTCAATCATAGTCTCTTTAAACCAGCTGAAAGAACCTCTAGTGTTCCTATTGATTACTTTTGGCCTAAACAATTCCAATCTCTTCCTCCGCGAAGTGATCATCTTTTCAAATCTTATCAAAAGTGGAAAACAGATATGATCCTATCTCTAAGTGAACCTAGAGCACCTAAACTTGACATTCCTATCATTCTTGAGAAGGAAATTCTTCCTTTGAAAGACAAAACTAATGTCTTTCCCCAAGAAGATTCCCAACCCGTCCCTATGGATGCGACTATGTCTATGCCTGATAAACCTTCCAAGAATAGACCTATACCTCCTCGTCATGATGGACTTGGTCTTCTTCCTAAACCAAAAACTCCTCCTTTATATGGAGCAGTTCCTCCTCCTGCCTTCTATAGAGAGAAGAGACCTTCTTCTTCTCCTATTATCCAGCCTAAGAGACCACAACCTAAACACCCAAGTGATAGGGATGAGAACATTCCTCCTCCTCTATCTTCTACACTTCCTACTAAGACTAGACGTAATCGTTCTGCACGCGAACGTCGACGAAAGCGTCGTCTTAGGGCTCAAGCAGCTGCTTCTCAAACTTTACAATCTCCAAAAACACCTTCAACAAGCATTATTCCATTTTCTCCTCAGCCGGATATTGAGCCTAAATCTCCTAAACATAAGATGCATGATGGTTTTGATCCTGTGCGAGTTAAAGATCCTATTTTTATAAATCTTGATGATGATATAGATGAAAATATTACTCCTCTTGCTTCTGATAGTGAATATGAACTTGTTGGTGTTGATAACCATTTATCTAATGAATTTTCTAAAGCACTTATCCTAGCTCCTAGACAAGAACAATGTGGCTTGGAACATGAACATAGCCCTTGTTTGGATCTTGTGATAGCTCCATCTGCTGTGTTGGATGTTCCTCCTCTAGCGTGTTCCCTGCCTTCCCGAAACATTGATCAGCAAGATCGGGGGGTAGATGACATGCTAGACTAGTTACATTAGCATAGCAGACTCTCTCCCCCTCTCTTTTGTTACTTCTTCTATATGTTATTCTCATTCTTCTATTTGTCGTCCTTAGTGTTGTCTACTTGAGGACGATGCAAAGCATTGAGATCTCTCGATCTCTCTCATGTTGACTCAAAAGACACGTGTTCCCTTCTTCTAGGTGACCTTCCTTGATTGGGGAATGAAGAACAATTATGCATACATACATATGATATATATATACATGACTTATCATACAGCATACTGACCCCGAGGAAAGCGAAGTCACCTCGTGCTTTGTGTTTGTGTTCATTATCCTTAGGTTTATCTCACACTTGGGGGCTAAATCCTTGCGATAACGTGCTCCTTTTTCCTTTCTCATTTCTTATGTGTATCACTACGTTAAAACAATCACCCCCGTTGAGGCGTGTGCGATCGCTTTAACGTAGGGGGGCATACACCCTGTCTATCCTTTCAAAGATACTTGAAAATTTCTTGGCAAACTTAGCTTTGTCTTGAAGATTTTTGGTATTTCTTTTGCATGACTCATAGCGAGGGAACCTTACTACTGACAGTCATGGTTCTTCCTCGTGATCTTCCCTTTTACTTTGTCAATCGAAGTTGTAAGATCCTTAGTCCACTGGGGGCTTGGTGTATCTTGCCTCCTTGATGTGGTGAAAGTCTTTCAACGTTGTTTCCTTGTACTTTACCGGAAGTATGAGCATACATACTACCGCTAAAGTGGGGGCTAAATGTAGTGTCCTAAAATTGCGACACTTGCAATTTCGACTGCATTTCGGTCTTCACGATGGCGACGCAACACGCAACCTGAATGGAGACCCCAAAACTCGCTCACGACACTGAAAACTGCATTTTTCAAGCACCCTGGCCTGAACCTCCTTGCACCCTGATGTCCCGGGAGGTGGGACTAGAGCGCCCAGCGCCCTGGTCCCTCAGGACCAGGGCGCCCAGCGCCCTGGTCCCTGGGTCCTATTTTGGGCCCGGTTCCCTAAGTGGTATCGGGTCTTTTCGTTTGCAATTTGGAAATATACTTCCCTGGTCGGCCTAAGGTCGGGAAAATCAGTCTATCAGCCCTAAATGACAAGTATATAAATTACATTTTCCTCTTTCATTCGATATGATGGAAAAAGCGTGGAAATTATACTCAAGCATTCAAGCATTCAAGCAATTGATCATTCCAAGTCTCCATTCAAGGCTAAGTGTTGCATTCAAGACAAGGATTCAACCATTGAAGAGGAGATCACATACTTCATGCTACAACATACTACAACATACAACATCTAAACCTTCGCACATAAGGATACCAACATCCTTAGAACAAGGTATTAGTACTTGTTTATCATTACAGTCATTTACATTTACAGCTCTTGCTCATTTCTTGGTTAATTCCAAAACCGGGGTTTGACCTAAAGGCAAACCCCTAATCCCTAACCCCCCAATCGTCTTCGCTTTTCTGTGTGTAGGTTGCAGGTACGCGGCTGAGATTGAAGATCTGGAATCCTTGTGCAGAGACGAACAGATCCCCCTTCGTTTCGCAGATTTTTCAGAGGACCGTGGCGCCGAGCGCCATCATCCCGACAACTTTTGCTCAAATTTGCAGGACAGCGCCGTATCGACATTTTACTACTAATTCCAGGTCCGCAACTTCATCCTATAACCCGAACTCAGTTTATAAGCGAATCTTTATGACTTTCTATGCATCCTTAGCTTAATTTCCTTAATCAACATTCTTTACAAAAGAGGGTAGCCTTGCTTTCCTAACCCTTGAAATTCATTTAGCATCCAATCTTGCATTACGTGGGATTGGATCTTATGAGTTTCAACCCCTCTTTTGAATGTAAAGTCTTCCCCCTAAGTGAAAACCCATCGAATCCTAGCGAACCTCCCTTCTCTCTCCTCGAAGTTAGAAGAGGGGAGACCAACTAGGGTTCGACCGCGATTTTCCGCTTTACAAGAACTATGCTTCTTTTTCTGGTCAAAAGGTAAATGTTGATAAGTCAAAGATTTTCTTCCTTAATACATCACCTCTCGTTCAACATAGATTACAGTCTTTTTGGGGGTTTGAATCTGGAAATCTTCCATGTACTTACCTTGGTATTCCCTTTTTTATTAAGCAGGATAAGTTTGATTTTTGGAATAAGCTTATTTCGTTTATTTCTAAGAGAATTTTGTCATGGAATCATAGGTGGTTAACTTTGGCTGGTAAAATTGTTTTAATCAAGTCTGTTTTGAATGTTGTTCCCATTTATCTTATGTCTGTTTTGAAGGCTCCAAAAAAGGCTATTGTTAATTTGCAAGATACTCTTAGAGCTTTCCTTTGGAATAATAATAAAAAGATGGAAAGAAAAAACTCCCATTAGTAGCTTGGGATAAGGTATGTGCCTAAGGAATTGGGGGGTTCAGGTATTAGGAGCTTGGAAAATCAAGATTTAGCCTTAGGTACTAAGTTGGCTTGGAAATTATATGACAAACCTAGTTCCTTGTGGGCACAACTTATGTTTGCTAAATACTTAAATAATGGACCAAGAGAATATATTTTTAAAGTTTCAAGTTTGCCTTCTGGTTCTGCTATTTGGAATTTCCTATGTAAGTGTAGATCTGTTATTTTGCCTCATCTTTCATGGCTGGTCCATAATGGTATGAAAACTAGATTTTGAGATGAAGTATGGAATGGACACACTCCTTTGGTAAATATCATAGATTGGTCTCCTCTAAACACTATTCTTTCTTCCCTATGGGGTGTATTTGTGGTAGATTATTTTGAGATTGTGTCTACTGGACATCTTAAGATAGCTAGATGGAAGTCTATTGAATTTTTAGATTTTGATCAAACTGTGAAGTCAGAATATGAGCAGTTGTTGGGAGAGAGAGTGGTAATCCTTTCTGATTTTGAGGATGAACTTATTTGGACAAGGAATATCTCTGGTAAATATTCGGTTAGAGAGGGGTACAAGTCTCTTATAGTTGCTAAAAATCTATCTTCTTGGCCATACAAGTTATTATGGCATGTGGCTTGTCTCCCAAAAGCTGGGGCTTTTGCTTGGTTGGTTGTTCAGGATAGGGTTCTTATGGGTATGAGATTGGATAGGCTTGGTATTAAGGTAGTATTCCCTTGTGTCCTTTGTAACAAAAATTTAGAATCTTCCTCGCACTTGTTTCTTCATTGTGACTTTTCTTTTGAGTATTGGCATTGGTTGTTTGAAAAGTTAAATTTATCCTTTGGTATTAGTAAGGATCTTATCTCCCATTTCCGATATTGGCCCCTTTTGCTTGCTTCTATTGTAATTTGGAATATTTGGTTAGAATGAAACAACAGGATTTTCAAAAAAACAAGCTCTCTTGTGGAGGATGTTTTATTGAGAATTGAATCTTCTATTTCTGAAGTTGCATTGTCTTATATTTACAAGAATCTAGAAAATCTTACCTCTTTTTCACATTGGGATAGTAGGGTAACTAGGATCTGGAAGATGTTGTCAGTCTTACCTGCGCATGGTTCAATTTTGAGTAAAAACTATGCTACATGTAAGAGAAATTCAGCTTGTTGGAAACCTCCTCCGCAAGGTCATTTTAAATTGAATTTTGATGGAGCCTCTTGTGGGAATCCTAGTCGGGATGGGGTAGGTATGGTGATTTTTTATCATAACTCAAGATTTATTCAGGCTCGGTGTCATGCAATTGGTTTTAAGACTATTAATTTTGCAGAGTTTCATGCTTTATCTTTTGGTTTGGATTTGGCAATATCTTTGGGAATCAAAGATTTAGTAATAGAAGGAGATTCCATGGTTATAATCCAATGTGTCGTGAAGAAGAAATTGAATTGTTGGCAATTACAGTATATTCTTGATCTCATTTTACAGAAGCTTGATTTTTTTGATTCCTTTTTTATTTCTCACTGTTATAGGGAGGTGAATAAAGTTGCTGATTTCCTGGCTAATCTAGCCATTGATAGTAATGCTAATCTACGAGAGGTATGCCTTGAGGAAATTCCATTGGGGGTCTTGGATTTCTGATTTTTATAGTTTTAATCTCGCTTTCCCCTTTCTTTGTAGGTAGTCATGTTCACCGACCTACGTGGAGGTGTTCAGTGTGCATTTTAAATGATGCCTATGTCCATCTTTTAAGATGTACGGTTTGCACCTGCCGATGGCAGTATGGATGGGTATCTGCAATGATTAGGGGTGGCAGCTTGGTATCGTAGTCATTGGGGTTTGTCTTGTCATTCCTACCTCGCACACTTGGTATTATTGCTTTGGTTTGAGGTAAGTGATGGGAGCTATCATTTTTTGATAAGGTCGGGATCCTTGGTATGTATTTGGGATTTTTTTCTATTGCTATGATGTTGGGTTATTTTTGATGTACTTTTAATCAATGGTTGGTATGTTGCTGGCATTATTGTGTTGGATATTGGCAATATTTGGTTTTTATCAATCGTCATTCTATGTTTTACATCATGGCTTGAGGTGCCTTCTTTAAAAGTTTTTAGTTTTTTACACGAACTAGTTATTTAGTGCTCTGGAAGGGTGGTTTTATCATGATTATTTGGATGGAGCATTTTGGGTCTATAGTTTTGTTGATTGTAGTTTTCCTTTGTTCTTTTTTTTCATCTGCATTGGCGGGGTCTTCTTGAGGTTCTGGTCTGCATCATAGGTAATTATTATTCATGTTGATAACTCAATGATGAACCAATAGTACCAAACCGGTACTGAGAGGGGGGGTGAATCAGTAGAAACAAAAATACAGTCCAAAACTGATTTGACAGCAAATACTCCAAATGACTGGCAAGCGGTGATACTGGCTGGAATAGAGTGCAACCGGTAAGACCCAGAATAACTAAAACAATCATAAACTAGTCACTCACTGAGCTTTCCTCTTAGCTTAATACTATAGTACCATTACACTCTCATGCATGAACAGATAAACTATCATCTAATCTTCACAATAGTTAGTTCAGTATGTTTTATAGACAGGCATAAAACACGGAACCATCATATGTTCAACAGGTAATAACAAAGCATCACAAGACAAAAGCATCACACTGTGGGGATGAATACCCACAATCTTCTTTTGAACTCTTTAGAAGTCTGCTCTGTTAGGAGCCTTGTCTAGTTAAAGACATTACAATAGGTTCTGCTAGGAACCGATCCTGTTAGGGATCACCCGGTTAAGGGATGGCTACAATACCCGGTTAAGGGTTAAACCCGGTTGGGGTTACCTTGTTAGAGGATTTCAAGAACTCAATAGCTAAAGGATCTCCAGAGCTCTATAGCTACCCAGAACTCATTAACTTCGAGTTACCCGGTTAAGGGATTTGAATCAAGCCGGTTAAAGCTACCCTGTTAGGGGATTTGTATCAAGCCAGTTAAGGCTACCCTATTAAAGGATTTCACAACTGTTGAAGTGGTTATAGATCAAAAGGAATTACAATGATTTGGTAACAGCACTCAATGCTAATGCAAATCCATTTTGGCTCCTCTTCACCTTTTGCACATTCACTTTGCAGGTATCTCTTCTCTTCTTTGGTCTGGCAAGAATCACGTATCACTTTCCTTGGATACACACTCACAACTTTATCCAACAACCTTAGAAAGAAACACAACATCGACCTTATAGGAAACATACAGGTCGGTAGCAAAAACCCTAAACCCTAAACCTGTTAGGTTAAGCAATTCAGGCGGTTCAATCCTGACCGTTGAATCATACTGCATTAAATGAAGCAATCTTGAATCAATCTCAATACATTATCCATCGTCCATTATCCGCCGATTTCATGGCGGCTAATAACCCATCACGTGTTATCACCGTTTGACAAACTTCGCACATTCCCGAGGTAGATAGGAATAGTCTTCTTCATGCAAGATCCTTCATGCACACAGAGCTTACGTGGCAACTCGACCTATTCTCCATTATACCGCTAACTCATCACATAAAGATCACCGATTGAGTCACACATGCTTGAGGTACTCCAACCGGAAATCCTGAAGTGGAAACTACCTACCAACCTGTAGTCACACAGTGCTTCCATGTGCTGGTTCATCTTGAACAAATATACTGCTTCACTTTGGCATATATGTCGGTTCACACATATGTCAGTTCTCTGTTCTCACATATCACATATGCCGGTTCACTTCATATCACATATTGACATCAATGACAACATACAATATCATTATGTCCTTATACCGGTTCACATAATGCCAACACATGTCTTCTTCATTATCTGGGTATTGCATTGGTTTTGTGTCTCCATTGGCAGAGGTAGTGGATGATTATAGGTATTGTTCTGAAAAACTTGCAAGAGTTTTTGTTTTGTATTCTGCGGAATCGAAGTCTGAAATTCGTAAGGTGGTGGGGAATCGTTGGTTGTGTTCTCATGCTTATATCTCTTTATCTGAAGTTGTGTCTAGATTTCTCACTATATGTTTTGATATGTTATTGGATAAAGTATTGGTCCGCCTTCTGGCAGCTAAACTCTTGGCTCCTACGTTTCATAATTTGGATATTATTGAGTCAGCTTTGGATAATTACATGTTTGATATGGGTTCTTTCCCTTATGGTGGTTTTCTTTCTGGTCAATATTTATTGGATAATGGGTGGTGTGGGGAGTTTCTCTTTGAAATTAGAATGGGTTTAATTTGTGACATCATTGATGATTCTTTGAAGGCTTTGGAAATGTTGAGAGTGTTTGTTCCTTCTCAGATTGTGAACAGGGCTCTTGTTGTGCTAAAGGCATTACATGTTTTGGTTAATTTCTGTTTTGTTACATCTGCCTCTCCTCTTCCTGCAGCTCCACTATAGGTTATTGTTCCTTATGTAGGTACAGGCATTCCTCCGGAGGAGAGCTCGAGCTCTTGGCATTTGGCATAATGTTATATTGGTGTTTTTCTCCATGTGTTTTTTGATATTCTCTTTTGCAGGACAGAGGATAATATTTAGTTTATGCTATTTGGAATGCTTTTTGTTTCTTTCGGTTGGTATCCGCTATGGGGTCTTCATTCAGATATGTATGGGCAATTTTGTTTCTACATTCCTTTTTGTCGAGCCAGGCTAAAGTATTGGTTAAAGCATGTGGGCTTCTTGGTGTCTTGGTATGATTTTCACGAGGAGTTTTTTGTTGGCATCCTGCTCTTCATTTTGTAGCCAGTTGAGCTTATGTTTTGATGGATATAATCATGATGTTCTATGTATCCTGAAAAGTCCTATGGGACCTTATTGTATATTCAAAAGATTGGGTTTGGATGGGTTATATGAACAATTGGCTATGTAAGGGTAGAATAGATTGGTTTATTTTGGGCGACAACCGGAAGTTTTCTTACGGGTTCTTTCCTGCCAGTATGCCCTTTGAACCCGTTGTAAACATTATTATAAATAATAATAAAAATAAAAATAAAATTTAGTGGCTTGTCCACTTTTATTGTATATATATATATATAATTTTAGAATGTTTATTATAAAAATATAAATATATTTAAAATCTTTTAGGATGGTAGCATAGAGTTGTTTCTAATTTTATAATATTTTAATATGATTTTTAAGTATTATTTTCTTACATGAATTTAGAAACTTAATCAATTTATTTATTTTAAATATTTTTTATATGAATATAAAAACTTGTCATCATAATTTTTTTTTTTTTTTTTAAGTACTACTAGTAGGGGGTAGTTCCCTATATTAATAAAATGAGGAAATACAGTATTGAGCATGTGCATGAATACATCTATAACATGACATCTCAAGTCATACAATTATATGTGAAAGCCAACCCATGATCGATGGAAAGAAGCCGATTTCACCATTAACAGGCATCCAATTGTCATCAGAGGCCAAAATTGTAGAAAATGCACCAAGATCATTTCACAAAACCCCTGTGAGCAATTCACATGCATTCTTCCTTGGAGACAAATCAGTTTTCTTTAAATGCGGACTAGTAGAGGATCCTTTTCCATCAACTCCCACAACCTTTTTCTCAGTAGTTTATAGGTCGCAGCCCATCTTGAAGTACACCCTGAGATAACTTGCCCACTTTCCATGTTCAATCCCCAAAATGGCATTATAGATAGCAGCGTGATTGTTGTCCACAATAAGTTTCTCCATCAACTCATATGCTCTATCCTTACATCCAAGGATATCAACTACATATTATGGTTTCATAAAAGAACCCATCACACCAATGACAATTCAAGCCCAGCCTGGCCTCAAGAACCGTGCATAGTGCTCTCTCTATGTCAGGGTCATTGGTGTTAAACCACCTCTCCCAGTGATCAAAGAGGGAATCATCCTACATAAGTAGCTAACTCCAAATCTGAGCACTATGAGGTAGTATGCATCTTGACATCCAAAATTATATAGTTTCTAAGTTCACTATATGGTATCGAGGCATAAATCCAATCTCCATAAGATCTTTGCTTCCACAGCCTCCAAAATGGTAATGACCAATTTATCCCCTATCCGGGCAACAGAGGAGGCATATCAATGATTGGAGGTCAATAATTCTGAGGACTAGGATAAATAGTTCCGATTCAATCCACAAGGTAATCGTACAGTCCAATTCCACTATGAGATATCAATCGACAATCCAGTCTTAGTCAAATCTAATCCCGAATCATAGATATTCTGTCAGGGACGCCAGTTGTTATTATCAACAATGCAAGCCTCCACAAGTGAAGGCCAGTACTCAATTCTGTCACTTCTTATGGTTTCACAATCTTGCATGACACCATGATTTGCTAAAATGTCCGCAGCAGTATTCACCTCATGGTAAACATGTTTGATAGAGTAATCATCAAAGTATGTGAGTAGATCTTTTTCCTTCTCCAGCCACCATTCCAGTTTCCAATTGGGAGTGGAGCCTCTAATTATTGCCAAGATTACGACCTGTCAGTCGCCCTCTATATCGACACATTTCACCTCCTTCACTTTACAGAGTTGCAATCCTGTTTTAAGTGCTATGAATTCGGATTCATTATCGGTTGTAATCCCAATGTTTTTTGAAACCGCCCCGATGCATGTTCCATTAGAATCCCTTAGTATACATCCTGCACCAGCAGCTCCCCGATTCCCCTTAGCAACACCGTCAAAGTTAAGTTTCCATCTCCCCGGGTTTGGAGGTTCACATTTTGCCGAATCTTGTTCTGACTTCTTTGTAGGAATAGTGGGCCTAATGAGCTCTGTCCATTTTCACTGGATATGTTCATCCCACATCGTGAATTTGGTTTTCCTCTTGTATTTCACCTTAGCTGAAAGATCCCTAATGGATCTTTTAAGCTAACAGGTTGTAATTTTTTAATTATTTGTTTTAAAATAAATTCTTCCTGTTTATTAAATGATCTTTCAGAAAGAGACAGAAGTTGCAGATAGGTTGTGTCTTTTGTTTTTGTTTGTATTTTTTCAGATATAGGTAAACAATGAATAACAATAGCAGCAAATATGAAATAGGCTGGAAAATAATGTGCAATAATATAATATTCCGCCAACCCAGAATAGCTACAAATCGTACTAGGCAAAATACATAAATGATATGCCAGCAAAGTATCTACCAACCAAAATAATGTTGCCGGCTGCAAGAAAGACCATCCACGCACAAAAAACGAGATGGCTGATGAATACCAATCAGTAACCCACATGCCAGCTGGAAGGAGGCCATACGGCTGCTGCAGTCACGTCCAGGCAGCCAAGGAACTCCCACATGCCAAGCAATATACCCAACGTCCAAATCCAAAGCTCTTCCAATGCTAAACTTGCACTCCAATCAAAGTTTGAAACCAAATGAAGCTATTGAAACCTTCTATTGGGGTTTGTGTCCCAATATCTAAGCCCTGGGGTTTGCGTCCCAGTTCTCCAGAAATCGCTCCTCAGAGCAAATTCACAAATGCCAAGTTTGAAGATGTAAAAAGATAATAAAAAATGAGCCAACATCTCCTTTTATCTCCCTCTCAAAGCTATTCGAACCCTAAAGGGAGAATATGCTTTTACCTTTATTAAATAATGGCATATTCTTAATTAAAAAGGCCTTTATGTATAGGAAAAACACCCCTTTCGTCAAATAACAAAACTCAAGGTGCCAAAAGGTCTCCGAATGATGAAAATAAGTTATAATAATTCAAGACCTTTCCAACGAGCTATAACACATATGCCTGCCTGACCAGAAGAAGCCAAAATCCCCTTATTACTCCAATTAGCTATATAAATAGCTTTATTTAATTAATAAGACGCTAACTTAGGAAATATTAAAAATATATCCCAAATAGTCGTATAATGCTCATCTGACTCCAAAAGTTTGAAACGGAGCCTGCCATTTGTCTGTGACTGTTGTCGGAAATCATGGATCCTCGAGCAATCTTGTCCCTAAAATCTAGGGATGCTCCTAGAAGCTAGGAAACATACCCATATCTCCTAAAACTAAACCCAAGGAAGAGTCTCATGGTAACCCAACCCTGGGTACTGTCAAATTCTCCTAAATAGTAGGAATAGCCTCCACAAAAGAAGGAAATGCCTCCTAAAATTAAGGAACTGCTCCAAACTAGTCCACTACTACCAGAATACCAAATCCCAAACACTGAATATCCTCACTAAGTCTCTATCCACCACTATCAGCCTACAACACCCCAAAATAAGCTGACTCACATGTCTCTGCTAGATAGAGCTAAAGAGGGGACATGACAGTCCTCCCCTCTCGGAGATGCTTGCCCACAAGCAACTACAAAGCTAGATGCTGCAAATTAGACTCACCCTCCCAAGTGGCATCCTCTATGGGAAGACCTCTCCAGCATACCAAATACTCCCAAATCACCCGGTTTCTCAGCCGTCGTTCCCTCACCTCAAGAATCTCCTCAGGAACCAGAGTCAATTTACCTTTCTCATCCGTGGGAGGCAAATCGGGTGATGTTGTAATATGTTGTCCAAAGGCCTTCTTTAGGCATGACACGTGAAACACATTATGAATTTTACTGTCAGGTGGTAACTCAACCTCATAAGCAGCCTCTCCAGCTCGCCTGAATACTCTATATGGTCTATAAAAATGAGGTTTGAGCTTTTCAGCTCCCCATAAGCTATTGTTATAACTTAGACCAGCATCATGAATGAGGTTGTAAATGTTATTATACCAATGCCAACCAAGGATATCAATCCCGATCTCAATGTCCATCAAGTAGTCATATCTCTTCACACTCCCATGCAACTCAAGAGCTGATGTAGACCATGATAAATCTGCAAGTGCATGGGAAATCGCAGTAGGATAGCCACTAACTACCGGAGAGTCAAGGAAGATTGAATCACCAACCAACAAACACATAGCTGCCATATCACATGAAATTTGTGACACATCCAAAGAAAGAATTGTAGATGCCCTTATCACCAAACAAAATTGTTTCTTGGGTGGTTGTTCCACTATGAATGATATCCATAAAGTCATTGTGCTCATCCATGATTGCATATCCTTCAAATTTGTGATCATCATGAAAATCCAATGATGCAATATGTGACTCCTCTAAAATTGGTTTGCAATCAACATACTTAGTTTGCTTATGCTCAATCTCTAAGTCTTCTTTTCTTGGAAGAAAGTGTGATTGAAGATATGCAACTCTTTGTTGTCTTGCCTGATTTAAACGTTTGTGGCACTCCTTGATTTGTTGTAAGTGCTGCCTTGTTTGAACAAAAAACAACTTAACCTACCATCCTCTTTCTAGACCCCCTTCATTCAACCTTCTAGACTGTTCTATCTGAGCTGCTCCAAAGCGCATAAAATCAGTCCCATGGTGAGATACATGATCAAGCTTATCGCACAACATGAATTCACCTTGTGTAACACCCATGGTAGAATCTCTAGCACTCATCTCTTCATGCTTAGAATTTGCATTAACTTGAAAAAGAAAAGGTATTTTACTGCTGTTATAAAAATCAGAATGACTGTCAAGCATTTGTGTCATGTCATCAACTCTTACGAGTACCTCTTTATTGAAAATAACACAATCATTTTGAGTGCTATCACTTATAGAATATCCTTCATTTGTTATTCCATGTATCATGGTGGAAAACTCTCGAGAATGAGAATGTACACAACTGTTGTCTCTAATCAGAATTTTGGGCTCCTCCTTTATACTTTCTTTCAAATCATCAAACATCACCAACTCTTGACTTGTCCCATGTCTATCTTCCCAAAATTGAATGCCAGCATTAGATGACTCGATAACATTGTCTTCTACATGAGTATGGGCTGCTAGCTCACTGTTATTACCTTGTGTTTCCTTTGAAGTCTTCAACACTAAATTGTACCTGCACACTCTTGGCTGCCACATCTTCAATAATAACCATTAGCTTCCTTGGCTCTTTGTTCACTGTTGATATGCCTATTGTCGATGTGTTATTGATTTTTCTTGTCTCAACTGAAGTACTGCTGTCAACATCAACTACAAACTTAGCATAAGATAAGTCTTGCTCCTCATTATGTATGGAGTAGTGTACGTCACAAACTTCTTCAGATTGATTTAATATTGTTGTTTTGATATAAACAAATCCAGTCCTCTTGGAAGAGACATCATCAAAATAACCATGCTTAACCAATGTATCATGTATACCAACATTTGCAAATTCAATTTCACTACTTGCTCCATGAATAGGAGCTGCAAATTCATGTAATTGAAAGAGGATGATGTTGTTGTCCTTAATCATAGACTTAGGAATGATTCTAGCCTTTCTTCCATTACCTTGGAAAACTTCAATGCAAGAGTACACTTGCATACACTTGGCAGTCCAATCAAGTAGCATATCAAGACTTGAGATTAGGATATCCTTACACTCAAGCCAAGTGTCAACATCATAAAGGTGAGACATCAACACACAATCTGATTTGTGTTCTTCTCTAACTGCTATTATAAAATCAGATTGTGGGCAAATAGAAGCCCCCACCACAACCTCATGCTTATTTATCATTTCATAAATGTCAACCATGCTATAGTTGTCTTCACTATCCTTCTTGGATTTGTGCCCATATGAAGTCAAAATATTTATGTCCCAATTTAGGAAATCATAATTATGTTCAAACCTTCCCAAGGTGTCTTCATTGCCATTCCTTGTATTGTTCTTGAGGGTAGGGACCCGGCTACAAGTAACATGGATTTATAGCTTCCATAGCTGCCTTTAATATAATCCATACCTTCACCTCCATGATTGCTATGCTTTTCCTTACCAATTGTCTCCAAGGTGTAGTATGCAAAACAAACCAAACATTATCAAAATGCAAGATCTTCTTAGTAGACAATCTCTTGGACTCCATAATAAGCTTTTTAAGATAAAATGCCTCATGTGACCTTAATAACTGTCCTTTCATTGTAGATGATGCATGATTAGCCAATTTCAAATGAAATATGTTCCATTCCACACAAATGGATATGTCACTTGTGGCTAGTCCATCAAGTGTGTAAATATCAGCATTAATGTTTTGAGTCTTCAAGGGGCTCTCTAAAAGAGGGAAGTCATAGACTTCATAAGGCAAACTAGACCAAACTGAATTTCTTGAATCATACCTCCTTTCTTCTTCACATAATGTAACATGCTCTTCTTGTGGGCTTACCTCAAGAAGCTTTTCCCTTGTAAGCTCTTCATCTACACATTCTTCCCTTGGAAGAAATAACAATCTAATGTATGACTCTCTTTGTCTTCTTG
Organism: Cryptomeria japonica; assembly: GCF_030272615.1. Lineage (NCBI taxonomy): Eukaryota > Viridiplantae > Streptophyta > Pinopsida > Cupressales > Cupressaceae > Cryptomeria > Cryptomeria japonica. Next base: position 417,453,603 of record NC_081407.1, read on the forward strand.
CATTATCAAGCTGATTGCATCTTTCCTTGAACTCTTGCAAGTGTTGTCTTGCTTGGGTAGCAAGCATCTTTGCTTGCATAGCTCTATCTAACCAATCTTCATTCAACCTTTGGCAATGCTCTATATCTGCTACCCCAAAGTACACAAAATCTGATTTATGATGGGTTGTTTCATTCATGCTAACCTCTGATTTTTCTTCATGTATGGAATTGGTCTCAATATTAGAGTCAACTAATTCACTAGAGAATGCATCTGTTTCATGTAACTCAACATTTATTCCTTCAGAGTTGTTTCTACTGTCATACTCTCCAACGGAATCCACCTGTAAGACACCTTGCAAGGATGTAGAAGTCTCATATGAATTATTCCCTAATGTTGAGATTTTATTTTCACCAATCAAATCTGCCTGGCTATCAAAGTCATCAACTAATTTTCTGCCAATCTCATTTGCAGACATCATTTCCTTTGCTCCTCCACTACTTCCTTGGTTCTCAAATGATTCATGTTGCCTCCTTGGTTGATGATGTGGACTCGAAAGCATCAAGTCCTCTTCATCGGGTATTCCCATGAATTGTGTGAAGGAAAAATAGTCACGTATCTTTTTTGGAAGGGAACAATACTTGTCATAGTTGATCATAACTGTATCATTCAATGTCTTTGCAGGAGACCTCCTCTTTGTACTAGTTGATGAAGTCATACCCTTAGAGTGTCTGGAACTCCCTGAAGGTGTTTGTTCAAATTTTTTCCCTGTTTGTTTATTCTTAGACAACCCTGTCATGATGACCAATTTGGTTTGCAACCAAGCTTCAATATAAAATCAAACTACTAATCTTCACCCAAAAGGCTGGCAAGATCAAGGCTCTGATACCACTGAAAGATCCCTGATGGATCTTTTAAGCTGACAGGCTGTAATTTTTTAATTATTTGTTTTAAAATAAATTATTCTTGTTTATTAAACGATCTTTCAGAGAGAGACAGAAGTTGCAGAAAGGTTGTGTCTTTTGTTTTTGTTTGTATTTTTCCAGATATAGGTAAACAATGAATAACAATAGCAGCAAATATGAAATAGGCTGGAAAATAATGTGCAATAATATAATATTCCGCCAACCCAGAATAGCTACAAATCATACCAGGCAAAATACATAAATGATATGCCAGCAAAGTATCTACCAACCAAAATAATGTTGTTGGCTGCAAGAAAGACCATCCACGCACAAAAAAAGAGATGGTTGATGAATACCAATCAACAACCCACATGCCAGCTGGAAGGAGGTCGTACGGCTGCTGCAGTCACGTCTCGACAGCCAGGGAACTCCCACGTGCCAAGCAATATACCCAACGTCCAAAGCCAAAGCTCTTCCAATGTTGAACTTGCACTCCAATCAAAGTCTGAAACTAAATGAAGTTGCTGAAACCTTCTATTGGGGTTTGTGTCCCAATATCTAAGCCCTGGGATTTGCATCCCAGTTCTCCAGAAATCGCTCCTCAGAGCAAATTCACAAATGCCAAGTTTGAAGATATAAAAATATTTTAAAAAATGAGCCAACATCTCCTTTTATCTCCCTCTCAAAGCTACTCGAACCCTAAAGGGAGAATATGCTTTTACCTTTATTAAATAATGGCAAGGGAGAATATGCTTTTACCTTTATTAAATAATGGCATGTTCTTAATTAAAAAGGCCTTTATGTATAGGAAAAACACCCCTTTCATCAAATAACAAAACTCAAGGTGTCAGAAGGTCTCCGGATGATGAAAATAAGTTATAATAATTCAAGACCTTTCCAACGAGCTATAACACATATGCCTGCCTGACCAGAAGAAGCCAAAATCCCCTTATTACTCCAATTAGCTATATAAATAGCTTTATTTAATTAATAAGACCCTAACTTAGGAAATATTAAAAATATATCCCAAATAGCCATATAATGTTCATCTGACTCCATAAGTCTAAAACAGAGCCTGCCACCTGTCTGTGACTATTGTCGGAAATCATGGATCCTCGAGCAATCTTGTCCCTAAAATCTAGGGATGCTCCTAGAAGCTAGGAAACATACCCAAATCTCCTGAAACTGAACCAAAGGAATAGTCTCATGGTAACCCAACCCTGGGTACCGTCAAATCCTCCTAAATAGTAGGAATAGCCTCCACAAAAGAAGGAAATGCCTCCTAAAATTAAGGAACTGCTCCAAACTAGTCCACTACTGCCAGAATACCAAATTCCAAACACTGAATATCCTCACTGAGTCTCTATCCACCACTGTCAGCCTACAAGACCCCAAAATAAGCTAACTCACATGTCTCTGCTAGACAGAGCTAAAGAGGGGACATGACATTAGCATTTGCCAACTCAATGATTTCGGTTTTAACTTTCTTGATAAACATACTCACATCTATCTCAATTCTTGAATATGCGCTTGTTTCTTTCTTTCCAAATGCACCATATGAGTTGGGCAGGAGCCAAGGTCCATATATCACCCCATAGTGAATTTTTGTGAGCACTTGGCCAGCTACTCAGAAATTTCAATAAGCAGTCCTGTCTAGCTCTAACCCAAGAGAATTCGTTAAGTAACCAATTCCAACAAGAGGAAGCCTACTCACAATTCAAGAATAAATGATCTGTTATTTCCGAATCATTTTTGCAAAGAACGCATCTCGAAGGAACTGCAATGCCAATTGTATTGAGTTTGTCCCCTGTCAAGCATCTTTTGTGTAGTGCAACCCAAAGGAATGTACGAGCTTTGGGTAGTATATCATGATCCCAACATAATCTAGGCAACCAATTACCATTTTCCTCAAGCTGCACCTGAATTTGGTATCCCATTCTTGTTGAATATTCTCTAGATTTATCACCACACAAGATAATTTCATCCTCCCTATTAGAAAGAATGATTCTTCTACGATCCAGTACTTCCTTGAGAATATTCCAAACATCCATTGGCAGCCCATACTCTGATAAGTTGATCCATTTCAATTTATCATCCCAAGTATTTTCTTTGATCACATAATCTGCAACTTTGGTGCCAACTTTCCTTCTCAAATCCTCCAAATAAGGCGAGATGGCATCGAACTTATCAAGTTTTTAATGGTCGTTCCAAGAGTCTACCCAGAAGTCTGCAGGCTTTCCATTATTGATCCACCATGTTAAATGATTAATAATCAATTTCCTGGCCTCCCACAAAAATCTGCAGGCCACCGAACCCCCATGAGAATTATCTATCATGAGTATGCGCTTTGGATCATCCACATCTAGGTAATTATGCTAAAAAATTCTACACCATAATCTTTCTGGGTGCCTATACATTTTCCAAGATAGCTTTGCATGCAAGGAAAAGTTTTGTCTGCATACCTTCCTAAGGCTAGCACCACCCTCTGATCTATGTTTGCACACCTCCTCCCATCTAATTAAAGGTATTTTCTTTTCCTATTTAGATCCCTCCCACAAGAAGCATTTGAAAATGCTTTCCAAATCTTTTTCCACTTTGTGAGTAATCTACATGCATGACATTGTGTATATCGATATAGCTGAAAGTATGACTCTAACCATTGTGATTCTACCCGCAAGTGTGAGCCAACGAGTTTTCCATGAGGTTTCCTTAAGTGTGCATCTATCCACAACTTCCACCCAATGTTTCAATTTGCATATACCATCAATAATAGGAGCCCCCAAATTTTTAGCAGGGAGAGAGCCAATTTTAATACCCAAGATTCTTGAAATTCTCCTTTGCATGCAAGGCTTAGTGTTGAAGAAATAAATAGAGGACTTTTCCATGTTCATGAGTTGGCCTGACATAGATTCATAGCTACGTATTGTTTTTTTAATCTTCTCTGCTTTGGTAGTCCTTGATGTGCCAAAGAGCGTAGTATCGTCAATGAACTGGGCATGCGTAATAGTTTCATTTGCAACCCTGATACCTTTCCAAACACCCTTGTTACTGGAAGCGTTGATTTCTCACCCCAGAGCCTCAACCATTATGACAAATAATGCAGGAGAAAGAGGGTCACCTTGGCGTATTCCATTTGTACCATTGAAAAATCCAAATAACGCTCCATTTGTGGATATCGAAAATCGAGCAGCTGAAATACAAAATTTGATCATATCTATCCACCCATGACAGAATCCAAATTTTTCCATGACTGATAGTAAGAATTTCCACACAACTCTCCCATATGCCTTCGAAACATCCAATTTAATCAGCATACCACTAATCCTTTCCGATTTCATTGTGTGGACAACCTCATTGATCAATATGATACAATCCGCAATCTCCCTCCCTCGGACAAATCCATATTGTTCCTCGGACACAATCATATGTAATATTTTCTTTAGTCTATTTGCAAGGACCTTGGAAATTAGTTTGTAGATAGTATTACATAATGAAATTGGACGGTAGTCACTAAATGAAGAACACGCTTGTTTTTTTGGAATCAACACAATGGTCGTGTTATTCAAATCTTTCACAAATTTCTTATGTTTGACAAAATCATCCACCAACTTCCAGAGGTCCTTCCCCATGAAATGCCAACAATTCTGTTTGGACCTGGAGCCTTGTCCAGTTGCATTTGAAAAAGAGCAGATTTTACCTCCACAATGGACACCGGCTCGCACAACATTTTGTTTTCTTCCTCCGATACCAAATTAGGAATATGTTCCAGTGACATGTGATAATCCAGAGAAGCATTATTGTTTCCTAGAATACATTTGTAGTATTCTACAACAGATTCACCAATCTTCTCAAGGCCTGAAATCTCCACCTCGTTGGAATCCACGATCCTCTCAATTTTTTTAATTTTTTTTGTATTAATAATAGCGAATAAACTGAGGTACAAAAATGAGAGTTGTAGATTTATCAGTATATCATTACTGTGTAAAATAAGATCTTCTTGTACATGCTACATCAAAACAAGTTCTCTACACAAAATACATGTCAGACTAATGATTGGGTTATGGACAACGGTTGTCTACTTATAAAACTAGGGATGTCTAATTACAAAAAAGATTGTCCATGATAAATGCCTGAACTAAATCCAGGTGATCCATCCTGTAGGTCCTTCCATCCATACTAGTCTGCGATCATCCAGCATCCTGGCAGATTGGATCATCTGTTGTCACACCAGATGGCCATTTCCTCTTATTTATTCCATGAGAGCATCTAGGGCATTCACAAATGGAGTTCTCTCAGGATTGGTTCTTCCCCATGTGTAACCATGTGATAGCTCGAAGATGAATACTGTAGTGTGTCCATCTGATAGGAATCTCTAGAACTTCTCTTTGTTTAGTCTAAAAACCATGGTGACCTACGAGCAGACAAAGTGGAGGGTGAGACTTCAAAAAGACTCAGTAAGGGCCCTTTCTTACCCTTGAAAATTTTCTAAATTCTTAACTTTCCATAAATACCAAAGGATATCACTAGAAAGTAAATTCCAGAACATATTAGTATCTTTCTTAAGGCCTTTAATGCACCCAATAACAACATCAAGAATACAACTATACAATGGAAGAGTAAAACCATTAAATATAAGCCAAATTTCCTTAGCAATAATGCAGTCAAAAAAGATGTGTCTACTGAATTCCTTCACTTTACAAATAAAGCACAGATCCTCTTTCGTATAATTAGATCTAACAGGGAGCTTATCAAGTAGTAAAAGCCATCTAAAGGTTTTCTTCCTAGGAGCCAGTGGAGAATCCTAGAAAGTCTTAAGAATATTGCTCCATTGAGCATGCGAGAGGTCAAAATAACAAATAGAGTTGAGATGGTTAAGGATGTTGAAGTTAGAGGAGAGGGTTTTATAAATGGAGATAGGTTTTAGGTTCCCAATCGGGCTTCCATCAATCCAAACAAAGGAGATAAAATGGTCATCATTAATAGTACAAGTTTTCGGAAGTTGAAGGAGATTAAAAGCATTGCACAAAATGTTATGTCCTCTTATTAGATAAAGGCAGCTTAAATTTACTAGAGAGATCATCCCATGGGATTAGATTGTTGTTAGCTATGATATCTTTAAGACAACAAATACCTTTGCTGGCCCACTTTTTGGCTATGCACCCTTGAGTAAGGGAGAGAGGCTTACCGTTATGGGTTAAGTTCCACCAGATTGACCTTTCCCCAAAGACTTGATTATCACGACTGATCCAACCATTGCCAACACTAGACCTAATGACTTTCCATGCTTTCCAAATGGTTTTAAAAATAGCAGAGCCTATGGTAGAGACTGGAAAGGATCCAGGTAGCAGATCACTAATGGGGAGGAACTTCCAAGATTTAGCTTTCTTAGGAACCCCCAATCTAATATTATTGCATATGAGAACTTTCCACTGTTCATTACCTTCAAGTGCATGAAAAATCCATTTGGCAACCAATGCAGTCCCTTGGATTTTCAGATCCTTAAGACCCGGACCTCCAATAGATTTATCCATACAACACCATTCCCACTTGACAAAATGAGTTTTCCTATGGCCTCTACCATCTGACCACAGAAAGTCCCGGATGGTTTTATGTATCTCATTGATCTGATAGTTGTTAAACATCCATACAAACGCATAATAGATACTGTAGGAGGAAAGGATCTTTCGGCACACTTGCATTCTTCCTGCCAATGAAAGATAGTGTTTATTCCATTTGGTAAGTTTGGATTCAATCTTCCCCTTAATCCATGCCCACATATCCTTAAGGCAAGGAGAGATAGCAAAGGGGAGACCCAGATATCTAACAATTGTGTCTGGACCTCCCCATTGATACCCATAGGTAGAGAGCCAGTCTGGAGGTTTCTCAGTCCATCCGAGCATGGTAGATTTGGATTGTGAGATCTTATCCCTTGAGGCATCACAAAAGAGAGAGATCTTGGATGATAGAGCATTCAAGTTCTCCTTTGATAATTCAAACAATAGAGTAGTATCATTTGCAAATTGAATGTTGATCAGCTTTGAGTCATCTAGGAGGGAGATTCCCCTAACCTTAGTGGAGAGAGAGTTATCTCTAAGAAGATAAAATAGAGCATCATAGGCTATCACAAAGAGAGCAGGGGCTAGAGGGCATCCCTGACAAATAGATCTATTGAGATCGAAGGGCTGAGAAATCAGACCATTTACTTCTACCTGGGCATGAGCATCTCTAAGAAGGACCTTAACAAACTGGCAATAAATATCAGGAAACCCAAAGGCTTGGATCATAGTGGATATAAAACCCCATTCAATCCTATCATAGGCCTTTTCAAAGTCCAACAAGAACATGGCCACCTTTTGATCCAAGACTCTAGCCCATTCCATGACCTTCCAGCTTGTAATAAGATTTTCCAAAATGTATCTCCCCTTAATCAATCTGGTTTGGGTGGAGTAGATAAATTTAGGTAAGATATTTTCGAGCCTTAAGGCAAGCATCTTAGCAAGAATCTTATAAGAAACATTGAGTAGAGTAATAGGGCGCCAGTTCTTGATTAGAGCCTTGTCTCCTTCTTTGGGAATAAGCTTGATCAACCCTCTATTGATGTTAATTCCCAGAGACCTTGTCCTGATGGCTTCATTATAGACCTCAAGAAGATCATCAGCAACCCATGTGATATTAGCCTTATAGAATTCAATGGTAAGCCCATCCAGCCCTAGGGCTTTGTCATTATGAAGGGAGTTAATGGCTTTAATAATTTCCTCAAATGAGAAGGGTTTACTAAGAGAATTAACCTCATCAGGTGATACAATCTTAGGAATAAGAGCCCCACATTTGACCCTAGCAGCCCTGGATGAAGGAGAGTCCTCAAAGGAGAATAGTAGCTTGTAGAATTTGAGGAACCCACTCATTATTTCCTCGTCAATAGATTTTTCCATGTCGTCCACCCAAAGCTTGTCAATCCTTTCCTTACATTGTTTTTGTTTCAGAAGGTTGAAGAAGAATTTAGAACTTTTATCTCCTTGAGAGAGCCAGAGAATCCTAGCTCTGGTCTGGGCACCTAGTGCTTTATGATCATCTCTAGCCACTACCACCAAGTGGGTAAGATGAGAGTTGCTTGGATCATTTTAAATGACTTGTTCCGTATTGTGCATATTAGAAGATAAGACAAACTCAACCTTCCTGGCATCCTTGGCCTTCTTTTTGCCAATGGTGCTAAGGATCTTCTACCAACTTTTAACCGAGGTATCCCATTTATTGATATAGGAGCCATTAGTGGGATTCCATTTATTAAAAATCCTCACAGTATGGATAGCAGCAAGAACGTCTTAGTCTTTAAGGAGATTGTTGTTAAGAATGAATTTACCACCAATCTTGCTATGGGGTTTGTTCATGCTCGTAGTGACAATCTCAGCAAAAATGGGGTGATGGTCAGAGAGGGAGGAGGGTTTAACCACCACCGGACAATCTTGGTGATCTGGGATAAAGGAGAAGGAATCTTTATTGGTGTAAAATCTATCCAATCTGGAGTAGATTGTGTTACCATCTTTCTAAAAGTTGCACCAAGTAAACCAAATGCCCTTATGAACATGTTTTAATCCCTCCAATGGGTCAAACAACCTCTTAATTTTTTTCATTCTATCCCAGTGAGGCTTTTCCCCTCCTTTCCACTCAATAGTGGCACCTCCTGATTTGTCTTCCTTATGCTCAACCATATTGAAATCTCCCCCCATAATCCATGGAATATCACGAAGAGAAGCAATCCACTTCCACAAATCAGATCTATCTCTATAGTCATTGGGGGTGTAGATGGTGCATAGCCCAAAGGAAGAGTCTCCATGTTGGAAGGTTACCCAAACAACTCTATTGCAAGCGGAGACTCATGAGCAAAGGATCGAGCTTCGCCAGTTAGGGTTAATAAGAATGGTAGCTCCTCCTTTGCCTTTCTCATGCTCAGTGAAGAATTTGAGTGAGTCCCTCCAAATAAAGTTCAGATTGACCTCCAATGCAAAGTTAATTGCTTTAACCTCCTGAAGCAGGACAAAATCCAATTCCTTATAATTATTAAGAAATCTTCTCACCATATATTTCCTGTCAAGGGATTCTGGCCCCCAGATATTCTAGAATAGGCATTTCATGGAGAACAAGCAGTTATTTATCATTCTTGTCAGCCTTAAAGTTGTTAAAGCATTTAGGGATACTCACCTTTCAATTAGATTTTGTATGCATGGGAGAGAGTTTATTTTTAGAGCCTAACGACCTCCCTCTTTTCCTTCTGGTGAGTGCTTCACCCTCAGATACTTCCTCATTTGGGTTGTCTGTATCCTTCAAATCCTCACCATTAATGGTTGACAAGTTGGATCTCAATTTAGTTTCCACCTCAGACTCATGAATGTCCACTGAGGAGGCATCTTTCGAGGAATCACCCTTAGACATTCCTGTCTCAGTAGAGAAAAAGGTTCTAGGGTTGTCAATCGTTGGAGCAGTCAGGATAATCTCATAAAGGACATTATCATCATCAATCAAGGAATTTACTTTCACAGGAACAAAGGTCAGGGAGGTAATGAGGATATATAGAATGAGGGGAGCAACCCTCATGTCTTGGGGGATCCAAAGAGTCATTCTGTACTAATGTCAGGTCAAATGAATTATCCCAAGCTTGGGATTGATTAGTTGCAAGAACCGATTGAGGATCGCAGAGGGCAGGGGGGTTGCAGCCCTACTCCTATTAGCATCACCCCCACAATCAATTCCTTCAAATTTCCTAACTATTGACTTGACATGAGAGTCCTTGCCAAGGCTAGTCATTGCCAAAGTCTCCGGAGGGGTTCTAGATCCGTCTACCTCTATGCCTGTGTCAACAGTATGAGATTTTTGGTGTCCTCTGGCCCTGATTTTTTTCATGGCCAATTGTTGGGCATTCTTCTTTTTAGACCTCTTATTTTTCCTTGAGACCACTTGAAAGCCAGAGTCTTTGATTCCATCCATCTGGGGGATGGTTGCAGAAACCGTCGAGTTGGGGGGGGGGGGGGGGGTTCCGCATTAAAGGACAGAAGTCGGTATTACTTTCAAAGTTAGGGGGATTGACAGGTTGAACCATAGGGAAACTAGCCATTGGATTATTGATGGCCTTGCTGAGAAAGTCCAATTTATATTTAATAGACGATTCTTCTGAAGGTTTAGAGGACGAATTGGGTGGAGCAGGGCCACCTTTATTAGAGATGGTTCTAGGTGGGTTAAAAGTGGGTTTAGAAAAGTCAAGCAGGTGAAGGATTCATCACGAAGTTTGATATCGAGAAATATAGGGATGTCAATTCCTGGGTTGATAGAAATCAAAACTCTGGCATCCAAGTTGGGGACAAGATTTGTAGAGTGATCAATTCTAACCACTTTTCCTATCGATTCAAGAACTTGCGGAATGCAATTCCAAAAAATGGGAGGTAAATTTTTAATTAGAAGCCACCGAGGGCAAGAAATAGCCAGAATTTCTTCATTAATCGCATCAAAGGACCATTTGAGGGCCTTGAAGGTGGTTTGGCCAACGACCCATAATTGTTTATGCAGAACCTCTATCTGAAATTTATTATCTTTAAAGAAAATAACAAATAAACCTTTCTGAATCATTCTATAGAAGGAAAAATTGAACCCTAGCTTTCTAACCCACACATTTTTCATCCAATCATCAAGATATTTCCTAGCCGAACACTTATCCAAATTAGTTGCTGCAAAGAAAATGGCAATGTCTTGGAGTCTTTTATTTTCAATCTCAAGGGCTTCAATCATGGTGTCGTTAGGAGAGATAGAGAAAGTACAAGACGCCAAGGCAGGGTCCTTACCTCGTCCTCCATCTCCACCACTGAAGCCTGCAGATGAAGCACTTAACAGAGAAAATTTGGCCTCTCACGAGACCTGCACGACGTCACCAACGATGGCATCTCAGAATGATTTACCATAAATCTCTTCCTCCATGGTTTTTTAAAAGGGCACATGGGTCGTGTCCAGCCCATTAACTTCCGCCTCCATCGAGCATTAATTGCTCCTGCCTCCACTCGTACCTATAATTACTACAACAAAGAGCCTCGGAAATAGGTCAGTAACAAAACAAGAAAAGTAGGAGAAAGGCTTACCACAGTGGAGGAGGTCTTACCCCTCCTCCACACGCGGGAGCGGGAAGCCCGATGCGAGGTGCGCGATGGGTCCACGTCAACCCTAGTTGCAGAGCCCCTCTGATACTTATTAGATCTTCGAAACAACGAAATCCTCTCAATTTTGTTGATAGCCCTGCGCTCATTGGAGGTAGCGTGAAAGAAATTAGTGTTGGCATCACCCTCTTTAAGCCAACATTGCCTGGACTTGTCCCTCCAATATAGCTCCTCCCTCTTGAGCAATTCTACTAGATTCTCCTTCAACAACTTTTCCTTGTTGAAGTCCTCCTTAAACATGCCATATTGTATAATCTTGTCATTAAGCGCCTTGAGCTCTTGTACATTTAAAATATTTTCTGTAAAAAATATTTCTGAATACATTTCTATTCCAATCCTTAAGCTTCAATTTGATATACTGTAATTTTTTGTGAATTTGAAAGCTAATTGAGCCCCCAAATTTTGCCTCCCGCCACCATAATTCCAGTTGTGATATTAAGTTGTGGTCTTTCCACCACATACTCTCAAATTTAAAGCATGTCTTAATGTTGTGAAAATGCCCATCAATATGCAATTCGATTGGAAAATGATTAGAGATGGAACATGGCAAAAATTTTGCCCTGACAGAGAAGTCGTCTTGTATCCATACTGGGGAAATCGGAAACCTATCCAATCTTTCAGAGATGTTCAGAAAATCTCTTCTTCGGTTGGTCCATGTGTAAATGCCATTTTCAATGTAGATATCCATAAGTCCTGAATTCTGAATGAAGTTTCTAAAATCCACCATTCCTTGAGTAGTGCAATTGTTGCCTCCCAACTTCTTAGCCACATCCAAAATTGAATTGAAATCTCCTCCAAGGATCAACATCCCCTGCTTCTGAAGATTTAAGAAGTCAGTAATTTGGCCCCAAATTCTTTGTTTCTCTTTGGTTTTAGTAGGCCCATAGATGCAAATCCCAATGAAGTGCACATTCAAGGACATGCTAAATGCCTTCACAGCCAACCAATTCTGGTGATTCTCGACTAAGGAGACTGAGAATTCACATTCCCTCCATAAGATGCCAATACCTCCATCCGAGCCCATTGCTTGCACAAACAAACCCTTCCATCCTTTGCAGTAAGTCAAAAAGTGTTCACCCTCAGCTTTAGACAGCTTAGTTTCCTGTAGGCAAACCATATCCCCAGTAAAAATTTATAGTTGACATTTCACCATATGTCACTTGTCAGGGGCCCCTAAACCTGTGACATTTCATGACAACAACTGCATTGTTTCCCAAGGGAGGCCATACCCCTTGTCATCATAATTGAAATAATATTTTATTATTAATTTTTAGAATAGTTTCTATTTTAGCTATAAACAAGATTTTTGAGTATGAATTTAGAAACTTGCATAGTAAATTTAATATTTTTCATATATTACAAGGATTTTCATTTCTTTTCATTTAAATCATCATCTTTTTTAAATTAAACTTTAACCAGAATTAAAAACTTTAAAATTATCATTAAATTCTTTATGAGAGAAAATAAAAAATAAATATTTTGTCTAAATTAAATATTTTTTTGACAATTACCATTTTTCTTAAAACGTCAAATGAAAGGCATTGCAGTGATGAGACCGTCATAAAAAAATCGTATGACAAGGAGGGGTGGCTGTCAAATTCCAGACCTGATTTTGACCATCAAATTTCAGGCCTGGCACCCACCAAGCTTTCTATCATTTTAATGACTAAACATAAGATAATTTTAAAATAAGTTAAAGACTTAAAAACAACTTCTTTTATTATTTATTAAATGAAAAAAAAACGTTTTTAAATCTAAATTTTAAAGAAACCTTTTTTTAGCATGAAAATCATTTCATATTATAAAATAAGATTAAATTCTAAATATTATATTTTTAAATCTAAATTTAAAAGAAACTTCTTGATGCTCTGCAAAAAGGATTAGAAAATCTGTTTGATGGCAACACACACAAGAGCACAAGAAACAAACGTTAGTGTTAGCAACAAAAGATTATCCTAAACAGGCATATCAAGAGAGATATTAAGCATGAAATAGAAAGCATATAAACATAGAATGAAATAGCTAATCAGGATGCTCATAGTTGCTCCTCCCTTGTTCCTCTCCTCTCCAAGTCCCAAATGAGTGTAGCTCTCAGCTTTTAGCACTAGCCATGGATGCCATATGGAGATTCAAGATGGTTGAATATGATAAGCAAATACTATGCAAGAGTAGATAGTGATGCTATGAAAAAGCTCTATGCTAATGCCAGTATAACAACAATACTCTAAATGCTTCTCCTTTTGCTTGAGGAGAAGGGTTCTATTTATAGAAGAAATAGGGAAATGAAGGGTTAAGATTGAATGGTTTAATCAAGGGCCAAGTTTGAAAGTTGGGGATCCATGTGCACAATTGGCACCAATAAAATGGTGACAAGTGTCAACATAGGATTGGGTTAAGAGAAGAGGTTGGAGGCATTAAAGGCCTGAGAAGACCTCATGGTTATCTAGAAGGTAAGGGTCAAGTCTAAATTAAGATTACCCATTGGATTAAGAGTTAATCCAAGGATAAACCTTTGTGCAAATGATTAAGAGATAATCATGGTCAAAGCATTAAAGGCTTGATGAGACCTTTGGGTTGGGTAGAGGTTGAGTCAAAACAAATGTTTTAACCATGTGGGAGGGTTTGAGGTAACCATTAATGGCTATTGGAGACTTTGGGGATTAAGTGGTTGAAGGTTGAAAGCCTTCAATGGTTATCAAAGACTTTGAGCCATTTAGTGGTTGAAGGTTGGAAGCTTTCAAAGGTTATCCAAGACTTTTAGGCTTTGAGAAGTGACTCCATTTTGCTTAGGAATGTGACAATAATTAGGGGATGGATTAAGCTAATTAGGAAGGGTTTAGAAGAATCTAGAAGGGGTTTAGGCATACAAGTGGATTTTGTAGGAAAATGCAAGTGGGAGAAATTTTGGTATTTTCAATTAAAATAAAATCATTTATTTCAATTAAATGGTGTAATTTGCATTTGGATAAATATTCAAATAAATATTAATTTATTTAAATGAAAAAAATGAAGATAAAGCATTAAAATGCTTGAAGACTTTGAGGGAAACCATTAAAGGCTTGAAGACTTTAAGGAAAACCATTAAAGTCTTAAGAAGATTATAGAAGGAAGCCATCAAGTTTGAAGACTTTAAAGCCATCAAGTTTGAATACTTTAAGGGAAACCATTAAAGGTTTCAAGTGGGTGAGGATAAATAGGATTTTAAATAAATAATTTATTTAAAATAGTTGTGCAACTTGCTTTTGTAGGAAAATACAAGTGGGTGGAGGATAAAGGTGATTTAAATAAATTATTTATTTAAAATAATTGTGCAACTTGTATTTGTAGGAAAATGCAAGTGGGTGGAGGATAAAGGTGATTTTAAATAAATGATAATTTATTTAAATGTGAGAGGTGGGATTTTGGGGGATTTAAATAAATATTAATTTATTTAAATGTGAGAGAATATTTAATTAAATAAATATGATTTATTTATTTAATTAATGGTCTGAATTTGGTTAAGTGAATTAAATCAAATAAATTGAATAATTTATTTAATTAATAGGAAAATAGGGTTAAGATGAATTAATTAAATATTAATTTAATTAATTATTAATTGATGGTTAAATAATCAAATAAATACTAAGTATTCATTTAATTAAGTGGACAGATTTATGTGACTACACTTCTAATTTAAAAAATTATGTTTATTACATCTAGATTTAAAAGAAGCTTCTATTTTTTTACATGCAAATTATTTATTTTTTCTAAATTAAGACTAAATTCTAATAAATATTAACCATATAAAAATAATTAAAATATCTTAAATGTAATTTTTTTTGAAATAATGTTAAATATCACTAAATATTCATAACTTATAATATTGTATATACATGTACATCTTAATTTAAGTTTCAAGTATATGATTCTATGAATATTGTGTATTGTCCAATGAATCATTATCAATGACTTGATTGTATTTTGGAATAAAACTTTGACTCCCTCACCTTTTTTTTTATAAAAGTTTTAAATTGTGATTAGGAAAGACAAGTTTCAATGACTCATTAGTCAATTGTGGATTCTAAGCATAGCTTGTCATAATGTCATCTCAAATTCTCAAGTACACATAATGTCAATGAGAGAATTTAGTGATAGTATTGATGTTTAGTTCTTACAAATTATGTGGATGGTTGGGGTATTGTGTATTTGTGGTATATATTGTAGTTCACAAGGTCTAGTAAACATTTATAATTGGTGTACTAGTCATTTGTTTTTGTATAAGATGAAATTATAGAATATTTTTTCCAACAAGTAAATGAGAGACGAAGTGTCTCATAAATTATAATTTAGATTGAATGGCACAATCTTTCTATAGTGGTTTTCATGTTAGTTGCGGTATTTTGAGCTATTATTAGATATCACATTCCAGATCAATTAAAGAAGCATTTGTTTTCTATATTATGCCATGGATATGTTGTAGGATGTCAACATTGTAAAGATGTTGGTTGAGGAATTTATGCATAAGAACTATATATTGAGAGTGGTTACTAAAAAAGATGAGTACAACATATAGATAATCAATGAAGATATTGGTGGCATCTTTCTTGTAGCTAAAATGACAACAAATGAAAGAATTATGGAGCATATAAAATCTAGATGGGAAGTGTTACTTGTTGGAAGAACAAACTTATTTTTGAAACTTAAAGAAAAAAAAGGGATGCCTATTCATGTATAAATTTGAGCAATTGAAACATATTATGTGAGGCCTTAGTTATCTTATCAAGTGTGCCCTTTCTCATAGTGGATACAACTCTCCCTCTAGTAGTGATGCGGATTAGACTTCAAAACAAATATCTAATTTTAGGTAAGTGATCTTTCATACAGTCAATTGTTCCATGCCATTTTATTTTTCTAGCATGCATACCAAAAGTTTTTATTTCTAAGGGCCTACATTCCATCTATAAAGTATTATCAAAGGTGATACAATAAAATGTTTTATTACTTAATAGAATGGGAGTGTACTATGTCATTAATAGGCAGAGGTTATCATAAAGCTATTTTTTAGATTTCTTTACTAATGCAAATGTGTTATAATGTGCATTCATTGTATTACTTCAGTTTCTTGAATCTTGATTGGTTAGTAAACAATGAAGTCACTTTGTAGATTTTAAATTCTATAATAAAAAAAAAATTTAAAAATTTAAAAAAAATTGAATAAAATTATAGTAATATGAAAAACTAAACTTATATTAAAAATAAAATTACATTACGAAAGAGTGTTCAAGAGACCAAGAATTATGAATCAAAACTTCCATTCCATTAGGAATATACAACCAGCTTTCATTTCATTTATAATACATATTCTTGAAACTTATTTCTCAAAGATCACTTATGTTTCTATGATCTTATAGAATCCATTTTCACAAATAATTATCTATAATCTAAAATTGACCTATTTATTGACAACGTTTGGGAGATATACTCCACCATATACTATGGCATAATGGTACATTTTTAGTCAAATATATGTGCTTTGTCCATATAGTAAAACTCAACTTTTGAATAATACAGAGGCCAATAAAAGAGTATTATGTGGACTAGCTCAATTTTTTAATCAAATATAATATAAAATATAGTTTAACCTTTGATTCTAATAATCAATTCTATAAAAAAAAATTGTTTTTTTTTTTGGCTACTAAGAGTAATTGTCCATTCATGATACCATCCATCTTTGTTTAAAATCGACAACATCAACTCCTAAAAGATGTTATTTGACTCTAACAATGATTTTAGTTTTTGTTCTTGTGTCTTACAAATAGAAATCATGATACACACTATAAATGATGCTAACATTTAAGATAGAAATTAAAATTATTTTGTATTACCATTTGCTTTCAACTATTTAACAAAAACAAAAATCAATTATTGCATTTAAAACATAAGATGTTTGTGTATACATCTTTAACTCTAAACTTAAAAAATATACCTCGTGCACTTAGATGTAGTCATACACACTATTTTTTCTATTTTTAATTTTATTCTATTCTCTTCTACTAAAACTATTAAAATGAGTGAATTTTTAAAATAATTCTCCAAAATGTTGTTTAGAATATAGGGACAGGCACATTATGTCACCATTGGATTTTTTGAACTTTCTAATTCATATTGTTTAAAGATTTAAGATTGATAACTAAAGTTCTATTTCAAGGCCCAAATCTATTAGGTTAACATTTTGTGGAAATTTTTTGAGAATCGACTATTACTAATTCAATCTGTTCAAATCAACAATGAGGTTTTTATGAGAAATAATATGTAATAGTTTCCATATTTTAACAAAGGTAATGACAATCATTTTGTTTGAATCAAGAAACACTGAGAGGGGGGGATGAATCAGTGTTCTGCAATCTTTAACTTTATTAAACTGTTCTTTCAACCACTTAATGCATATGAACAAAAGAAAGATGCAAGAACATAAAGCAAATAACCACAACACCAAGATTTTTGTATGTGGAAACCCGGTTAAGAGAAAAATCACAGTGGGGATGAGCCCATAATACAAGTATACTCTGCAGAAGTATAGAAATATTACAATAGGGAATGCACATGCATTCAAGCACAATGCCTAGAGCTCACTGCTCAAAAGACAGAGGCTCATTGTCTACAACTCAAATACAAAGATTACAAATCATTTGAATTGATGAACAACAACTACAAATGCCAAAGTACAGTTCCGGTTAAGCTCATTATACAGATTTCATACTCTGCTCACACTCCATCTTATACTGCTTTGTTTCATTGCACTATCATTGATCTAGAGCACTAGTCTCCAACCTGTACACGTGGAACTGCGCACAATCGATTAGTTCCAACCTTCGCATCATGAAAATGACCAAAACCATCGCTCTTATGTATTTGCAACAAGAAATCATATCGTCTATATGTCAGCTCAAGAACATTTAATTATTTTATGAACCGTGTACAAACTGGTGGCAAAATCCGAAAAATGTTAATGTGGACCAAAACAATCGAACACACGCTACCGCGTATGTGGACTGAACATCTTTGATCACAAAAACAATCGCCAAAGTTGCTCCACTTAATCCACATAAGGATTTATCATCCTAGTCAGGCATATTGGACTGTCAAACCAAAACCCGATACACTGGATCTTCTAACTCGCACATCAATCATCACCGGAGGTTAAAATCCTGAGATAAGGTACTCCAGACATCTATCAATCTTCCCTTAGATCCACAACACAAAATATTAACCCGAAACAAAATACCAAACATTGTTAAATGCTCTGTTCAAAACTTGCCAGACTTAAACCAATCTTCAATCTGACTTTCGGTATGAGCAAATCATCCACTACAAATGGGGACAATGACTTGGGTTGCCATCAATGACAACACCAGATAATCTATGCAATGTCTCTTGCCAACACATTTTCTAATGCTTACATTAATATGATAGTATGAGTTTATATTTGGTGTCGTTGGATGAACAATGATCACCGACTACCATTCAATTTAGGAATGCAAATATAACAATGAAAATATTTAGAAAACAACTTTTGGAATCATTTATTGATTTAGAACAACATTTAGATTTGTTGAAACTGAGCATGAAAGCCCCATCCTTCCAATCACATTAGTATTTATGAACATTGAAGTTTGAATAATTAAACATTACATGTCCATATACATAAAAATAATTACATTTTATTAGCGGCATCATTGAATAAAATAGAATTTCAAGCCATCATTATTTCCTTCCCAAAGTTGATTCCTCTCTTAATTTTAAGTTTTGTCATGTGTAGGCTGAATAATTGTAGCACTTGCCTCCAATAGAGATTGGTTTTCTTAGTATGAATAATTTTATGGAGGTAAGGTATACTTGGGTGATGATTCCCATTAAATTTGTTTTGTCCACGGTAGACTAAAAAATAATTTTTTTGATAGTAGAGTTATAAGAATTGGTGGTATTTCATATCCCTAGGTTAGCACAAATAATTTTATCTATGCGAAAATTAATAGAAATATGTGTACATGTTAAATATTTTTTGATGTAAAATGCAAGATTGTTAGAGGTGATATGGTGATTGCTAGAGAAGTTAGACTTGTTTCAGCTTGATGCATTCGTGGTTCAATGTAATAATACTTTCTATTAAAATCGAATCTTCATCTCTTATGTTGCATAAAAGAGTGAGATGCTCTTCAATGGAAGGTCATTTTTTTTTGGATATCTAAGGATGCTCTTTCTATAGAATCTAAGTTATTGGATAAAAAAAAGTTATAGCACCAAAGATTAGGCCACATTGGAGGTTGTATATTGTATAGACCATGAAAAATAAAAACCATGTTGAAGGTTCGTCTAATTGTATTGAGTTTATTTGTTTTGAACACACGCATATGGTGAACAAAAATTTGTTCAATTTTATTTGAGTTCCCATAACTCATCTAGGATTTTGAATATTGTTTATTTAGATGTGTTTGATCACAGTGATGTTCCTTCAATTATAGTTTAGTGATTATAGTACGATGTGGATTTTTTTTAAGTAAATCAAAACTTTTCAATCATTTTAAAGAGTTATAAGTTATGGAAAAAACTCAAACTAAAAAGAATTAGATATTTAAGGACTAACAGTGGTGGTGATTATTGTTCTACAGATTTCAATTTCTACATAGATTGTGGCATTCATAAGCCAATGAAAATTGTGTATTCGCCATAATAGGATGGAGTTGCATAAGACACTGATGGAGAAGGTTAGGAATAGGCATAGTGGAGTTATCTTGGAACAAAGGTTTCGTCCTTTGCTTGCTACCTAATTAACATGTCTCCTACACCAACTCATGTTAATAAAATGCTTATAGAGCATGGTTAGAAAAAAAGTCATCATTGAGTCATCTTTGTGTTTTTATTTGAGGCATATGCACATGTACCAAGGAAGAAGCCATCTAAATTGAAGAACAATGTTGTCAAATGTGTTTTCATTATAAAATATTTATGCTTTAAAAAGGTATAAGCTTTGGGATCCTATTGCATAGAACATATTATATGGTAGAAGTGTTATTTTTAGATAGATTCGACCTTCTTGTCTTATAGTGTAGCTATAACAAAGTGAAAAGAGAGATGTGATCCAACTTCATCCTATGTTAGAGAAAGTTGAATCGATGGCCCAAGTGAGGCCAAAAGTTGAGGAGAGATCATGAACATCCACTTTTGTGGTTATGTTAGTGGCAACATGACAAAATTATTGATGGTGAATCCATATCAACATCTAAATCAAATTCACAATCATGGACAATGGAACTTTAAGTTATAACAGATCAAATGTTTGTGATGTCTAAGGTTGTGAATTGAGTTGGAATACATCAAATCTTAGTAATGTGCGAACCTCACATATCTTCTACACTTTAAACAAGGAAATATATAATTTAAATTAAAATGAATGACCAATGATCTAGTTGTTGCAAATGTGAAGTTGATTGGTGTATTAGTATGGTTGTCATTCATGTCAACATATTGACTCAGTTTCAATGTTTAGTTTTTGCTCTGGGTGTTCTGACTTATTGTAGATATATTCTTGATATGTTGGCATGTTGTTGGATATTACTTTGAGATTCTTCTTTTGTTGTTTGGTGGTCTGGAAGGTGTGCTTTGGAAGTCTATGCAGTGATGATAATGATTGTTTGATAGAGTTTGCAGAGCACCGCATTGCTTTACATTTTCAGTTCTATTGTTGCATTTCTAGATTCATGCTTCTCATACATGTATCTTTGTTATTCTAATCCAGCACGCGTTGATGTGCTCCAGAATTGTGTTTTTGGCCATGTTCTTACCTGGTCCGGCTAAGTCTGATTAACCCCAAATGCTCTGTTTTCTTTGGTTTGGTGATTGCGGCGTTTGCATAATGTGTTGTTGCATTGTGATGTGGTCCACTTCTCATTCCTTTCCACCGCGAGAACGCTTAGTGAAGACCTATTTTGAATTGTGTTTTATTCTCTCCTTGGCCAACCCGGAAAATCTATTCTAGAGATCAATATATATATAGTATGTTGTAATGAAATATTATAAGAAGGATTCATAGAAGGAAGTTGATTGTAAAAGGAAGATCCATCTTTGGTGATGCAAAGTGGTTGATGAGTGTGGCTATTTGTTGATATTAGTTGATGTCGGTGCCAGTGAGCCTAAGGTTTCATTCGGCATTGCAGTGGTTTGGCAATTGTGTCTTTATGGTGGATTCTTTCTTTCTTCCTCCGAGCAGTGAGCCCTCCTTTTTCAAGTGGTTTTATCCAGGTAGTGAGCCCACCTACAGTGAGCCATCTTTATAAAAATCACCTTAACCAGTGTCACCCTAACAGGTATTTTCATATTGAGAACTAACATTCTTTGTGGTTTTTCCCTTCTTGGGTTTTCCACATCATATCTGGTGTTTCTTGTGTGTGTTCATTCATACTCTTATATGTTCATGGTTAAGTAATCTGAATTTAATATGTACCAAATCTGTTTCTGTGGGAAAAGTGATATAATTTTAATATACAACTGATTCACCCCCCTCTTAGCTGTTATGAAATATACAAGTAGACTTTACACAGAAATCTTATACTGATGCAGATTGGGCAAGTAGTGTTGATGATAGCAAGAGTGCAAGTGGTAGAGAATTTTTCCTTGGCTCTCGGTTAGTTGCATGGTTAAATAAGAAGTAGGATTATGTATCTTTATCAACCACAGAAGCTGAGTACATTGCAGATGCTTCATGTTGCATTCAAGTACATTGGATGAAATAAACATTAAAGGATATTGGTGTATTGTTTGATGAACCTATCTCAATCATGTGATAATACAAGTGCGATCAATATCTCTAAGAACCCGGTTTTGCATTCCAGAACAAAACATATTTCTATTCGATATCATTTCTTGAGAGAAAAAGTTTTGGACGATGAAGTAAAACTTGAATATGTACCTACAAAAGAGCAAGTTGCATATATCTTTACGAAGGCGTTGTGCAAAGATACTTTTGAGCATCTCCGACAGATGTTAGGGGTCATACCCCTTCCTAGTTTAAACTAAGTGCATTTGGTAGTGCATTAGTCTAGGATATTTCATGCATATTTCAGTCTAGATTAATGTTTGGGCTTCCTCTTAAGGAGAGCTATGTGGTTTTTGAGTTGAGTTGTTGTTACTCACCTTTGTCCTTGATGTCAAAGGGGGAGAAGTTTGAGGTTGAGTTTGAGAAGTTTGGAGAGGTTTTTGGGAAGTCTTGTTGAACATGTTGTTGGAGAAATTGTTTGTCATCAATGAATGTTGCCATCAATAACAAAAGGGGAGATTGTTGCAAATGTGAAGTTGATTGATGTATCAATATGGTTGTCATTGATGTCGACATACTGACTATGTTTCAGTGTTTGGTTTTTGCTCCGGATGTTTAGACTTATTGCGAATATATTCTTGATATGGCGGCATGTTGTTGGATATTAATTTGAGATTCTTCTTTTGTTGTTTGGTGGTTCGGAAGGTGTACTCTGAAAGTTTGTGCGGTGATGATAATGATTGTTTGACAAAGTTTGCAGAGCTTTGTATTGCTTTACATTTTCAATTCTCCTATTGCATTTCTGGATTCATGCTTCTCATGCATGTATCTTTGTTATTCTAATCTAGCATGTGTAGATGTGCTCCGTAATTATGCTTTTATCCATGTTCTTACTTGGTGTGGTTAACCCCAACTGCTCTATTTTCTTTGGTTTGATGATTGAAACGTTTGGATAACGTGTTGTTGTATTGTGGTCTAGTCCACTTCTCATTCCTTTCCACCGCGGGAATGCTTCGTGAAGACCTATTTTGAATTGTTCTCTATTTCTCCTTGGCTGACCTGGAAAATCTATTATGGAGATCAGTATATACATATTATGGTTGTAATAAAATATTATAAGGATTCATAAAAGGAAATTGATTGTAAAAGGAAGATCCATCTTTGGTGATGCGAAGTGGTTGATCAGTGTGGTTATTTGTTGATGTTGTTTGATGTTGATGGCAGTGAGCCTAAGGTTTCATTCGGCATTGCAGCAAGTTAGCAGTTGTGCCTTTTATGGTGGATTCTTTCTTTCTTCCTCCAGGCAATGAGCCCTCCTTTTTTTGGCAGTTTTAGTCGGACAGTGAGCCCACCTGCAGTGAGCAATTCTAGCAGTGAGCCATCTTTGTAAAAAACACCTTAACCAGTGTCACCCTAACGGGTGTTTTTATATTAAGAACTAACATTCTTTGTGGTTTTTCCCTTCTTAGATTTTCCACGTCATATCTGGTGTTTCCTGTGTGTATTCTTTCATGCTCTTATTTGTTCATGGTTAAGTAATATGAATTTAATTTGTACTAGATATGTTTCTGTGGAAAAAGTGATATAATTTTGATATACAACTAATTCATCCCCCTCCCTGTCAATTAATCTGAAATATTCAACACTAGTAAACTTCACTATTTCCAACATGATATCATTTCAAGCTATACAGTCATGGCATTGTCTTATTAATCTTGCTAATGTACGATTCATAGTTTTTCCCTTCTTAAGTGTAGCCACTACTATTCTCCCTTTATTCACCTCCTAAGAAACCTGGGTACTTTGGCAATTTTTATATTGAAATGTAAAATCTCTTATAACATTGAAATAGCAATCAATATTTTTGCATCTTCATAGGCTGCTCACTAATGTGAATATTATTTTAGTAATTCACAATACCTCGACAATTATTGAAACCTTAAAAGGTTTAAGAGAATGCATTCACTGATGTATATACACAAGAACTCCTTGTTTGAAATGCCCAAGCATTGTTCAAGCAAATTTGATATACATCTAGTTTGTGAAATTCCGAACTCGCAACTTTAGCAACACTCTTGTAGGTTATAATTTTGTGTATTTTTCATTTGTGATGTCTGTGATTCCTGCCCAGGCATTTTCAAACAGCCCTCGTGCCCTTGCCGTTGCGAATGGTGCAACTGTTGGGGATGTTGTTGTTGTTGTGGGTAGCGATGGGGGCTCCTCTGCGCCCATTACCGTTGCCTCCCCTCTCCTTTTTGTTGAGTGTTCTGTGCGAGATGCTCTCCTGGTGGTGAGTTGTGTTGGTTCCCCCACGGCTGGTGTCCCTGATCTAGTTTTGGATTTGGACGCCCTTGTTGGTGTTGTTGATGCTCGGGTTAATAGGGACTCTCCTCATACGGGTGGTGCTCCTGACGACCCTCCTGCGGCTGCTAATGCTCTGCCCAAGCCTTCTTTTGCTGGGAACCATAGATTTTCTCATGTGGCCAGATCTATTGCCCATCCTTCCAAGGGGTTTCGTCCTCTTCCTTGTGCCAAGACTTCCCCTGTTGTGGTCTGTGGCCACGAGGTTGTGGAGAATATCAATTTCTACCAACACATTGCTTTGGTCTGCAGATTTGCTGGGTTTTGGCCTTCCTTTCCAGACCTTCATCATTGGGTGAGTGATTCTTGGAAGCCTTTAGTTGCTTATGGCATTGAGCTTTTCCCGTGTGCTAAAGGTTTTTTCATTGATTCTTTTACCTCCACTCTTGACTGTGATTTAGTTTTGGGAAAGTTGTGGTCTTGGGGGGATCACTCTCTCTCCATTAAGCCCTGGTCTTCTTCGTTCAACCCCCTTACTGAATCTCTATCTATTCGTCTGGTTTGGGTCTTCCTCCCCAATCTCCCCCTCCATTTTTGGGAGCCTTCTTGCTTTGAGGCCATCGGTAACTCCATTGGCAGTTTTTTGAAGGTTGACGATGCCACGACCTCCATGGGTCACTCTACCTTTGCTCGCCTATTAATTGATGTTGACATATCTCTGGCCCTCCCTAGGGATGTGGTTCTTATGGTTGGGGATAAGCCATGGGCTCAACCGCTGGATTATGAGGGCCTCCCCTTTCGCTGTCGAAGGTGCTTCTCAATGGGCCACTTAGCTTCAAACTGCTCTCTCTCCCGCTGCAGAGGTGCTGCTACTTGGTGGAAGGACACTACTGAAGATCACTTGACAATTAATGCTTCTGACTCTATCTTGATTGAATCCTCTCGAGATGAGGTGCCCCTTACTGCTGATGATGTCTTTGCTAAGGTTACTACTGTTGTAGACTCTTATGTCCCCTTGGCTCCATCATCCGTTGCTCCTGATCCTCAGCTTCGCTCTTCTCCTACCAATGTTGCTCTTCTTCAGCAGTAGTCTACTGTGTTTCTGCAACAACAGTCTGTTGGTGTTCTGTTGCAATAGTCTAGCAGTGTCTCTACAGGGTCTCCCCCGCCTGATTTGTCTTTGAATATTCCTAATGATAGTGTTGCCTAGACGGTTGTTTGTCGCAGGTGGAAAGGAAAATCTACCCCCCTTCCCCAGCCCCCCCTTCGTCAAGTTGTGGATTCTCCCCACTCTTGAGTGAAAAATAAATTGAATGAATGATTCAATAATCGAATGATTACATTGAACGATAGACACACGTATATATAGAGGTTACAAGATGATGTTCTATAATTAGAACATAATGTTGAAGTAAAAGATTAAAGAGCTAAACATTAAATTAAGCATGAAAGCTAAATTAAGTGTGAAAGCCAAATTAAGCTTAAAAGCTAATTAACTAAAAAGAAAAAGCTAAATGCTAAATAAATCTTAAAAGCTAATTAACTAAAAAGCTAAATGAGTCGACAACTAAAAATAGAAGATGACCACTAAAAATAGAAGATGACCATTATAGAATATATTAATATTATTTTAACACCCTCCCTAATGGTCATCGTACTCAATACCCTACAGAAAACATTGCAGGTGTTATCATCACACATGCAAAGAACACTTTGCTGCTACGAAGACCCTCCCAGGATCTGCAGAATGTAAATGGCCAAGAGTACCAAAAGCCATCCAAGCAAATGTAGCCTTCACATGTGAATTAGAGATCTGGCACACGCAAATTACAGAAGCCTAAAACAATGATTTTGAGGAAAAAATCAGCAAACCCTTTTGCAGAAGAGTACCAACTCCAAAACTAATTGCAAGATACCAAGGTTGCAGATGTTCGCCCTGACAGGTGCGACCCAAACTGACTGCAACAAAGCTCGATTTTTTAGGAGAAAAATTGATCAAAACCAGAGAACTTCCGGAATCATAAATTTCACATAAACTTCGTGTATTACAAATGATTTTTGAGGAAAAAACCGTAAAAACCAGCAAACAATTTTTGAAGAAAAAATCATGAAAACCTAGAAATCCCACACAAGCTTTGTGGATGAGAGATAACTAAAATCTTACGCAAATATCGCGGAATACAGATGAGATAATTTTTAAGAGAAAATTATAAACCCTGCGAACAATTTTTGAGGAAAAAATCACGAAAACCCTCCCATGATTTTTTGTGGAAAAAAAAAGAAAACCGACAGACAATTTTTCAGAAAAAAAATCATGAAAACCCTGGGACCTGTAAGACGAGGTCTGGCCTAAATCAATCTGATAAAGGTAACGATATTCAGATATTGTGAACATGCATTGTTTCCAAGTGTTGTGGTTGAGGCCACTAAACTTCTAACTGTGTTCCAACATGATGTTGGTCAAAGATGCCATCATGAAAATGGAGGTTGAACGAGGTCAACCTAGTGAAAGCATGAGACAGAAGAATCTGACTCAAAATCAGAATTGAAGCAGTTGCTGAAAAAATTGAAACCTTTGGAGGAGAATTCTGGCACAAATTCTCGGGCACAAATTTCGAGGTTTGCAAGAAACCTAGAAAATAAGAAAAAAAATGCAAACTTAAAACAACATAAACGGTGCCTAGAAAACGGCAAAATTCCCAACGTCCACAAAATTAGCTGAAATTGCAAACTGTTTTTAAATTCCAAGGAAAATTCGTTGGCACAAAATTTGAGGCACAGAAAACGAGGCACCCATAAAAATCTGAGACCAACCCAAAAAAGCTCTCGAAAAACCCACCAAGAATCTGAAAACAGAAAGTAGATCCGACGGCTCAAAAATTGAGGCATGAAAAACGATGCACCCAGAAAAATATGACAATGACCCAATTGAGGTCTCAAAAAACCCACCAAGAATCTGCAACCAGAACAAAATTTCGACTTGAACTAAAGGGTCAAAACCCTAGTCAAAAATTGCAGAAACCCTAGGAAAATTTTCAACCCTGCAAAAAAAAACCTCCAGGTTGCAGGCCCGAAAATCTCCAGAACCCTAAAAAAACATGAACTGCTGCCCAGCACAAATAAATTCGCCCACGAACCAAAAACCCTCAAAACCCTCAAAAAGCCTTCAAAAAAGCAAAACCGTTTTTTTATAAAAAAACAATAAAAAAAAAAATCTGAAAAATATTCTAGAAAGAAGGCCATGAATTTTTATTAAAAAATTCACCAAACTTTAAAGAATCCCATTGACCCGCTCTGATACCATGAAAAATAAATTGAATGAATGATTCAATAATCGGATGATTACATTGAATGATCTACACGTATATATAGAGGTTACAAGACGATGTTTTATAATTAGAACATAACGTTGAAGTAAAAGATTAAAGAGCTAAACGCTAAATTAAGCGTGAAAGTCAAATTAACTAAAAAGAAAAAGCTAAATGTTAAATAAAGCTTAAAAGTTAATTAACTAAAAAGCTAAATGAGTCGACAACTAAAAATAGAAGATGACCATTATAGAAGATATTAATATTATTTTAACATTGAGTTGGGTTGGTTTGTTGATGGTTTGACGGGTGGGTTTGTTTGACCTGTCTAATTTTGTTTGTTTGGGGTTTACACCCTTGCTTGGTCTGTTTATTTCAGTTAGCCTGTTAGCTTTGTAAAGGCTCAGCACCCTTGTTATCGTCGTTTTATTTATCAAAAACACCCTTGTAGGTTCCAAAATGGAAGATTTGGAAGAGTGTGGAGACACATCAAACATGAAGCAAATTTTGTTAGATTTTCTTGTGTTCTAAACTAAGGAATTGCATGTGAAGTAGATGTGATAGTAAGTAAAATAGGAAATTTGAACACTTTTTTGTTTCTCTTAACACTAAAAATACCAATGAATATGAATTTTATATAAAGATTAGGCAATGATAGTCAAAATGTAAAGGGTGAATAACATGATATCCCCCAATGTGACCCAAAAGATGTATTACTCTAAGCTCATGGTCAAATTATAATAATTAAATAAGCATAGCCCTTAATATCTTATCGAATTGTGAAATAAGCAATATGGGTATCATACTATCACGTCATTTGGCATAAATGATAAAACCAATGATAAATTGACATGTGATCTTAAAATATGTCAATGAGTATAGATAGGTGTCATGGATCCATTTGTAATAATGTCCATAGATAAGTATGAAGGTATAAATAAGTTATATCTAAGGATGTAATTATTAAAGTTAGATAATGGTGCAATAAAGATTATAAATAATGTGGGCAAGGTGTGATGACTCCTAGTGTAAGATATAGCAATAAAGACATAAGACTCGTGATGCTCTCAAGTGTAATAGAAAAATGGGAGTGCTTAGCTTAGTGCCTCCAAATGAGATTGAGGGGGAGGTAATAAGCACAATGCCCCATGCAAATGCAATAAGAACACATAAGACATGAGGTTTAAGGCATTATGAACCCCAAGTGGAAGGAAGTGGCAATGAAAGTAAAACATGTCCGAGAAGACATGATGCCTCCTAGTGTAAAGATATGGCAAAGCAAGCTTAATGGTCTTGCCTATAAGTTTGGGCATGTTTCTTTTCAATTTTGAGGCATTAATATGAACAAAGGGCTACACATTAGTGACTCTTGGGAACCAATCATTCACATGCTCTAGGTTCATAATGAAAATAATTAGTAAGCACATACCAATAATTAATATGTTAATAAAATTTGCTTGTTAAAGTTAACTAGGCATTAGTTATTGGATTTTGATATCATAATATGTTTTGTTCCAACTTATCTGTAAGAGGAACCCTTGCTATAATCTTATCATTCATCTTGACATGTCTTAAAAAACATTCCATAATGCTCTTGGAAGTAAGTTAATGATATTATGAATTATGTATGTTTGAAGTCTCTAATGAAGATTTTGCAACAATATTATGTTATGGCATATATTAGTCTTCGTATTAGAATTTCATGTTTGTAATATTTATTTAGTAAATTCATTGTTATTCCCAATCAAAGCATGAATCCTATTTTCCAAATGCACTAGAATCATTTTTCACATCATCATTAACTAGTGGATTGAACAGTGTTATACATATGTGTTTCAAAACAATGATACAATTCTCATTATTGTTTATATGCTTATGATTATGTGTCCAACCACCTAAGAATAATTAGGACTAAAGCAGCGAATCACCTACCTAACAAGGATGTGGATTGAGTAGGAAAGAAACTATAATAATTTATACCTACATTGCTAATCACATAGCAAGGACGAATTATTCAAAATCGCTTCAAACTTCTCGTGCGTCATCTACCCTCATTGCTCAATCAGTGGGCTATGTGGAGATTCTTGCCACTAAACAAGTGGTGAATTATGTGCTACTTATGACTTCCTTGCGTGAAATTTCTTCATCATCGCTTGAGAAGAATTAGGACGAAGCAGTGATGGAAGGACATTTGCCTCTCTCCATGTTTGGTAGAGTTTGAAAAAAATGTTTTTGGGACAATTGTTCAAAGGAAAAAGAGATCTTCCTAAATCTGCTTCAAAATCCCATACCCAAGTTAAGGGTGTGAAGATTACAAGAAAGGTGTCAGGCATTGTGTAGGTTATTTCTTTGTTGGTGGTTTCCCCTTCTGATGCTTGGCTATAATTGTGTTATTTAGTTTTGTGTCTTGTTTTGGGTTAGCTAGTGTTCTACTAACATTTTGTTGTAATTGAGGTTCCAATAAAAGCTTTTTACCAATTAAAGTTGTGGGATGTTGTGGGGCAGCTTGGTTGTGATTTTACTATTGTATATAGTGTATGTGTTGGTTGACAATTGTTTTTAAGGGTTCCAAGGCCCTTTTAAAACCTATTTTACCCATATAATAAAAAACAATTCATACCTCCTATAATGGGGTGAAAAGTGAATGATGGAGAGATCAAGAGGAAAGCTTTTCTTCCCTCTGAGGAGAGATGAAAGTTACAGTGCAAATTTCCCTTCAAACACTTTATCCACATTACATTTAAAAGAGGGGGGGAATTCACTAGATCCAATCTAGGAGAGAGATTGAATACTAAATGAATTGATAATGGTGTGAAATGACAAGTTAACCCCTCTTTTGTAATGAGTAATGGTTGAATTATGTGTTTTGAGACTAAGTGTAAAAGTAGTAAGAACTGATTATAACTTGAAATGGAAGTGTGGGATGAAAATGTGCACCTAGATCTGGCTATAATATGTCGAGACGAATCTGCCCTGCGAATTTGAGGAAAAGTTGTGGGGACCGTGATGAAAGTGCACACGATCCTCCGAAAAAATCCGTGAAACAAAAAAAGGGTTTTTCCGCCTCTGTAAATGGAGTCCAAATTTGCAAATACAACTGCGCACCTGCAACCTACACACAGAAAATAGAGGAAAAGGGGGTTGGTATTGTGGGTTTGCCTTCTACTTGCAAGTAAATGTAAATGGAAGACTGGAATGTAAATCACCTCAAGGGAGGTTGTAGATAGAATTGCTTGTGTGAAATTGAATGTTGAAAGGGATCTCCTCTTCAATAGTTGAATCCTTGACTTGAATGCAACACATAGCCTTGGAGGGAGACTTGAGAATGCTCAATGCTTGAATGCTCTTGTATGCTTGATTGCTTGAACTTATGCCCACTTTTCGCTTATTGAACTCATGCCAATGAGAGGAAAAATGTGACACATATATTCGTCAATTAGGGTTAATTGATTGATTTTTTGTCATAGGCCAAAATAGGGAAAGTTTTCCTAGTGAAAATGCAAAGATAGGACAGAGGAGGCCCCAAAATAGGGCAGGGATGGGCGCCACACCCCTATCTTGCCCTTATCTCAGGACAGGAAGCAGGTTCAAGTAGTGCGGGGGGCAGAAAAAGTGCAGTTTTCGAGGATTGAGCAAGTCTTGGGTCTCCTATCAGGCTTGGGAATTTGATTCACCAACGTGAAGACCC
The DNA here is from genome assembly GCF_030272615.1 of Cryptomeria japonica. Taxonomy (NCBI): domain Eukaryota; kingdom Viridiplantae; phylum Streptophyta; class Pinopsida; order Cupressales; family Cupressaceae; genus Cryptomeria; species Cryptomeria japonica. The sequence goes on from NC_081407.1 coordinate 417,484,772, forward strand.
TAATGTGGTCGAAAATTGCAAGGGTCACAATTTTATGACACTACATTTAGCCCCCAACTTAGCGGGAGTATAAGCGTACGCCAATACTATCGGTAAAGTACAAGGAAACAAGATTGAAAGACTTCCATCACATCAAAGAGGCAAGATGCACCAAGCCCCCAATAGACTAGGTATCTTACGACATCGATTGACAAAGTAAAAGGGAAAATCAAGAGAGAGAACCATGACAGCAAGTAGCAAGGTTCCCCTCACTATGAGTCATGACAAGCAAGGATACAAAAAAATTACAAAGCAAAGCCCAATTCACTAAGTAACTTTAAGTATCAAGAAGGAAAATATGAGCGGAATGTATGCCCCCACGTTAAAGCGATTGTGCACGCCTTATCGGGAGCGATTGTTTTAAGGTAGGATACACCCAAGAGAAAAACAGAAAGAGGGAGCACGTTATTGCAAGGATTTAACCCCCAATCGAGTAATAAACCCAAGGATAATGAACACAAAACACGAGGTAGTTTCGCTTTCCTCGAGGTCAGTATGTTGTATGATAACTCATGTATATCATATATGTATGTGCATATGATAATTGTCATTCCCCAAAGAAAGGACACTACCTTGGAAGAAAGGGAATAGAGGATGTCTTTTGAGTCAACATGAAAGAGACCAAAAGAGATCTCAATGCTTTGTATCGTCCGCAAGTAGACACTAAGGGAAAAATAGAAGAACGGGGATACACAAAAGAATAGTTACAAAAAGCAAGAGAGGAGAGAAGGAGAAGATCTACAATGCTAATGTTGCTAATCTAGCATGTCATCCACCTCTCAATCTTCTTAATCATTATTTCAGGAAGGCGAGCAACACGCCAGAGGAGTAACATCGAGCATAACAGATGGAGCTATCACAAGATCCAAACAAGGACTATGCTCATGTGCTAAGTAACTTTGTTCGATTCTAGGATCTAGGATTAGGGTTTTTGAAAATTCAGCTGATAAATGCTTGTCCACATCAACATATTCATAGTCACTATTAGAAGCATTAGGAGTTGTATTGCCATTATGAATAATATTTTCACTCATTTCTTCATCAAGATTTATAGAAAGAGGAGCACGAACACGAATAGGAGTAAAACCATCACATGTTTTTGCAATTTATGATTTGGAGATGTAGGTTCAACATCTTGCTTAGGAGAAAAGGGAATCATGTCAATTGCTGGAGTCTTGGGAGATTGGATGTTTTGAGGAACGGCTTCACCAGTTCGAGCACGACGCCTTCGTCAACGCTCTCTCGCACAACGATTTCGTTGAGTCTTAGTGAAAGACTGAGAAGGAGGAGCATTTGTTGAAGGAAGAATAGTATCCTCTTTGATAATTGAAGGTTTAGGTTGAGGTCTTTTAGGTTGGACAAGAGGAGAGGCGGGCCTCTTCTCTCTATAAGAGGAAGGAGGTGGAATTGCACCATATAAAGGAGGAATATTAGGTGTAGGAAAGAGATCTGGTCCATCATGGGGAGGTTGTACAGGTCTAACCTTAGAAGAAATATTGTTGTTCATTTGAGAAGGCATAGTTACATCCATAGGAATAAATTGAGAAAGATTAGTCCTATTCGTTAGGGGAAGGATTTCATCTTCAAGAAGGATGGGAATGTCAATTGTTGGGGATCTAGGTTGACTTAAGGATAAGATCATATCTTTCTTCCATTTTTGATAAGATTGGAAAAGAGCAACGCTCCTTTGTGACGCTCCTTTTGTGGAAGAGATTTAAATTGCTTAGGCCAAAAGAAATCAATAGGAACACTAGGGCTTATTTCGAATGGTCTAAATAAGTTATGGTTAACAGTTATGATTTCTGCATTGTGGAGAAATCTCAAACACTTATGAATTGGAGAAGCAATAGCCTTCATGGAAGATAGCCAAGGATAACCCAACTTCACACGAAATTGCTTAGAAGGAATGATCACAAAGTTGGCATCCATAGATTTAGTATGAGCTTCAATAGGGAGGGTGATAGAACCAATGGTAGGACGAGAGAATCCATCAAATAACTTCACAACCACATCAGAGGCATCATAAATTGGTTTATGCAATCGTAAAGTGAAAAGATACTCCTCAGTGATGACATTACCCATGCAGGAGGGATCAACAAGAGCACCACGGCAAGGTATGTCCTTAACCTTCACAACTATGTATAGAGGCCCATCAAGTGCTCTAATGGTCTCACTAGGGTCAAATGTGATACATAAGTCCTTAGATTTCCTTTATTTCTCTACCATATTCAACAAATTCTGAACTGTAGTAGTCATATCAGAAGGAGAGAAAGAGGTACGTTCAGTTTTGTGTCTTGTTTTGGGTCAGCTAGTGTTCTACTAACATTTTGTTTTAATTGAGTTTGCAGTTCCAATAAAACCTATTTACCCACTAAGGTTGTGGCTGTTGTTGTGGGGCAGCTTGGTTGTGATTTTGCTATTGTCTATAGCTTTTGTGTTGGTTGACATTTGCTGAGCCTATTTTACCCATATTATTAAAAACAATTCATAGCTCCATGCAAGGCAGCTTTCTTAGTAATCTATAAAATGAAGAATTGGGTAAAGGTGACTATACAAAAGAAAGGATTGCATGCTCTACAAGGAGAAAGGAGATGAATAAGGAGATTATTTGGAGGTAAACTACTTTTTGTAAAGGTGTTCAAAAACATAATCATGTCAATCGTTTTCAAAACCTATTATTCATTCCATTTGTATTGTCTCCAAAAGGTTCCCAAATTGTGGCCTTTGAAGGGCTGCCCTTTAGATGCTTTGGGTGAAATAAAATTGGGCATAAGGTTGTTGAGTGTCATTCCCTTAAGATAGTTGTATCTTCTTGTTTTCATTTACATAAATGGATTCCAGAAGCTGTTATATCAAATGAAGACATTGTGTGGAGGAATGATACATGTTTTATGGGAAGACATAAAAAGGACTGTTGAATCCGTTTCAGCCTCTTTCTAGAATTTCTCAGGGAGATTTGGCTGAGGGCTATTCATATTTTTAGTAGATGCAGGGCATCTTGGAACACATGTCATTAAGGTGCAATAGCCCTTCCCTTGGATAAAGGTGGTTTGTCTCTAGCAGATCTTCAAACCGCTTCAAGTTTTTGGGAGTTCCTACGGGGTTTCAATTTAGGAGCTTATATTTTCAGAAAACCCCAAGAAGTGTAGAGGCTGGAAATCTCAAATAGAGAAACTACAGTAGAGAGCTATGAAGACAACTAGCACATCTCAATGGACTATGGAGTATCTCTTAACCTGCAAGGGTAGGTGATCATTGATTGTTGCCTCCTGAGTTGATTTTTTATATTTAGATGGATATTTCCTATCTTCCTTGTAACTATTTAGTAAGTTCTAATCTTGTTTGAGTTTGTGAGACCTTTTGTTGTCTCCTTTGAACTTCAAATTTCTAGATTTTGTCTTTTTAGGATTGGTTATTTGGCAAATTCTAGCTTTTCTTACGTATATCCCTAGATGGTTTGTTTCCAGTAGCATGGGCAGTTCTTGACTCAACTAAAGGATCAGAGCCTCAATAGTCTGTTTCCCTGTGAGAGTTTCAGGATGCTGCTACCAAAGACACATACAAAGAACTTCAGTATAACACATGATAGCGTCTCCCCCTTGGCTCTAGCTTGATACTATTGCTTATATCCGAATCTGCTCTGTTGCCACATACAGATCCAATTTTGGGCTTATATGTGAATAGATCTAGCAGCATGCTAGTCTTTACTTTCTATGCTTCGATGGCAGATAAACAGATTTACAGTTTGTAAGCTTATAAAATCACTAATAAGACGATGGTTTTATAAATAGAATCTGAGGGTTGTTAATTCACTCTAAATTTCAAATTATGATTTCACTTCTTTGTTTTTATATAAACAACTTGTTCATAGAAACAAGTAACTATGATTCTCCCATGGTTTACAGTAGTTGCAACCTGTGAGCTATCTGGCTTTACAATTTACTCTTTATAGTTAGAAGATAGTTTTTCTTTTCAATTTAACTAGAATAAATTAGTTACAAGGGCAACATATTGTCGTCACTAATCCTTTTAATTTATGTATATAATATATGATCTTATCTAAGATAAGCAATCTATTATTTTCACTTCTGTAATTAGTCATTTATAAATCCTGTTGAAAACTTGTTCATAATATCCGAGTAAATACACATTTTGTGCCTGTTTATTAGTCAAACTCAATTCAACAAATTAATTACTAGACATTTTAGCTTTACCAGATAATTAGGCACTTTATCAAAGCTTAATCAAGCGCTGTACTTGAAAGGAATAAAAATGGTAGTAAGAGTCGTATTACTCCACACACCTAGATTACAATGAATTTGAAGATAGTCAACACAGGTTGAAGTTTAACTGTAGTACAAAGAATAATATGGTCGCAATGTCAGACCAAACCATTCATTTGGAAATTTGAAATACAAATCCCATTTTCCTTTTACCTTTCTTCACAGATTCTTCAATGATAAAAGCAAAAATACACCAACCCGTTGGCTAGTGTGGTAACAATTTTTTTACAAAGCAAAAACCTTTGCGTATAAAGAAGAAAAGAAAGATTAAATAATGTAGCAAATGGAACCACTATGATTGAACATCTGCAATCCCATTGTCAAAGCTAATGAGATTAAGGCTGGAACGCTACAAAGTGAACATGTGGAAGCCATAATATTTGTACATGCTATAATACAAAATATGTTTTATTTGGTACCTCATCCTGGGAAGATACAGAGCACTTAATGTTGTTGCTAGTACCTCTCCACAAACTCATTTAATATTTTCTTCAGGTTCTGTGCACAAATAAAAAATATTTCCAGATTTCTTGATCAATTTGCGATTCCAAATATGCACAAAGGTATATATGAAAAACAATTTTAAAACATTTGTGATATAAAATAGAGTAGTTCAAATCAAGCTTCTGAAATTCCATATAGAACTTACTTCCAATTCTTCATGGAGCACAGTGAATACCTTCTTCATCCTCTTATGCCTCTGCACACAGAAAGTTTATGTGGTATCTATGTCATTAAAACATCAAAATTTTAAATAACTCCTGCATCACACTTTAAAGAATAAGATTGAAATGTCCATGATTTATGTGTGGGTTCCCAAATTTCAAATGAAAAGAAATTCAAAAGTTTCAATTTTAATTTTAAAATGTGAAGTTATGTTTTTGATTAAAAAAGCAGCAATAACTAGGGCGCCGACCCTTTACATAGTCAGAGACTATCAAAAAATACAAATGCAACAACAAAACCTCACAACTCAAGGAGGGGTAGGGACACCCGCACCAGGAGGGGTTTGGGGGGGCGAGGAAAATTTCCCCCTTCGCCTGCAACAAACAACAGTCCAGGCAATATTGTCCTTGGGACCATCAAGAGGGTGATCAAGTGGTAAGGTCCCTGCTTACCACAAAAATGTGAAGTTATGTTACAAATTATGTAAACTATTTAGGTATTAAAACCAGTAATGGCATTGTTTGCTTTTTGTTTATCCCCAAACTCAAAAAATTTAGGCAACTTAGGCAAGTATAGATGCAACTGTATACACCATAAATAAGCATATACTCTTTTTGTTGCAAGGACACATAAACTTCCCATTGATCTTGGCTAAGCCTGAGATCAAGGCATAACAAACTTGGAGACCTAGAGCCTATTTGGGGTCTTAGAATTCTTTTAGGACTTTGCCCCCCCTGCCCTTCATTTCATCAATTCATGAAGTCACATGTCAATTTGGTCCATATTGAACTACCATTTGACTCACTATGACCCACTGGACATATTCGTAGAGTGACATACATGTCATTAAACCTTATGTATAGCCAACATTTCCATCAAATGAGATACATCATCCCTAACCACAATTTAAGGGCATATTGTAGGAGTTGATAGGTGACTTCCCAACACCCCCAAGATCCTTGCAAGAACGAAATAACTTCCACAAGAGAATGGCAAGATATCTTGTATAACAATACATAGATTGATAATGGTTGAATATGAATACAAATGTACATAGGCCTTGCTTATATAGGCAAGCGCATGACGTAGGAGTACACAAGATCTTGACATGTGTCTTAATCTTATGTGACGAAACAACTACCCTTGATACAAACATTAAATGCATGATGCAATATTAAATGACCTATTTGCAAAAAAAAATAATGAGGCATCGCCCCATTATAACTAACTTCTAGAAATGCCACCTAGGATAACTTAGGATGATGCAACCTAACTTAAATGCAAGCTAGGACCTAAGTAAATTTAACATGTGAATAGGTTCTAACTAAGAACTAGCTATAGGATATAACCACATTCACACCAACACCCCCCCTTAAGTGCAACCTAGCGAGTGAAATTATTATACAAATGATGCAAGATGATGATGCACTATACAACATGATGCAAGATGATGATGTACTATGCAACATGATGCAAGACAGTTCCCAGACTCGGACTCGGCTCGGACTCGGCTCGGACTCGGCAAGGCTGACTCAGCAAAAAAAAAAACCCTTGAAATTAAGAGATTTTTAACAATTTAAAACTTGTTTCATACACCCATTATTGAATAAAGCCCAATTATAATGTGTGCTAGCTTGTTATGCCATGAAAAGCATGCTTGTAGAGTATCTACTTGTTTGGGGCTTTTGTTTAGTATTTTCTTCGGCCAAATTGAAATTCTGGGAGCACCAACATGAGGCATCATGAACATCTTCACTTGGAAACTGTAATGAGTGCTTGTGTATGGTAGCATTAAATAGAGTGCTTGTTGAACTTAGGTTTTACCTTGGGACTATAGTTGACCTTGGTATTTCTTGGACCTCTTAGTTTTTAAGCTATATATATGTTGGATGGAAGGGGGAATTGTGAGGCCAAAAGGGTTTGAAAATATGCTCCTCAGAGACATGTCCCTTGCCAAAAATAACCTTGTGCCCCATGGGGGGATTTTTTGGGATGTGGGGACAGGTAGGAAATGTCCCCAACTCACCCCCTTTTTTCAAAATTTTAAGAAACATCCCCGTTGTGAGGTACTCACACATCGCCCCATTGCAAATGAAGACCCCCACTTTTTGCTTTCTAGGGTTAGCTCTTTTAGTTTCTTTGTTGGTTGTTTTATTGTCTTAGCCTTTGCATTGAAGGGATTGAGTTTCTCAAAGGTCATCAAGTCAGGTGGATCTCCTCAAGGTGGAGTGAAGGAGGTTAGGTCAATTGAGTGATTAGGGGTTATTTAGATCATTCCTAGGGTTTTTGTGTATTATCCGGTCACGCTTCAAGTTGCTAAATCAAACCTTGGTTGAATGCAGAGTGTCCTCCTAGGTCCAATCCCTTACATCAAGGTCAGAGTGAACTCGCCTTAAAAGTCTGGAATGTCATCCTGATCCTGAAATGGCCTGAAATTTGACTAAGTCTGGAAATTTGAAGGATCCTCCAAAAACTAGATTTTGCATTATAACTCATGGAGATCCGAAACCACTCTCAAACATCCTAACAATATATATGGAATATACCTTAAAGTATAAGATAGAGAAAAGACCTAAGGAAATGCCACTTATACTTAAATGTTATATTCCATATATGAATCCTGATGAAGAGACTAACTTGTCAATTTTGTTTTTTGCAAGTCAAAACATTGACCTGTCGTGGCCGAGTCTTGCAGCTCGGACTCGGCAAGTTTTGCCATAACTCGCCTAACTCGCGAGTCAGGCGAGTTGTGGTCAAAACTCACCGAGTCCAAGTCTCGAGTCAGCAAAACTCACCGAGCTTGGCTCGACTCACCTGACTCGCGGCGAGTTTGGGAACTCTGATGCAAGATGATGATGCACTATGTACAAAGCAAATGATCTCTCACAAACGGAGAAAAGGAGAAAACCTTGTGGGACAAAACTCCTCTCCAAAAAAACGATAACGCAAATAAAATCACATGATAAAATGAGTGATGTATGGAGGCCTTAATATTAATACCCCCCAACAACTACATCCATCACAAAGATACAATCGATAGCCCCCCCATAGGAGGTAAAGAGAGAGACTATATAGACCCCCATAATGAATACTCTCCTAGAAAATAGTGTCTAAAAACATGATGCCATGCATACAAACAACTTGTCACCCAACAGAAGAAAAAAAACCAAGAATGAATACAAGGATGCTCCCCAATCCGGATAGGAATTAGTAGGAAGCTAAATCCAAATGTAGGATCATGATGTCTCTAAACAACACTCATTTCTCCTTGTCCATGTTGATGAGGCCACAATCTAATCGGGTACATGCCCAATCAATGAAGACAGTGACAACCTGGAACGATGCGAAAATGGATATAGAACAAGCTCCAAAGACAAATAGGACAACTAGATCGGTCATCAAAGAGGAGGGATATCTCCTCAAATATGAATGTCCTCCATCACATATATGAAAGACAAATATATCCATCTCAAGTTCAATCAATCTCCCTTCATACAAAGGACACTACAAGCACTCTATGGAGTAAACTCTGGAACCCTCAAATCTCAGCAATCAAAGGACCGGATACATCTATCTGAAAACACTCAAGAACTCTTGATCAGGGAGTCTCAAAGGAATCATGATATGCAATTAGAACTAGTCCTTCTGTAAGGATCAACTAGAAAATTCTCAATCTAGCACAACCCTGGAATCTATGATGCAACACGTGATTTACTAATGATCTAAAACTGAAATGACGTGCAAAGATCAAAATAGCACCTTCTCAAGTGACAAGATATGCAAGTAACACATCTAGGACCCATTGGGTGATATCTAATACTAAAATGTACTTGGGGCTGAATCTGGAAAAAGTGCATGGATAGAATGATAGAGCTCCTCAATGCCTTTCTAACACTGCAAGAATCACGAAAATCATGGCAAAAAGCCATGAGCTCGAGAGTTCAAAATGAAGATCTAACTTCAACTGATAAAAAAAGGCAACAAAAAAAACCTAGCAAAATAACATGATCCATCGCAAAGGTGGCGAAACCAACTTTCCAACGATATCTTGTTTGTGAAAAACTAACGCCATATGCCCAAGTAATGCTGATTTTCCCATTGAGAATCAACTGCACAAATACGAAAAAAAAATTAACACCTAGGAGTCGGCCCCCTAGGTGCCCATATGACCATGTCGCTAGTAGAGGCAAAAAAATAGCCTGCCACCAGTGACAAGGGGTGTCGTCGAGGCAAGCAGCACTAATAGAGGCAATTGGGTGGCAAGCCATATAGGTCATGCCACCTCAAGCTATAAGCTCATGCATATGCATGAAACCCTAGTAATAATATATGTCAGCCATTACAAAAAAACATTATAAAATGTATTTTGTACCGCCCAATGAAAACCGCCAGCCAAGCAAGCACACTGCTCAAACAAGGCATAAAATGCACCATGCAAGAGGAAAGTTCGCGGGTCGACCCAAAAAACCACACCAAGTATGCGTGCAGCCAAGAAAAACTCCAATGCAAGCCTCAGATATGGAATGTGCCCTTCATATGAATGGTCACAAGCAACTCCACATGGGCCAATAAAAAATGGACTTGTGAAATAAACATCAACCAAGGCACAAATCATGGAGACCAATTTGTGGTACAGGCTCAGCAGACAGCTGATGCTCCATCCACTCAGCAATGAAAGCCTACAACTCCCAAACAGTGATGACCAAACACATGCGAGCAAATAAAGCATCGTCGAGCAAATCAATCGCGCCAGATCTGACCACACAAAATATAAACCAAAGCCAAAATAGCATCTGTCACAAGTAATAAGAAGAAGCCCACCAATCATAAAAGAAATCGACCAATAACCAAGAAGTTGTTGCAGTCTGCAATCAACCAATGGATCCACCACACATAAACTCTGATCCCGATAAGACAGACAGGCTTGCAGACAACCATGGCGGAGAAGAATTGCCCCCCGAGCTAGGAAAGATCAAATCCAAGTTAGTTGTGGAAACGGGAGCATAGGTTTAGCAATTAGCACCACAAAGCAAACATGCAGCCAGGTAGACATAGCCACGAACAAAATGTACTGTTGAAAAGGGGACACTCGTATTAAAATTACCCCAAAAAGGTACAAATCCACAGACCAAAGACAGTGCAGATAGGACTCCAGTGAGGTACAATGACATCAGCCAATTGTAGAATATGACAAAAAACAAGAGAATATATGACTGGGGGGCATTTTTCTGCGGCAATCTACCTAGAGACATGAGGATTCAAGTACCACTATTGTTGAGACATGGACCAGCTAGGACTCGAACCTAGGACCTTCCATACGCTGCTGGAGTGCTCTACCACTGAGCTACTGGCCCCTGTTGGACCAGTCCATCGTCGGTCCGGGTGTGGCTTATTTCCAACACCAACACCCCCCCTTAAGCCACACCTCTCGTGTGCTTGGGGCTCCTAGCCTGGACCTGGCTCTAATACCATGTTGAGACATGGACCAGCTAGGACTTGAACCTAGGACCTTCCATACGCTGCTGGAGTGCTCTACCACTGAGCTACTGGCCCCTCTTGGACCAGTCCATCGTCGGTGTGGGTGTGGCTTATTTCCAACACCAACAACTATGGCTAGAGACACCATTAAAATTTGGAGAAATGAGTAAATGAATAAGGATACTATATTTTAAGTAAAATTTTGTAATGCCCCCCTTTTGACATTAATGGATCATGGGTCCACTCCCCTAATTGGTAGCTTTGAGTAAGTGGATATCAACATAGGATTAGTAGATAGATATATAAATTATAACTTGCAAGTGTTGTTTAATATAAATATAAAAATTACAAAAAAATTGTTCTTGGAGTATTTCTGTGTTTAGTACTTGTGCATTTAGTTGAGGTTCTTATAGTGCCATCAACGCCCATACCTAGATAATTTGAGGAAGTTATAAGAAAAAGGTTACTATATGTTAGTGAGTATAGAGAAACCAAATATCAACTAAGGCAACAATGGAAATGAAGTCACAAGAAGATAAGGAACTAAAGATTTTCAACATGATGAGATCCTTGAAGGTTGGCCAGCAACAGCTCATCAATATTTTTGCTTGGGGAATGCAGATGCACAGGCCAAACAATGCCAGCATGCACTCACGAATACCAAACCTACTGAGAGCCACTTTCTTGCAGAGAAAAGCCATACCACAGGAAGAGGATATGGACAACCAATAGGAGGATAACTTGGATGCTCTCCATGTTTGAATATGAGGCAAAAAGAATTGGGTTTTAAACAAACATCTGCTTCGTGAACTTTTGTGCATTGAGGCCAAAAAACAAAACCAAGAATGAAAGGAGAAACATCTCAAACCAACCTCACAAAGATCTACAGGGCAAATTGGGGAAGCTCACCAACCCCTCATTTGATGGATCCAACAAAGATTCAATCCAAGCTTCGATCAAAAGTTGAAAATCCACTTCTAACTGAGTCCAATTATTACTGAAAATGAGCAAGATAAATCTAGAGACCAAAAAAAAAGATTAGAAATGAGTCAACAAGACGAGAAGAAGATGAACTACAATTGTAATTCAAATTCGAAGCTGAGGAAAGAAAGTTTAAGGAAACATTGGATTTACAAAGAAAATTTGAAGAGGCAAATCAAAAGTGCCTTGCAGAAATAAGTAAAAAGCAAGTGGAAGAAGAAAGACAATGGTGTTTGATGAAAGAGTCCAATTCAAGTATTACAAAACCTTATCTCAATATACAGGAGATAACAAATATTGTAAATGAGTCCATGGATAGCTATTCTTATCAGCAGAAAATGTTAGTGGATGCCAACTCTATGCCACCAGGGAAAAAAATATTTTCTTTTGGAAGTTATCCCAGAGTAGCATCTACGTTTATAGAGGGAGAGTCTAAGAGTTATTCTAGACATCACGAGAAATGTGTAAGTGTTGGAAAAGATAAAATTTTATATTGGTTCCTTTAGGCAACAAAACGACCAGGCAATGAAGATATCTGATCACATTGATAAGGGTTCATTGAGGGACAACAAGAGCAGATTGACATGAACACAGACAACAAAATTTCAGGGGAGGTTGTATTCCTTGAAAGCATGCTGGTGAAACAAAGAATCAAGAGGCACAGATTGTGGAACTTTAATTAGCATTCTTATCCTAGGAGTGGTGGAAATAATTCCCCATAGGAAACAAAATGTGACAGATTCTCTTCAATTGGGTAAAAGGCACGAGGGCACAGAAGTAGGCAAAAGCTTGTCATTCAACTACTAAAACATGGCACATATACATACATCCCTAAGGTCTCTTCAAAACATGTAAATAGTTAAGTTACTAAGAATAGTGTAACAAAAATGCCAAATTCACATCCACATAATCCTTTACCTATACCTATCTCCAATAGACACAAGGTAGACAAACTAATGCAACATAGGCAATAATAGCCTTAAAGCAATGTGTGATGCTTAATGAGAAATCTAGGGTTGCTTCAAGACTTCAAGTAAAACCCAGTTGACGACACTAAGACAGCTTAATGTTAAAGAAGAGGACAAAGAACATTTTCAAGTGGACCTTGAGCAAGCAATTTACCAAAGCCTTGATGCCTATAATACCAAGCACAATTCTTACAAGCTTTTGCTTTTCCTAATTCATCTGAATTTCATATTCGGATCTTTTTTTCTACCTTTTTCTTGGCAAGTTTCTTTCCCTATTCAGTGCATAGACTGACTTCAAATTCTTTACCTCTAATCTTTAGTCATTGCTTTATTCCTTCTCTTCACCCTTTTGAGTGAGTGCTAACCAGAAACATCCCTTCCCAACGCAGGAAACGGATAGGAAACGCTCAGGGTACAGCAAAATAATGTCCCCGTTTCGTCCCCGGTACAGGAACGGGGGTACCAAGGCCAGGGATGCATCCCTGTAGAACATAGCCTATCACTGATGGCATTGTCCGGGGGTACCAAGGCCGGGGATGCATCCCTGTAGAACATAGCCTATCACTGATGGCATTGTCCAAAATGCAAGTGGTTTGCCTCTAAAAGTACTGATTGAAGTGGAAACTTTTGAGAAGGGTTCGCAGAATGAAGCTAGTACAATTGTTTCTTGTATGTTAGCATACAGACACACTATGACACATACTAAGATTTTGGAAGGAGTTTCTTGCACTGTCAAACTCCCAAATGTCCATGTGGGTGATCCTTGTTTTGTCTGTGCACATATTTTTGTCACTTTTAGCTCACTGACCATAGAAGCAACCTAGGAAGCTGTTGCATTTCTTTGAGAATTGCTCTCAATACACATTACCTTGAAAGTAATTTATTTTAGTGTGCATAGATAAATGATGCATCTGAAGTACTGACTGCAAATTTCAAATTTTTAACTACCTGCATCATGCATTGCACAACTTCAAATTGGGAGACGGTTGACATCATAGATAACATTGCCTTGTCTTGCTTGAGGGGAAGCAAATTTGGGGAGGGGGTACTTGCAATATCCACTTTTGACATAAATGGAACATGGGGTCCACTCCTATAATCTGTAGCATTGAGTTAGTAGCTGGCAGCATAGGAATAGCAAATAGATAGGTTGCAGTTACTTTGGTTAGGAAAAAATTTAATTAATGGATAAGATGGTTGAGATAGAGTGTGCACTCCTTGCTAGAACTGACTGTTATATGGGTCAAGTTTGGTTATCTCAGACTTGTCAGTTAACTGAATTGCCTATGATTGAGAAATGGATTGAATTTAGTTATCTCAGATGTCAATTTGAATTAACTAAATGCGATCACTGATGATTGAGGAATGGAATGAGAAAAGGATGAAATATAAGAACCATTGAAGGAAAAGAGAGAGACATATCAGATTAAAAATAGAATTAAAAAACAATTTTATTCTCAGAAGAGTTAGGGCTGTGTACAGCAAATCAAGTTTCAGAGTGTCATCAGGATTATCAAAGGTGTTATCAGATTTGCATGTAGATGTGCATAGTGATTTGTAACAGAGTGAATATTTGCACACGTTTCCTGAAGTAAATATAAAAAATACAAAATAAAATATTGCTGGCATATTTCTTGGTTTATTATTTGTGCATTAAGTTGAGGTTCTTACAAATGTAGTTACCAAAATTTACAGGTACGGGACAGGGATGATGTCCTCATTCATATACTGGAGTTTCTGATAGGTACGTCAATCACGTATGTGGATTTACAATGGTATGCATCCAGTAGGTGCTAAAAACTCGTATTATCATGTCTGTCAGATCCATAGTCAAGCTAGAGTTGCTGTGCAATGGCTGCTATAGGAATCAAGAAGTTTATCTTTCCATGCTATAGCAGTTACTGATTTTTGAAGGCATTCATTCAACATCAGAACACCTACAATGAATAAGGAGGACCAGAAGATATCTGACCTTTTATAAATTATATATTTGTGTTCTCCCAAGAAAAATGTCAGTTACTCCCCATGAAACCAGAGACTCATAATGTAGAGCATATGTTTCAGACATAAATAAACATCTTAGAGACAAGGAGACATCTCTCACAGGCAAGAAAGCAAATATTCATCTTGGAGATGAAGAGGCTTGCAGTAGACAACTATAGCAGGCAAGAATTTAACCTAACATCTCCTTACATGTCAAAAGACATCTAATGCTACAGAAAATGACTATATAAAATTACCCCAATCCCTTGAAGTTCAAAAGAAAACAGCCCTCCATTTCTCACAACTTCAAACAAAGAACTAATAGAGTTTGTGAACATGCAAAACATGTCGATAGGATTTTAGAAATAGGAGAGTGAGTTATATAAAAAATTCAGAGTTGGACCAAAGAATATTAAGAAAGTTGAGAGAAACACACTCATTTAAATCATAATTTTATTTTATTTTTGACATTTGTCAATGTGTAGTATAGACACACATGCACATATACACCCCCTTGCACACTTTGTATGAAAAAGGCATCTTCGTCCTTGTCACTGTTGTCATTTTATGACACCCTTGGTCCATCGGTAAGATCCGATCAAAGATATGTTCCATGGACCAGCGCTGCCCCAGTTGATCAAAGAGAAAAGCAGTGGAATTAGTAAGTGTGAAGTGTTGTCTTGTTTGGAGGAAGTTCTTTCCTTAGCTTTTCTTTCCTCTCCCTCGGAACTCCGGAACCCCGAGGTTTCGAAGTTCCTTCCCTTTGCCTTCGCTTTCTTCCCTTCCCCAGAACTCCAAAACCCCAAGGTTCCAAAGTTCCTTCCTTTGCTTCTTTTTCCCTCTTCCCCGGAACTCCAGAACCCCGAGGCTCCGAAGTTCCTTTCTTAGCCCCTTTTTTTTCCAGTTTCCCAGAACTCCAGAACCCTGAGGTTCCGAAGTTCCTTTCCCTTGCCCTTTTCTTTTCCCGGAACTCCGGAACCCCGAGGTTCCGAAGTTCCTTGCTGCCTCTCCTTCCCTTCCCCAGAACTCCAGAACCCCGTGGTTCCGAAGTTCCTTTCCTTAGCCTTTTCCTTTCCTTGTCTCTTCTTCTGTTCCCCGGAACTCCGAAACCCCGAGGTTCTGAAGTCCCTTTCCTTTGCTTCCCTTCCTCTTTCCCGAAACTCCGGAACCCCATGGTTCCGAAGTTCCCTCCTTGCCTTTTTCCAGTTCCCCGAAACTCTGGAACCCTGAGGTTCCGAAGTTCCTTTCTTGCCTTCTCTCCAGTTTTTCTGAACTCTGAAACCCCGAAGTTCCGAAGTTCTTTTCTCTTAGTCTCCTTCCTCTTCCCTGGAACCCCGAGGTTCCGAGGTTCCTTCCCTTGTCTCCTTCTCTCTTTCACGGAACTCTGGAACCCCGAGGTTCCAAAGTTCCTTCCTTAGTCTTCCCCGCTTCAGGAACCTAAGTTTCCGAAGTCTTCTGACTTCCTTCCGGCTTGCAACACTTCCGGATGGCGTGATCAACACTCAAAGCTTTAAATGCTCTGACGACTCTTGTAACTTGTGCACCTTCTTTTGTGGAGCTACAGGGGTGCATTTAATGATTTTTGCAGGATTTCCATCAAGAGAGGTACAAGGCCATGCTTATTGTGGTTACTTGTGTCATGCCTGCATGCTCTGACTTTGGAATGTCAATCAATCCACTTTCTATAAGTACCTTTCTTCTTAGGATTGCATTTTCAGGGTATGGCCAAGTTGCTTGCACGTACACAATGTCAAGTGCATGCACTTCCTTGCATTCCCCAACTAACATTTCCCTGCACACACAAGGGTGTTGACATGTCTGAAATCGCATTGTTGCAAGCTCCATACGGCCAACACAAAATAGAATGTGCTCGCTGAGTATCCTATCCTCTCTTGAGATAAAGAAATCCCTAGTGATGTTTCTCACGTTTGATCAAAAGGGACAACCTCAAGGTTTCGTTTGTCAAGTCTTGACTGCAGGATTACTCAGTGGTTTGATGTGTTTTTGCTGCAAACACAAGGGGACTTACAGTGAAATAGGCAATTGTTGGATGAGTTCCCTAGAACTTTAATAGTCTTGCTTATCAAATGGTTTAAGTTGGGTTGATATTGTTTTCAGCAAGACTGTGGATTCTCTTGGTAAAAAGGAAAAAGGGGGGATAGAGAGAGAGACAGACAGACAGAAAATATGAATTATTTAACTAAGATAGCAGATTCGGTAAACAAACAAACACCTCCAAATAACTAGATTAAGCATTACTAGCCATTTAAGCACAATACTTGCATTAGTCTAGTGCGATCTTCAAGGGAAAATTGAATTTTCATGCTATTAAATACAACATCAGAACTTTGACATTCATTCAGTGAGCATTCAATAACCGAACTAAGCATATGAAAGGTTCAGATTAACCATGCAGAAGGAAAGACAATCAGCCATTCCCTAATGGTATGAACAGCGAGGATTCTATCAGATGTTTACTTAGAAAATGCTATATAAAGGAAAGAAAAATAACTGAAAATTCTAGATTAATGAAGAAGGAGACCATGCACTCACAAGGAAACTTGAAACAGTCTTAACTTTGCATTAAATCCTGTAAATTTCGCCAAAGCTTCAGCAACAATCTATGAACTTCTTACAAAATGAGGGAAAACCAGTCCCTTAAATAGGCTTCAAAAATGGATGAATGGCCAAGATCTAATCTAAACAAATGGCCCAGATTCATCCTTAAAAAGAGAACCCATACCCATAAATGAAGGGTAAATATCAGCAACTACCCCAAAGGGAGTAATAACTACCCAAAAAAGGTAATTAAAACTTATCCAAAATAATCCAAAAAAGTGCACACACATAAAGTTTACATTTAGTTGACTTGGAAGTCAAATATGACCCTTTGGCCAAAAAGTGCACTTTTCAAAATCAAAAGGAAAAAGGCACTTTAGGAGAGCACTTTTTCTTTTTCAGCTTCACATCCCTTTTCCGGGAATTCATCCTCGTCGTGCAAATATTCTTGCCAAAGGTCCCGACCTGCTGTACATTCCTCATTAACATATTCCTAGAACCTGAGGCACAATTGGAATAGCAAACTGAATGGAGGCATAGGAGGATGACGAATTTTATACTGCATGCCTTCAAGGTATTGGTCTACGTGCTTCAAACCATCTTTCCAGCTGGAACGATTACGCTCGAAGCACAACATGTCTGACTGGAATTGACCAGCAAAACTCAGGTCGTCGTGATCAAAGCATTTCCTTGGAAAATGCTCTTATAGGCCATAGGAGGCTAGCTCCGCAAAGGATTCCTCCACCTGAGATGGGGTCTTTAGATGGACATCTTGGTTGCCTATAATCATGGGGAATGCGAATCTAGCCTGCTTGCTGTCTCTAAGTAAGCTACCAGTCGGACGTGACTGTCTTGCGACCTCCATAAGAACTATCTTGTCAGTTGGGTACCGTGGAAGCCGGAGAGGGGCACCATCAAAGCCAGTTATCCGGATATAGGAGAACCTTGGGAACTGGATGAACCAGGCTTCGTATCTCTGTACTAAAATAGTAGCTTGCTCCGAGAGCCTTATGTGTAATCCTCCTTGCATAAGCCTGACCATGCGCGTCATTGACGCACTCATACTGGCCAACTGCATAAGTCGGGCTATTCTTTTCTCTCTGAGCTATATCCTAATAGTGAAGCTGTGGGTAACAATCATATACCTTTACCTGATCAGGTCCATTCCCAATTTCACCTTTCATTATTAAACCTGGCAGTGGCTGGTTCCTGACGAACATATAGACCAAATAGGAGGTCATAGTGAAATACTTCTTTGTCTCGAGTTCGATTAGCTGGGTGTGGATGTTGTCGCTTATGATCTGGGCCTAGTCAAACTTGGACTTCCCAGCGAAGACTTGCTCTGTGAAATAAAACATCCACTCTTCAAAGTAGTTGGATTTGGGAAGTCCCATAACCCTGCTGAGCAATGTGACCATGTCCCCATGCTCATTGTGAAAGTCACTTCTTGGGGTCTTTTTCCCAATTCTAATGCTTGGAGATCTTCTCTCCTTGTACCACTCTTCATTGATTAGTGTTCTGCATCTGACAGGATTCATACCATATGCCCCCTACGCTTCATCTATAGTTGTGGATGTGGGATTGTTTGGGAAGGGAATGTCGAATGCGTCACCAATGGCTTCAAGAGTGAAGTTAGCGAGGACCATGTCCTCGAGGAGCACCAATCTGGAACCTGGTTGGTAATGTCGGGCGGCCTCCACTACTAACTCATAGTTTTGCACTGCTGGGGGAAATCCTGCTGCTTGGGCGATGCCACTTTCCATCATCTGCCTAGGCCTGACGTAGGCATTAGGGGAGAAGACTCGGCTCTTGAAATCTTGGATATCGATATGGCCTAGGTCAATATCACCGACATTGTCCCAGACACTCTGAACTTTTGACTCCCTCAATCCCCCTCTTTGATACTGGTACTTCATCCTTTCGACTTGGCGAGGGATATCTGATTTGGATGCTCGCGATGTCTCGGCTGTAGCAAGCGTCTTTAATGATTCTACCGCCGATTTAGGCATTTATCCTGCACAGTCGGGCGCGGATTATGAGGTGATAAAAGGAAGTAAAGCGGGTTAGATAAAGAATATGCTAGCGTTCAAGGATCAATTCAAAAACCGAATCAAAAGAACAGCATGATTTCGTTAGCTAAAAGCTTGATTGATTTAAACATAAATATTTATGAAGCTTTTCGATTGCGGATTTACACTCGGGCATTAATTTCAAAATGGACAAAGCTTGTGAAATTTTCCTAAGTTTTGAAAATGCATTTTCCAACTGATTCTTTGGAGTAAGTTTTGATTTCAACCGCTTTGCATGACGCCTTACAAACGTAAAAAGATGCGATTTTGAAGACTTAAGCATTTTAATCAATTTTTTGCACAGACATCCATCCAATTTGTAAATATTTCGAATGATTTCAAGAGAGGTGAAGCGGACTTACCTAGCGAAAATGGATGGCACGAATCTGCACAACTTGCAAATTTGAATGGAAGAGTTCTGCAATTTGAATTTCAACGATTAACTTTTAAATCCAAATTCGCGCCTATGGTTTGAAAAGAATTTGCAATTTTATACAATCTTAGTGATTTCATCACCTTGGTGATTTTGGTGGTTTATTTAAGCGTGATTTTACTTTGCGTGTTTTCCCTTTATGGCTTCAAACTTGGGCGATTTGTGAAAGCTCCTACCTCCACACTTCTACGTTGCTGCTTCTTGGTGAGATTTTCGCGGATGGAAAGGGGAGGTTTCCGCAATTTTGAATTTTACGCCTCTTCAATCTAAAAAAACGCGACTCATGCCCTATTGGAAAATTCGGGGTTTTAGAACCTTTTGCAAGTTTTACAAATTTATAACTTCGCCATAGCTGTCGAACTTCGGCATTCCTAGAGGATATGAAAACTTCAAAACCCTAACACTTCGCAATAATTGCGATCCACGGAGCTTTCATACGATTTGCAAAGTTTACCTAAATCGCGACTTCTCCTTGGTATGTAAACTTCGAACTTCCAATTGCCTTTGCGAGCTTAAACTTTGAACTATCTACCACTGCCTCCCCAAATCGCTCATTTTACCTCTAAATAGCGAACTTCGGGCCTTGCAAGGAGTTTGCAAACTGAAAAGAAAACTTTCAACTTACCCCAAAGCTCCGAATTTCGGCGATTGGGGACACTTTGTCAACTTCCCATTCTTTCGCGTTTTTACTCCTTATGCGATTTTCGGTGGTTTGGGATTTTTTTGCCAAGTTCAGACCTTTGGGGGCCTTTGTCGATTTCCACTCTTTCGCGTTGTTTACCAGAAAGTGCGAACTTCGGCACTTTTAGCCTTTTCACCAACTTCGGACTTCTTAGGCACTTTGCAAACTTTCACATTTTCTAACATTTCAACTTAGAGGTCCAAAATTCAGCCCTTTTGGTCATTTTCCCAACTTCCCAATTTTCTAACATTTTGGCTTAAAGGTCCGAGTTTCGGCCCTTTTGGTCATTTTTCCAACTTTCTTCTTTTCTTGCATTTTGGCTTAAAGGTCCGAATTTCGGCCCTTTTGGTCATTTTGCCAGCTTTCTTCTTTTCTTGCATTTTCACCAAGGAGTGCAAGCTTCAGCACTTGGGTGAGTTTTGTCGATTTTGGCACCTTGAGGCACTTTAATGATTTCGCCCCTCTTTTACCTCTCAGCTGGCGAAAATCGCCGTTCATACAAATCCCGCAAACTTGTAAAAAAATACCACATAATCTCTCCCATTATTCTTATGCGAAAATCGGCGTCTTTGGGTCCTCATGCGACCTTCAGACGCATTGTCCTTTACTTGTCGGATTTCGCCAATCTCTAACATCCCACGCCTATTTAAGGTGATTTTACAAGCTTAAACAATCTCTTGGAATTCGTGCCCGAGGGCTCGACTGACCCAATGGAATCACCGGCTCCTTCGTTCAACATCATCATCTCATGGAAATACCTAACACCTGGATACTTTGAATTATATAAAATGAGGATGGCTTCGCGTTCGCGGGAGGTTGCAAGTTTCGAGCTAGGGCATCCGAGCCCTAGCTCGTGAGTGCGGTTTCTCTGTCTGTGCGCGGTGGGGAGGGCAGTGTGGTTGATTGCAAGGTGGGGTGGTTCCTTTGGCCGTTGTGGCTAGTGCTGGTGGCTGCGGGGTGGCTCGTGCTAGTGGCTCGTGCTGGTGCTGGGGTGGCTTATGCTGGTGGCTGGTGCTAGTGGCTGCAGGGTGGTTGGTGCAGGTGGCTGCGGGGTGGCTCGTGGGAGGAGTGCTGGTGCTGGGCGCGGCTGGGGTTGGCTTTGCGGCAGCGTTGGGGGGAGCCTGTGGGACGAGAGGGGTTTTTATCCCATTCATTTTTGTGGTTGCGTTTGGGAGGGGGAGGGTGTTCGGTGTTTGTTGCGGTGGGGGATCAGTGCTTGCCGTGGTGGGAGATCTCGTTGCCCTCTTTTGTTAGGCGTGTGGTTTTGCAGTTGGGTACGATCTTTGTTGCTGGCGGTGATGCCTCAAGGGTTTCTCCCGGTATGGATTTTCCAGTAGCGTTGGGCTCAAAATTCCCATCCAAAGGTACTAAGACCTTTGTTAATAAACTTTTTGATTCAGATCCGCATATCGCTAGTGCAAGTATGTCCAATGGTTCTCGGATTTAGAAGATTAATGGTTGTCTTGAGAGATGCAAAGAGAGGCCAAAACTGGTGATTCCGCTTGAGATGATTGCTGATGATGTTGAATATTTTTCAAAGCACTCGCTTTACTGCAAATTTTTGGGGATGAAGGTTTCTCTACAGTTTCTGGAGAATTGGGCTCAGAGGACTTGGGCACCAGAAGGGGAAATGGATATTATGTTGTTGGCCAACAATTATTTCATGGTTACATTCAATTGCATGGAGGATCGCAATAGGATCTTTGAGGGAGGCTCGTATTTTCATAACCAGGTGGGGTTGTTCATCAAACCGTGGCATGCGGGATTTAACCCTTCAAAGGAGCTTCTGAATCATGTCCCAGTGTGGGTTCGATAGATTTCCGGTGGAATGTTGTCTGGAGGATGTGTTGCGAATGTTAGCTTCGTTGCTTGGGAAGCTTGTTGGATCCTCAACGCAAACCTTGGGGAGAAAGGTAATGACTTTTGCTCGCATCTATGTTGAAATTGATCTTAGTAAGCCTTTGCCAGATGCTATAGATATGTGTGTGGACTCTTATTCTTGGGTCCAACAACTTGATTATGAGACTTTACCCTTCTGGTGTCGTCTATGTCATGAGTATGGTCATCTGCAGCGCAAGTGCCCTAGGTCCAAACCGACAGTGCATCAACCTCAACAACCCTCCTGTAACCTTGATGGGGCTGATAAAGGAAAAGCCTCCATGTCTGATGAGGTTGTTGGTGCAGATGGTTTCATCCCAGCTAGGACAAGGAACAGGAACCGAGGTCAAAAGAGGACTTTGCAGGAGAGGCAGGAGGAGGATACTTTTAACAGATTTGAAGCTTTGGATGATCTTAGCCAGCAAGAGGTGAATCTGAGAATGCTTCTTTTGGATCAAAGTATGGTGGGATTGGTTCCTGATAGTGCAAACTTGGATACTCCCCAGGCCCAGCAAGAGGTTGGCAGTCAACATATGGATACAGATCAGCGGCTAGTGGCTCAAGAGAGACACATCTCTAGTAATGAAGAGAAGAGGGTTCTTGGGGAAGTTCTCTTGTAGCACAGAATTTGGGCTCTGTTGGGGTTAAAAGTAATAGGATTTCTTCGCATCTTGGCCTTCTTCAGAAGGACATCAAAAAAAGACCTGCAGGGAAGATATCGAAGGCTGGCAGAAAGGACTTAGATAAGATCAAATTGATGGGGGAGAATTTAATTGAGTCAGGGTCAATAAAGACTCTGGATTCTCATTTTTCTAATCCCCCGAAATGATTGTTCTTCATGCAATGTTAGGGGCTTGAACAGTGGCCCTAGACAAAAAGTTGTTCGAGAGTTGATAAGGAGTCATTCTCCTGATGTTATTTTCCTGCAGGAAACTAAATTATTTGTGGAGAGTATGTTTGGTCTGGTGCCAAAGTTGTGGGGGAGAGGCGAATGCCAGTGTATTGGGGCATATGGCTCCTCTGGAGGTGTGGCTTGCCTTTGGAACCCCTTGAGGATTCGGTCTATATGGTGGGTTTCTTCCAAATCATCCTTATCCGGGATTGCTTCTAGTCTTGAGACTGGGGAGTACGTCTTGCTTACTAATATGTATGCCCCCACTGATCTTCATGGTAAGCAGAAGTTGTGGTCTCATATTACCTTTATGTGTAGGTTAGTTCCTTTCCATCCGTGGATTATGGTGGGTGATTTCAATGCTATCTTAGAGCAGTGTGAGAAGAAGGGTGGTGTTAAGCGATTGGAAATTGATGGGGGAGTATTTAATTGAGTCGAGGTCAGTAAAGACTCTAGATTGTCATTTTTCTAATCCCCCGAAATGATTGTTCTTCATGGAATGTTAGGGGCTTGAACAGTGGCCCTAGACAAAAAGTTGTTCGAGAGTTGGTAAGGAGTCATTCTCCTGATGTTATTTTCCTGCAGGAAACTAAATTATTTGTGGAGAGTATGTTTGGTCTGGTGCCAAAGTTGTGGGGGAGAGGCGAATGCCAGTGTATTGGGGCATATGGCTCCTCTGGAGGTGTGGCTTGCCTTTGGAACCCCTTGAGGATTCGGCCTATATGGTGGGTTTCTTCCAAATCATCCTTATCCGGGATTGCTTCTAGTCCTGAGACTGGGCAGTACATCTTGCTTACTAAATTGTATGCCCCCACTGATCTTCATGGTAAGCAAAAGTTGTGGTCTCATATTACCTTTATGCGTAGGTTAGTTCCTTTCCATCCGTGGATTATGGTGGGTGATTTCAATGCTATCTTAGAGCAGTGTGAGAAGAAGGGTGGTGTTAAGCGATTGGAGCCTTCTTCCATCCTTCTTGGGGATAGTATATCAGACTTGAATCTTGTTGACATCAAGCCCACTAATGGTTTATTCACTTGGAACAACCGGAGGATAGGGGAGGATTGGATTGCAGAGAGATTGGATCGCTTCTTGGTTTTGGGTTTTTGGGTTGGTGGGGGATGGTCCACATGCTCTGAGATCCTAGATTGGAGAGGATCGAACCACTGCCCCATTAAACTAGTGTCTTCTTCTGCTCGAGTGGCTCATGCTCCTTCATGCAAATTCCAAATTATGTGGCTGCGTGACTCTTCTTTGCAGGAACTTGTTGTAGAATGCTGGAGAAAAGGGAGGCCAGCCTATGGCACTGCTATGTACACTTTTGCTAAACAGCTGCAATTTGTTAAGTTTCAGCTTAAACGGTGGAATCGTCAGAGCTTTGGTAATATTTTTCATGCTAAGGCTGCTGCTCAACTTGAGTTAGATGGCATCACGAGAGAGATAAGAGAGCATGGATTGTCTGATGCCTTACTTAGGAAGGAAGACAGGGCAGTTAAGGATCTAGAGGAGTGGGAGCTTAGGAAGGAGATCTACTAGAAACAGAGAGCTCGAATTGATTGGCTTCAAGGAGATAAGAATATTGCATTCTTCTTCAATTCCGTGAAAGCAAGAAGACATGGTAATGCCATTCCTAATCTTGTTAATGATAGAGGTGAGCAATGTTTATCTTTGCATGAGATTTCTAGGGAGTCTATGTAGTACTTTCAATCCTTATTTAGGGAGGACTCTCAGGGGGAATTTGAAGAGGAAGCTCAGGTTCTGGCGTGTATTCCTTCTTTAGTTACTCGGGAGATGAATGGGCATCTTATGGGTCCTATTTTGTTGGATGAAATTGAGAGGATTGTTTTTCATATGAAGAAGGGGAAGGCTCCAAGACCGGATGGGTTTCTGATTGAATTCTATCAAGAATTCTGGGATATTATCAAATTGGATTTATTAAAGGTAGTCCAAGAGTCCCAGAGGAATAAATAGATGCTTTGGGCGTTGAATGCGACTTTCATTACTCCCATCCCCAAGTGTGATGGGGCTGATCGGTTAAGTCAATTCCACCCTATATCTCTCTGTAATGTGATTTACAAGATAATCTCTAAGTTGATAGCGGAAAGGCTGAAGAAATGGCTTGGGGGTCTCATTTCTGAGGAGCAGAGTGGTTTTGTTGAGGGTCGTCAAATCTTGGATGGAGTGGTCATTGCTACTGAGACCATTCACTCTATGGCTACTTCTAAAGAAAAAGCTATGTTTATCAAGCTGGACATGGCAAAGGCTTATGATAGAGTCCGATGGTCCTTCCTTCAGAAGATCCTTAGGGCCTTTGGTTTTGTTGTTGAATGGATCCATTGGGTGATGAGTTGTGTTTCATCTACCTCGTTCTCTGTGTTAATCAATGGAGACCATACTGAGTTGCTTGGTGCTTCCAGGGGTCTTCGACAGGGGGACCCTCTTTCCCCGTACTTATTTATCCTTCTGGCTGAGGGTCTGGGGAGATTGATTAAGTATAATGTGGACATGGTTATTATTCACAGTTGGAGTTGGGGTAATGATATTCCTCCTCAGTCTCACTTTCAATTTGTGGATAATATGGCACTGATGGGAGTGGCTAGGATTAGTTAAGCCATAAATTTGTGTAAAGTCTTGGATGTCTATCTTACTGCTTCTGGCCAGCTGATCAATGAAGATAAATCTTCCATCTTCTTCAACACACCGGGGCCTATTCAGTTGAGGATTGCTCACATCTTGAGATTTCAGGTTGGCTCTCTTCCTTTGACTTACTTGGGTATTCCTATCTCTACTAGCAATCCTCCCAAGGAATCTTGGCAATGTATTCTAGACAAATTTCGCATGAAGGTTGAGCATTGGACGCACATATGGCTATCCTTCGCTGGACGGGTTCAATTGATCAAGTTGGTGGTTCAAGCTCTCCCAATTTATAGGGGTATACTTCAAGTGGCACCAATGTGGTTTGTGAAGGAATTGGATTCCTTGGCAAGGCAATTTTTATGGGTAGGCATCTTGTCCTCCTCTAAATGGTGTCTTATCAAGTGGGACTTGGTGTGTAGCTCGAAACAGTTGGGTGGGCTTGGCTTAAGGCAATCTTCATTATTTGGGGTGGCTTTGGCGGCCAAATTGTATTGGAGGTGGTGTGTGGAACAGGACCAATGTTGGGCTAGGATTTCATCTTGGAGCACACTTAAGAAAGGGGCTACTCTGATAAAGGAAGGTTTATTTTGGATCTGTAAGAAGGGGGAAGAGGCGCTTTTTTGGTCAGATTCTTGGGATGGCTACACTTCCATTATTAATCAGTTCCCTAATTTAATGAATCTTTGCCAGAGGTTCCTTGAGGCAAGGTGGTCTAAAGTGAGTGACTTTAAATCGGGTTATAGGTGTGGACAATTGGAGATGGTGCGATGGAAGGTGCCTGATGAGTGGTCGGTTGTTGGTTTGGAGGAAGACTGCACTGAGCTGCATGGCATTTTGGCTAGTAGACACTGCAGCCCTCTCAAGGATAGGGATAGACTTGCGTGGTCCCCGAATCCTAAGGGTGTTTTTACTATTGCCAGTGGATACCAGGAGTTGTTGACCTGTAGAATGGAGGGGAGGGAAGTACACTAGTGGAAATATGTCTGGAATAAATTCTCTTGGCCGAAGTGCAGTTGTTTTGCTTGGACTTTGGCTTTGAATAGATGTCTAACCTGGGACAATATTCGCAAGCAGCGCTTTCATGGTCCCTCCATCTGTGTTTTGTGTGGTAATGGGGAGGAGGATTCTTCACACTTGTTCTTCAAATGCCCCTTTTCGATGCAGATCTGGCATTACTGGTGGGGGGTGTGGAAACACCCTTGTATTCAAGCAGATTCTTTGGTGGATTTTTGGAGCAGTATGGGTAAGCCTCCTACTTTGTCCTCTTTTCTCTAGACTGTGTAGCACATAGCCCCCATTTTCATACTTTGGCAAATCTGGTTAGAGAGGAACCGAAGGATTTTTCAGGAAGTCTGGCTCATAGTTCAGCAAGTGTGGTATAGAATAATAGAAATGATCCAAGAGACGATGGAAGCTAAATGTGAGGTGAAGTTTCCTCTGGAAAGAGGAGAGGCTGAAATTGTGAGTAGGATGGGTTTGCAGGAGTTGTCTCCAGCTTTTGCTTGTGTCAGGAGAGGCAAACGCGCAATGAGAAGGTTCAAAGGGTGGGAAGATGGTTGCCACCCCAGGATGATTCCTTAAAGATCAACACTGATGGCTCCTCTCGAGGTAATCCAGGTCTTGTTGGGATTGGAGGTGTTGGTAGGGACCGGTGGGGGGAGGTGGTTCTCTTCTTTTCAATGCACAAAGGACAGCAGGCTAATAATTTTATGAAGGGATTAACAATTCTCTATGCTCTAGAGCGATCTTATGCGTTGGGGTGGCGTAAGGATATATGCGAATCGGACTCATAGATTATTGTTAATTTGCTAATTGAGCAGAAGGTGGTTGGGATTAATTGGCAGCTAGAAGGGATTGTTCACCAAATCTTGCAGGTTAGTGCCATGATGGATAAGGTGTCTTTCATCCACATTCCTCGTGAATGGAATAGAGCGGCTGATTGTTTGGCTAAGTGGGCTTTAGAACATGATGATGAATGGAAAGTTAAGGGTTGCGGGCATCTTTCCCAAGAATACTGTCAAGATTTGCATAGGATCCTTGCTGAGCATATGGTTAGTTATGAAGTTGGATGACGACTTTATTTGCTTGTAGTTCTTCCCTGGATCCTGGGGACTCTGGCCTTCTTTTGTAATGCTTGCTTCTGATTATTAATAAAGTTTTTACCCCTTTATTCAGAAAAAAACAAAAAAAAATTATATAAAATGAGGAATATAGATCACTAATGGTAGATGCTAAAAAAATCATCTTTTACATTTGCGGTCCCCAATTGTATGCCATTAATTAAAAGGATTTGTAAATTTCAATTGAGTAATTTGTCTAGACCACGGTGCTGAAGAATTACAGATTGTAAGATGTAAGGACGCATAAAGCTGATGAGCAACCACAGACCACTCGTTACAGAGCTGCTTATAAAAGGAACATCATTAAGAGATGACAGTTAATCGATTCATAATATTACCATTTACTATTCCGTTCATCTTTAATCATATAGAATTTATTTTTCCTAAATCACTAGAATAAATGGTTGGCATATTAGAAGATGATGGAGATATACTCTTTACTGCACATGCATTCAAACAGACTCCATATATTTAATAAGTAGCAAGAATAAGCATTCAATCTATCTAGAGTAATTCGGTTGGATGGGGAATGCCATGATTGCAGATCCAATTAAAAATATAGAAATGTGTTTTACTACTTTGTTCATATGACACACAACCAAAATGCCCAACCACTTGATATAAGTTCAGAGGCACTGAACTAGGAAAGCATGAAATTTTGAAATCCCAGTGCTCACAAGATTGGTGCAGGGTCATGATACAAAAGGATAGGATTGCAGAATTGGCCCTTCAAAATTTTTAGTCAAAGAGTTTACATAGTCCAAAAGGAAGCATATCTATATTCTCTGTACAAAATGAGATTGACAGAGAGAACAGACAAATCAAATCCAATATATGTTAATCATAAATGTCACATAATAAATGGAAGTAACATACTGAATGTATATTTTTATAGGCTTCAAAGACTAGTGAAAAAATTAAATAGTTAAAGGCTAAAGGTGGCAACAAAAAACTCATAGTAACACAAGTAAAATTGGAGAAATCTTTCATCCACTGACTATTTTATTTATAAAATTTACTTTAAGTAGTAATCAAGCTCCCTCTTAACAAACTTGCCTTAGAAATAAGGCACTAGACACTTGTTAACATAGTTGCAGTAGTAGTCTCTGGAATATATCTTAACTAGTGTGCCTCAGGGATCTGTCACCAGGATTTTTTAAACATACCCGTCTGGGGATATTTTGGGGACAGGGAGATGCAGACAGAACATGCCTTCCCTATCACCATTCTTTTTGCATTCTCTCTGGGACGTTTCATCAATTTGGGGGCCATTCCCTGGGATGTCCCTCCTCTGTAGAGGACTTTTGAGGACAGCAAGCTGTCCCCAATATCCTTGTGACATGCCAGGGTCATCAGAACATCGCCCACCCATCACATAATGCTACTAATAAAAAGAAAAAATAAATAAAAGAACCTAAACATTTGTTATTTGACATCCAACCGAGGTACTCACTACTAGCCATGAAGGTCCATGTAGCCTCAAAAGCCTTAAGTTGGATATGGCAGCAGAAGTGGATGCAGGGGTTCCACCTCTTCACCCCATCCTATATCACTAAAGGGAACGCACTGAAGGCGCTATCGCTAGATCTCACAAGGGCACTTCCCTGCAATGTGGCTGCCATTTCCAGACCTCAACTCTGGTTTTAATAAACAAAAAATAAGAATTATTCAGTGAAGCACCAGATGGAAAAGCGACATTTTTTCCCAAATAATTGAACTCTACTTCTACTTTTGGTTTGCCAAGTCAATCCCAATTTAGAGTAACGCTGCTGTGATACAAAGTTATAACCCTTTTGATTTATCTTTAACATTTATGATTTGACAATTGACATTGAATTATCAATTATTGGCTGAGATCTGAAC
Organism: Cryptomeria japonica; assembly: GCF_030272615.1. NCBI lineage: Eukaryota > Viridiplantae > Streptophyta > Pinopsida > Cupressales > Cupressaceae > Cryptomeria > Cryptomeria japonica. Next base: position 417,514,300 of record NC_081407.1, read on the forward strand.
TGTCTTTAATTCTGTACATTTTGTGCAAATTATGGTTATTTTTGTATACCTGTAATATAATATATTAGCTATTGCCACCCCACCATCCCCAAAATCTACAAAAAGATTTGCTCTCCTCGGAACCCCATTCCAAAAAATTAGACAAACACTGATCTTCACAAAAGTTGCATTCTTAGTAGCTAACAACCATATACCTAATAATTAATTTAATAAACAGCATGAAGAAAATAAAGGGATAAACATTACCGAACTACACTGACTGAAAATTTTCTTCACTTTTTCTGAAATAGTAGCATATGATTTTGTATCACCCCTATCTTTTGCTGACTGCAAATCTCTCCCCAGTTTTTGAAAGTCCTCTCTGAAATGCAAGGTTGAATATCAGAAACGCAAATAAGAACATCAGCAAATGCAATATAGTATTAGAATTCTATTCCTTTCAAATCAATGAACTTCATGATAAGTTTACTGATTTCACAGTTCCATGCACCTGAAACGCCATCTTTACAAAACAGATAATAAAGTGAAGACCAACATAAAAGACCTTGTATATATGAAATTTCCTGAACAATTTCCCCAATCTGAGATCAATAATAATAAGTTATCGGTAGAGCATTGTAAATCTTACTTATCACTCTCAAGGGATGTGTTGAGACTCCGATAGCAACTATATTTCTCTTTAAACTCCTGGGTGTATTCATTGAACCTGGGATTCAAATTTCGTAAGAGAAAAATATATATATATGTCATTCAGAAGAGAAAAATATATATATGACATGCTGATGGATTTGATAGAACCAGAAAAGAGGGTAACTCACTGTGAAATGTTCTTGATGGGACCTCTTAGGTCAGCTTTAGCCTTCTCATACTTCGCATAGAAAGGTTGCTCTTCATCGGATGAAACAGATTTTTTTCTCACTGGTACCAGGTTGTTGTCTTTAGTATTTTCTTTACGTTTTTCATCTATTTTGGTAATCCCCCTGTCCTCATTATTCTCAAGTGTTGCTGCCTCTTGCACTCTTTCTTTATATTCTGGCTTCTGCAAGATGTTGGTAGGACTCTTTCTGTAAGCAGTACTGCATTGAACTTCCACACTTTGATGTGGACTTGTCTTTGTTATCTCAGCATGTGTAGCTTTCACTGGCATTTCTGCCATTTTCTCTACTCTTGTCAAAGGATCCAAATCTGTATGCTCTGAAGGTGGGGATTTTCGAGATTTCTTAGAAGGCCTTATCAAATTGGGTATTCCCGTCCGTCCATCATGTTTACTGAAGTCATCAATTGGCTCAGAAGTTGATGATTTTTTTGATTCAGGAGCTTCTTTTCCAATGACACGCCCCTTGGTAATGTTAGGACTTACACTTCTCCTTTTACCTCCATTCTTTACTTTAGTATCTATAGGACCTCTACCAGCTTGTAATTTATCAAGTCTAGCTTTCAATTCTTGAGGTTCTTCTTCAGACAAGGGTTCTCTGAACTCTCCCAACTCCAAATCTGAATACTCTCTTTTCAGGACACTCTCCCTACCAGAAGGTAATTGATACTTGTCAAACTCAGTTTTCTTGGTGTCCTTTGGCGCATTGACCATCAATAATTGCCCTGATGGTCCTACATCTCTTGATTGCCACCCACTCTGATCTCCAGCTCTTTTACATTGTGACTCAGAGATCCTGGAGTATTTCTCTGCATTTTCAATTTCCTTTGAAATTTTAGAGGAATGGTTGGATTTATCTTTAGTCAATTCAAAATCCTCAGATGCAGTCCTTAAAGCTGCTTCATGCTTGGACTTTTTTTCTTCAAAAACTGAGCTTTTGGCAGCCGAAACATCACTTTCATTAGCTATTCTTGATGCTCTGTTGTGTGGCTTAATTTTATGATCCATATACGTTCCAGGCCTCTGCATTACATCTGGAGCCTTTGATCTTGAATCAGGATCAGAGTACCTCTGATATGACTGCTGCCCATCAGAATATTGGTCGAGTCTTTCATCATCCAAATCTTTTGTCGGAGCAATCTGGCTAGCTGCACTAGACTGACCTCCAGACCTTCCAAGATGGGTTGCATTTTCAATGGATCTCTCAGAAATGGTGTCTGTGAACCTCGATTTATTAATTTCTTTTGAAACCTGTCTTGCCTCAAAATCTTTTATACTAGGGCTAATTTCAGGCCTAGCTGGAGATTCAAAGCAGGATTGAGATGCCAAATCTCTAATTTTTTTTATATCTGGATCCAGCTCCTCTTTCTTTTCTATTTGTGCTCTATTTTCCTGTTTATACCTATCTTTATCAGATCCACTTTGACCTTGTTTCCTACCATGTCCTTGCTTAGGAATTCTTTTATGCAACCTTTCAGTCTTATGTAGACTTTCCTCAATTTGGTTCTTCTTTGATTCAATTTTCCTGTCGTCAGGTGTGTGAAGGAATCCACCAGTGGCATTGGGGCTATGATTATTTTCTTCTTTACCATTCTTTGTAAAAATAGTTGTTTTTTCTTCAGGTGTTCTGATTTCACCCTCACAATTGATCACATCAACATCTACGGCCATTTCAGTGTCATCCTCAGCATCAGATGTTAAATTCCCAACATAATGCTTGGCAATATTGCTGATAGCTTCACCCTCACCTATATCATCACAAATATCAACATCTTCTGAGTTCCTAGAAGAAATTGGAAGTTTATCATCATCCTTTTCTTTTTCTATGCCCTTTTGCTCGTAGCTTTCACCAGAACCATCTCCGTCAACTTGTGATGGGGTTCGCTTGGAATCTTTGAGTTTTTGCTCTATTTCTTCTTCATTGATAGACTTATCATCATCACTCATTATGTCCACATGCTCATCAGACCCTTCATTGTTGCTAGAACTAGCCTCACTCTCAGTATCACTGCTACTGCCACTATCACTTCCACTATCACTGCTTCCAGTGTCACTCTCACTGTCACTTCCACTATCACTTGAACTGCTGGAACCACTACCATCACTATTAATTGTGTTCTTCTGATTGGCAGCTGGACCTGGAGATTCATGCAGATGCTCATGTATTTCATCAACAATATTCAAGTATGAATCCTGTGTTGGAGTAGAATGCATCCGCTGTTCGTCACTTGGCTGTCCAGCTTTTTCTGACATCGGTGATGAGTCCACAATTGGAGACTCGTTAGGATGGCATTCAGGAGAGCTGCAAGGTAAATTTAAAATAGAATAAGAAGTCTAGAGAATTAAGAGCCTATTACAAGCAATTGATTCCTAATGACAAGCAAAACAATATGTAAATCAAAGAGCCATCAAGTTCATCTTATAAAGGGATGGTGTTGGAAGGTTTAAATTCTCTAAAATGCAAGATCTTACATAGGAAGGTTCCCAAAAATTCATAATTGACAATATAAGATGATGCAATATTAAAAGCAAGGGTATTCAAGAAAAATTTACAATAGAATCTTAATTATCAAAATGACAACTAAAGTTTTTTGAAAAAAAAAACAAGTAGAAATACAATTGATTTCCATGAGCCATTGTAGAAAAGCCTGTGTTCCAAAAATCCAAGAGTAAAGCAGAACCAAGTGTACCCTCACAAGCAGAATGTGGGAATCAAAACCCTGAAAAGTCTCAGATATGTAAAACACATTAAGGCTGAGAAACAACAATGGTTCTCTCACCTCCTATTCCCAGGTGAGAGTCTCATAGAGCTTTCTTTCTCCGCCCCTGGCTTCAAAATGTATCTACCTGGAGCCTGGTATGTGGCAATCTGAAACCAAAATAATGTCACATCTGTGAGTTTTTACATTTAAAAAATCAAATAAGCATCTTACACCTCTCCTCATCCTCAAAAAACAAGGACAACTAAAAGTATTGCATAGTACTCACAGTCTTAATCAGTGGCTCAATCCTTTTTCCAGGGACTCCAATTGCTTTCTCAATAGCCTATTGTTAGACAATAATTACAAAACAATTGAGAAAGCAATCAAAACTAATATTTCTGGAAGGAAACTTGTTATACATTCTCTAATATAAAATGCTGCAAAATTGTATTTCACAACTTTGTTAGAATAAAAACAATTAAATAAAGTTTTTCAAATGATTAGCTTTTCATATGCAATTTTAATAGCCCTGAATGGGCAGTTCATTGATGAAATTAGAAAAATAAAAGTGTGGGGGCTATACTTTCTATGATTACCATCTATTATACTAAAAGGAGAACAAAATTTAACTAGCTTACCTTTATTGTCAATCCCTTAGGATTTTCTGTAAGTTGTGTAATTAAAAGGTTGCGCAACTCTGCTGTTGTAAGCCCTGCAACAGATTTCTGGTTCCCAGCTTCAGAGATTGGTGTTGAGGCCATATCTGGGGCCTTATCTTTACGTTTGCCAACATCTGGCTTACTGGAATGGTGATGAGTAACAGCTTCATCTGTAACAGAAAGCCCCTTTGAAGAGTGCCCACCGGCAGGTTTCTGCATTAATGTAGGTTGTGGTAGAGTAACTAGCTGCTCAGATTGAGATGGAACAGGTGAATTGGCAGATTTAATGTTCTCAGCAGCAGTAAGGATAGATTGAGAAGCAGCTGGCTTAGCAACTGCATCAGAAGCCATTGAAGCTGCAGCTGCAAAGAAAAATGACTGGCAAACAGTTTAGAACAAACAAAAAGATTAAATATTTTGCATATTATGTGAACAATAACCAATAAATACTTCAACCAAATATGACAATAATGTTTAGTCATCTTTGCACTCATCATTTAGTATAAAATATCAATTTTAATTTTGCTTTACAGCTGTTGTGTCCATGTATGGTATAGATGTCACTAAGATTTATGAACACAATGACCATTATAAAACCTAGAGTTGGACCAACAGTAAATAAACTAAGCCTCTGACAACAAAACCCATTATTGTTTGTTAAGGTGACTATCAGGTTTTTTATTAGTAGTTCAATGAATATATAAACCAGTGTTCCATGGAGACACATTCCCTGGAACTGAGTAACATCCCAAACCCCTTAAAGACATCATCAATTTTTTGGTATTTTTGGAGCCTTCCTGATGTCCCCTGCCTGTTCCCTAGCCATCCCAAAGACTTTTAGAGTGTCCCCCAAATCAAATGCGAAAAAACAAAAAAGAACAAAAATAAAAACATTATAAAATGAACTAAACACTAAAAGGAGGGCCCACCAAAGCCCCCAACCTCAAAAAACTTTTAAAACCCATGGTCATTGCTGATTTGCATTCACCAAAAGAGAGGACAAGGAGCACATTGAGCTATCAATCACATGATGACTCTGATTTTTGAGCTTGTTGCTCAATGTACCTGTGTACCATGCATGTATCAACATTTCTTTTTTTGGCATGCATTGATAATGTTTCATATTATGCCTATGATTATCAGTCTTATCAGATCAATTATGGAATCGGTGATTTTTTTTCCTGCTTGAAGGAACACTTTCTGAGATATCAATCAATGATCACTCTGATTTCTGGGTTTCTTGCTCAATGTAGCTACGTGCTATGCATGATGCACCAGTTCTTTTATTGGCATTACTCAATTTAAATTTTAAATCATGTTTCATATTATGCCTATAGTTATCGGTCAATCAAATGGACCATGGAATTGGTGAATTGTTTTTCTTCCTTTGTTAAGTATGGATTCCATTAGCGCCCACTCCCTTAGAGAAAAGCTTACAAAGAAAACCCCAGATGATTCATAAAAGCAAGATTAACATAAAGGCTGCCAACAAGGCAACATTAAGATTAAAAAAAAAAACTTTCTACATCAACCTGCAACTGCAAACGAAAGAGAAACTATCAAAATGCACACCATGCTAACAAAGGAAACCAGAAAATCAGATTACGGCCTGGGCTCAAACATGACCAGCCTTAAACCACACACATTAAGCAACATATTGAGCCTTAACACTTTTAAGCCTAGAAGTCAAAGCTTAATGTGTGTGATTTAAGCTGTCTGCTCAAACACAGCTTTGTGGTCAACTTTGACTGCAAGCTCCAAAAAGCGGTGGTACTTTGTTTTGACCAAACCACTAATGGAAAGCAATAGGAGGGTGAAGGCAATCAAAATTTCCAGCCCTACATCTCTCATGCAGACCATCAAATTTTCTCCACATAATGCCAAGTCCTAGCAAAAAAGAACCAAATTCAAGTGCTTTTTCAACAATAAGTGAGAGACAAAGCTAAGTTGGCAAAATTCCACCAACGTCTTGCACGAGGACTTCTTCCTTAACACAGCTCATAATCCAGAGTAAAGCAGCAGCATGAGTCTTTTCTCAAAGGCTGCAACCATTGAAGCCCGTGTATGTAGGGACCCAGAATTTGTAGTTCCCTCCTGATCCAAAAGAGTCTTTATGAAATGCATTTTAGAGGCAGCACTTGGATACTGACCCAACATATGGGGAATCCTAACTTGAGGTGCCACAAAGTAGAAAAGTTGTTTTGAATCTGTCACCCAAGCCTTCCTACAAAACACAACTCTGAGAAGATTAAAAGAATGGCCAATAATGTGTAATTTCCCCTTTTGGGATATACCTGATTTTGTCCAAAAATAACAATTTCAACAAATGCTATGTTAGGAAATAAGGTTTACATTCAATAATCTAATTTGTTTGTAGTTAGGTTAGTTGGGAAGTTCATTCCCATAAGTTAGTTTTGTATGGGAAAATAATGGCTTTATGAAGCCAATACATTGGATGTAATGGTTGAACCAAATTAATCTATTGAATATCAATTTCAGATTATTGATTTTTTCTGTACACTGGTTTGATCTTTAATTGCAGTATGTTCACCATTCTAACATAGGTATCAGAGCGAATGGATCATGTACTGTGATATTAGAAATGAAGGTCTTGTTGGTGCCTAGTGTTCCATAGAGCAACAAGTTGCAGGAAAGGTCAATGTCAATCTGCTAAAGGAAAGTTTTACCATTGTCTCCTTCAAAATTTTGTGTGGCCATTCATATTCATATCTTGTGATACATAGTGTAGCATTTGAAAAATGGTGTCAGCCGGATTCAAGCCCATCATTTTTGTGCCTTCAAAATCACATGGAGGGGAATGTTGGTTGTTGCAGTGGGAGATTAAAGCGAAGATATTTTGAAGGCATTGCAATATGTGGAAAATATATAGGCCTTCCACCCACCGTGTGGATGCCTCTATTGTTACACTTGGGAAGCCACAGTTGCCAACCATTTTTCCCCGTGATCGCTGGACTTACACTTGTTCAATCTGGAATAAAGACATGATCAAGTTATGTTTTGGGTTCTTTTGTTCTGCGTGCATTTCATATTCATTAAAATAAATAGAAGAAATAATTGCCTGCATAAAAGAAGCAGTTAACTACCATCCTTAAGTGCGTGTAGGATGTGTAAGTTCATTGTCTCATTTTGATGCTGAAGTTTTTATTTAATTGTGCATTAGCTAGTATACTTAATGGTAGAGTGGATGGCTGTACAAAGGAAAAAGTTGCACATAAACCCTAAATTTTAATCAAAAGCCTATTTTGGGTAAATTTTATGGTGTTTTATAATTCATGAGTTGAAGTGGGGTTATAAGGTGTGAAAAGGGGAATTAATGCTCAAGGTTTATGCAGAAGTTTCTCATCACAAGACAGAGAATGGTCATCCCAGCGACACTAATTTTTTTTTTTGTAATGGATGCATTATTGGTATAATCCAACATCCCTCCATATGTTCACTTATTTAAAGAAGCCCTATTGGAGGTTGGAGGAAATGGAGGCAAGAGAATATCTATCATCTCAAGCTAGTTTCTTGCTCAAGGAAGATTAATTGCATGAGAAGCAATAGCAGTTTTATTGTTTGAATCCCTTCATTTAGAAAGAGGGTGGAACCTAAACTTTTCTGTCTAGGCAATTATCTTAATCATCCAACAATACCAGTGAATTGAGACATACTCCATTATCCACAAGCATACCACTCCTCCATTTCTACAAATCAAGGAGTTTGGATTTATGTGATCCAAGTTGCCTAGACCACAAAGTTTAGGTTGATGCTGATGAAGAGTTGGAGATCCAAGACATTTGCCTGGACCAAGAAGTTTAGGTTAATGCTGATAAGAGTTGGAGATTCCAAACATTTGCCTCGACCAGGAAATTTAGGCCAATGCTAATACAATTTTTTTTTCTTGTTTTTCTTCATAATGTAAACCTTAAAGGGGGGTTTTGTTAGGAAATGAGGTTTACATTCAATAATCTAATTAATTTGTAATTAGGTTAGTTGGGAAGTTCATTCCTACAAGTAAGTTTTGTATGGGAAAATAATGGCTTTATGAAACCAATACATTGGATGTAATGATTGAACCAAATGAATCTATTGAATAAGAATTTCAGTTTATTGTTTTTTCTGTATGATGGTTCGATCTTTACTTGTAGTATGTTCACCATTATAATGCTATTCATCTACAAATAGAATTTCTATAAAATTGCATAGTTGTAATGCTAATTTAGAGAAAATCCTAATTTTGGTCTTATAAAGAATATTAATTAACATCAAAGCATTTAAATACTTGTTTACAAATAATTTCTATTAAAATCAAGTATCCTAAAATCATTCATATCTGTTTCGTATCTTATAGTTATTACTTATTTTCCATAGTCAATGATATTAGGAATCTGTAGAAAAGCTTGATAGGACGTCAGGTGACTGTCTTCCTCAACCAAGCCCAAGGGCACAGAATGAACCTCCAAGTCATTCGGCCCCTTGTCCCACAAGTATGGCAAGACCTTCAGTCCATCCATCTAGGGGTGACATGCTTGATGAGGTAAGAACGGTAGTGCTGCATCTTCCTGTGTTTTGTGTTAATAATAAATTAAAGGAGCAGTTGGAAAGATGCTCATATAATCAACACATAGAGCAGCACAAAGTTTTGTATATGATAATATGCACATGCTTGGTGGCTGTGATAGCTTTGAGCTTTTCTTAGTAGTATCAGTGGACAAAAAGGTTGGTGTAGTCTATATATTATGTGATTTTTTTCCTTTTCAGAGTCAGTTATGCGCAAAGTAAAGAATGTACCCATAATTTTTTTTAAATGTCACAACAACAATTGCTATAGACTATAAGTATATTTCAATTTTCAAGTCTGAATAACCAATAGCATAACTGACTCCTCTAATAATGATATAAAAGAGTTTTCACCCTCCACATGGCTACTGTTCATTTGTTTTGAGCATGTATTGAAGAAATTAATTTAAAAAATGAATGATAAGTATACATGATCAACACTTTTTTTACTAAGGCTGTAATTTCTAACCTCGAGTAATCACATTGCTTGGGAAATTAGATACATCACAGAAAGGACACAATATAACAGATACCTGAACTTCCTTCAATCTTCCGTTTTTTAGGCGGAGGCTCTTTCTTAGTTTTCAGCAGTAGCTTACGTGCATTGGCTGCAAAACAAAAGTTATTAATATACATTTTGACAAAAGGTAAAAAAATATGCACAAATGTTCAACAGATTTGCATTATAGACTGAGGCTCTCAAATTTTGAACAGAGCAATTGTGCAATAATTTATATAACATTTCACCTGAAAAACATTAAGCTTTAGCCTGAAAATAATCTCACATATGATGGCTACAAGAGAACTTCCCATTACAGCTGAAATTTGGTTAAGTTGATTACACATCTGTGGATCTTGGTGAAGATATGAAATTCTAGCATACAAAATATAACCCACAGGTCCGGGGATCGAAACCTGGCTCTGATACCAATTCTAATGTCCCCTTTTTGTAAATGCCCTAATTTTTACCCTAAAATCATAATTTCAGTTGAAATAAGAAATGCAATATAGTTATCAACATAAATCCTGGTTTAGGTCCTGAAAACATGTTAGGTAATCACTGAAACATAATCCATAAAATAGATCTTTCCTACTAGAAACATTATCTTAATCAAAAGCATAGGTCTTTCCTACTAGGGTTAGGAACATTATCTTAATCATAAGATATATCTAATTCATTAATGGAATTCAATCATAGGAGAGTTAAGGAGGCATGATAACTAAAATGATCCTCTACCTGTGTAATGTCCCTACTTTGAAATATAATTTAATAATAACTAATAATTAAATTAAAATACAAAAGAATAAATATAAAAATCAAAATTAAAATACAAAAGAATATAATTAAATATAATTAAAATTTGATTAAAGTTAATGAAAGGTCAAAAGGCACGAAATGATAAGTTGTGACTCCCTCAAACATGAGATATAAAAGGGAGAAGAGAAACTCATTTGAGGGGGGGAGAATTTGAAAAATGAGAAGTGCAGATCTGAATTAAATAAGAAGTGCAGATCTGATTGTGGAAGGTTGTGTCCCTTTCAAAGGGCAGAAAGAATGAAGAGTTGCACTCTTTCAAAAGGTGCTAATGGTGAAAGGGTGTGTCTCTTGTCAAAGGACATACATGAAGAGGTGTGACCTCTCCCTCACATTGAGAGATATAAAGGGAAGGAATCAAAAGCATCTAGTGACATCACCATGGATCAGATCAGATGAGAACTGTTATTAAGTTACAGGCAGTAACATCCATGTTCTTGGTGGTATGCATGGGGATGTGTTTAATAAGTATGCTTAATATATGAAGCCCGATAATGTTCTTATGCAGAATTTAGTAGTAATATTAATATAGACTGCAATATGTATGACAGTCATACTTAATTTCACATATATATTCATAATACATAAGAAATTAGTATACTTAGAGTCTAAATCATGTTATTACTGTCAATATTTAAGTAGATGGGAATGAGATGTTCCAAAGAGGGGCAGTCTAAATCCAAGCAATAGGTTGAGTCCCAAGATAGGGTGGGGATCAGCAACCCATAAGCCTTGACGGTATAGACCCAAGATAGGTAAGAGCTTGGATATGTAAACTTTGAGGGAACCTATTGTATTTGGTCTATAAGTGCTTTGGTAACATACATAAACCCTTCTCCCGTAAAACTGAAGTTGTAGCAGGGTATGATATCTATATTGAGAACTAAAAATAATGAAATTAATCATCTAATGAGGAAAATAAATCATAACTTGTTAATAACTAATTGAAGAATATCAATCAATTTAAGTAGTATTGAAATAGATCAAGTAGGGTACATTACAACCTGTTGTGACCTATTTCACACATCACCCCATTGCGAATGGGGACCCCTGTGGTTTGCTTTTTAGGGTTTTTGGTCTTAGCTCCGCAATTTCTTAAGTCTTTTCCTTGAGAGTTTAAGATTAGGGTTTTTTAGAGGTCATCCAGAGACAAGTAGAGAATTTGTGCTCAGAACGCTATCAAGACGTTGGCAAAGTGCTTAGAAGGACGAGGATTGCAATTACTTTGGGTCATTTCTGACAACTTTCTATTTTTAGAAAGTCTGCTTTTTTGCTTTTGCTTTTTTTTTTGCTTTTTGATTTTTGGCACTTTGGGACCAATCCGAGAAGCGGCTTTTTTGGCTTGCTTTTTGCTTTTTTGCATTTTTCTGCTTTTCGAAAGTAGATTTAGGGTTTGGTTCTTCGGGTCATGTCATCAGTGCCCATGTTGTCAAAATCAAAAAATTATATCTCTTAAAGTGTAAAAAGCAGGGTGAAAATCCTAGTCTAGGGTTTTGTTCCAGATGATCCAGATATGAACATGGTAGGTTAAAATAGCAATATGGAAGATCAAAATAGATGGCATGAAGGTCAAATTCGCCCCAAGGCATGGTGAAAGATGTCCAAACAAGCCTAAAGTTCGCTCGACCTTGGAACAATGTCCAAATGCTCATGAAGTCCGCCCAAGCCAAAGGAATATGAACTCCGCCCAGCCAAAAGGAAAGATGGTCAGCCAATGGCAAAGTCCGACCCGCCAAGGGAGAAAGTTTTGACATGGACAAACATAGTGCCAACTCCGCCAAGCATAAGATGGATGTCCAAACACCTTCCAAAGTCCGCCCTAGGCACTTGAAAGACTATCCAAATAAGCTTAAACTCCGACCTGCACATGAAGAATAATGTCCAATGAACTACAAAGTTCGACTTGCAATATAGAGAAGAGTGGCAAAACTATCTTCAAGTTCGCTTGGCATGAATCCGCCATGTCTAAACTACCTCCAAGTCCGCCCTACCAAAGAGGTTGACAATGTGAAGTTCGCTTAGCAAGGCAAAGAAGCAAGATGGTCCAACATGCTCCAAAGTCCACCTTGGCCTATGAAGTTCCAAGTCCGCTAGGTTTCAAAGCATGGCATGAAGAGGTGTCAAGTCCGCTAGGCACAAGAAAAGATGTCCAAACATGTGTGAACTCCGCCCTCTTCTCAGCATGGCCAATGAACCTTCAATTCCGACCAAGGCACATGTAAAGATGGTTCGCTAAGTCCAAGATCCCCCAAAGAAGAAGTTGAGATAAACATGGCAAGAACAAGAGCCAAGTCCGCCCAAGGACAAGGAAGATTGAAACTCAAGTGTCTAAACTATGCCCAAGTGCATGGTACAAACATAGACAAAGTCCACCCATGAGGAGAGGAGGTTGGCAAAAACAAGGTTGAAAGAAGATTGCCCAAACATAAGCAAAGTCCGCCTTGTCCAACATGGTGTCAAGTCCACCCCAAGCAATGTCTAGATACTAATGAAGTCCGCCATGTCAAGACCAAGGCAAAGTCCGCCTAGGAAGTATGTGGAAATGGCAAGGAGAAAACAAAGTTTGCCAATCTAGACACTAGCCAAGTTTGCTTATGGCATTCAATTTAGACATAAAGATGATAAAGTTTGTCAAGAAAGATAGCACATAGACCTTCAAAGTTCGCCTAGGCATAAATGGAATATGTGAAGATAGCTAAGCAAGACGAAAGTTTGCCAAAGGGTTACACATGACAATGACCAACTTTCCATGATGAAGAAAGAAAAATGGCTAGAAGAATAATAATTTTGACAAAGAAACACATGAAATCAAGGGTCAATTAATTGAACGGGTTGGGAAAATTAATCTTGACACAGAATATTTTTAAAATTTTCCAACACTTGGAATTATTTTCGAAGGCAAAATAATTTCAACACTTAGGAAAGATTTTCGAAAATTCAACACTTAGAAAATTTTGGAATTTGAGAAAAGAATCTAGAAGATTCCTTGTTTTTTGGCTAAGGACGAAAAAATAAAAACTTTCCATTTTGGAAAAGTTAAAACAAAGACAAGTTCAATGAATGTAAAGTAAATCAAAAAAACGAAGAAAAACAAAAAAACATGGAGCTTCTAAAATTAAAACCCCCTAGCTCTATATCTATTCAACCAGTCACTTTCAAAGTCATTAATCAAGTTTGAAGATTGGAATTCGATTGTGAGGAAGCTCCCTCTCTCTCTCGAGCTTGTAAAAAATTGATGATTGAAGAAGAAAGTTTTAAGTGAAATTTTCGAAGTGTTGGAGGCAAGAAATAAAGTGCTTTTTCTGAGTTTAAGACAGAATTTTCAGATTTGAAGGTAGATTTTCAGTCACGAGCAATTTCGAAGGTTTAGAATCGAAGTCTGACTCATTGATTACACCCTCTTCTGTCTTACTCACTTATTTTCGTGACATTCACCAAGTACTTGGCCAAAATTCTTCACTTTCAGCATGCTTTTTCACAAGAATTTAATCTTTTGACAAGCTGAAAGTGAAATTTTCAAGTAAAATGTCCAAAATCAGAATTAAAACTTTGAATTTTCTTGAATAATAATGTTAAATTTTCATGTGTTTCGCAGGCTAATGACTACCAAGGGAGCACCTTCGAGAAAAGCACAGATAAAGTTCGCTAGTAAGGGATTGCAACCGGGATCAAAGATCAATTTAAAATGGAAGAATGTCACAGACACCAACCTCGAGCACGTAGATTTCAAAGAATTCAGAAAGAGCATGTATGGGCAAGATGGATTGTTGCCAACACCTATTGCTCGCCAAATGATGAGAAATGGCATCATCCAAGCAGCTAGATTTCCACCAGCCATGGAATGTGCAGAACTAATGTTCGAATGCGCCTTACACTGCAATGCCCAAGATAGAGAAATTGTTGCCCCAAATGGAAGAGTCTTGGCTCATCTCAAAGAATTGACCATTCAAGAAGCCTTCAAGATTCCAAGCTATAATCGAAATTCATATAAAACCGAGTTAGAAACTAAGAAACTCTATGTGTAATGTCCCCTACTTGATTAACATAATCAATCTATTGGTTGAGAGACTAAACATGGAGCCAGTCATTTATTAGCTCTTAACAAGTACTTATGTATTTTCCTCATTAGACAATTAATCTCGTTAGTCCTCTTATTGACTATTTCCTAAGAGTTCTTTCTAATTTTTTATTGATCTAATATTATTATTTTTCTGATCAAAACATCTTTATCTATATATATATATATATATAATATATAATTATATTACCAATTATTAAGTATTTGGCTTATTACCTTTTGTATCAATCATTAATACTACCACTTCTACCACTGCTTAAAAGACATTAATTATTAATATATTAGTAGCTGATAAAGGCAGACAGATCTGACACACGTCAGATCTGGTCTGCCACTTATGAAATTATGTATAACTACAATACATAATGCAGTTTACGTTAATATTAAATTCTGCCTGAAAACATTATCGGGCTTCTTATATTAAGTATTCATATTAAGCTTATCCATACATACCACCCAGAACAAGGATGTATCTGCCTGTAACTTAATAACAGTTCTGATCTGATCTGACCGATGACTCCTCCATAATATATATTTCCTCTTTTTTTTATATATATCCTCCTCCCTGTCCTTGGGATAGCCCATGATCCTTCCCTTATAACAACTGAGTGGGTGTGAAACGAAGGGTCATACCCCTTCCATTCATATTCCTTTCAATGATTGACTTAAATTAAATCGTACTTAACTATTATTTACTAATAATCCTTATTGACGAACTAATGTTTGCATCAACTGAACGATATATTTATTGCTATCGATTAGCCTTCTTACTATTCGTTGTCTTCATGATCATAGATCCCTGTCCCTAACCTTCTTTAAGATCGATGTCTGATTATCATGAATAATTGTCCGATGAATTCATAATATCATGCCTCTTTATAGCCGATATCAATTACTGGATGGTTAGCATCTCTGTCTTAATTGTATTGTAATAGTTAGCATTCTTGAATTGATATTATTAATCTTGTACAAGTCGTTATTCCTTAATTTGGATCCTTCACTTATCACCGATTAAGAGAATCGTAGTTCCTTAGAGAATGTTGACTAGTGTACCCCCGATAGTCTCATTCTTTTTTGAATCGCTGGAATAATGGACCGCTGCTTGTCTATGTTATCGATGTGTGGCACTAGTTAATGTTTGTCTTATCGATGGTTACCGATCTATACGTCTTCCTCAATCAACTAAAGAATTATTGATGACTTATATTAATCGCTATTGTATTAATAGCTCATTTACTAATGACATCTTATAATGAACCGTTGATTTTGTATAAACAATTTGGAATCCCAATCTTATCTTTGGTGCTGCTTTGTTTGGGTGATGCTGATATAAACTTGATACTGATTAATTCTTCATGGTGGCTGATATTAATCATATAACATTAATTTATTGTTATTTGAATATTTCAAGAATATTATTAGTAATAAATAAGTATTAATTAAATAATAATATTTAATGAATAAATAAATTCCAAATAACTATTCGTTGCTAACTATTATCTTAATTAATAATAATAATTGCTTCATTTAGGATATATATAGCAATCAAGGAGGGGACATGACACTATGAAAGTCAGCCCGAACTTTGTATGACAAACATTAATAAAATATGGCTAGAAAAACTAAAACCCAGCCCCAAGAAGGTGTCAAAGAATTTATTCTGCACTGACTTCAAGGAAGACTACGGCGATCTCATCCTACTCCTGAATAGAGTAATGGGCAGCCCTCAAGGTGTGCCATTCAAGATATGGATGTATTACTTCATTGATGAGATCACTTCCGGAGTCGGGATGTTCAATTGGTCTAGAATAATCAGCGATAACTTGCACGAACAGCTGAGAAATTTGGCAAGGACAAAGTCCTTTTATATGAGCTCCTACATTGTCTACCTATTGGCAAGAGACTGTAGATATACAAAACTGATTTGCAGAGGCACTGTTGGCAATGGCGAAAATGAGTTCAAGTCCTATGACTGCTATCTGCAGCTGCAGCTGAGCGAAAAGGCCCACTTCAGGCGAGCAAATGATGCTTTCTTGATGTATATCACCAAAATACTGCAGGAGGAACCCATCAGAGGCCAACTCCACAAGCCAAAAGTTTAATAAGCAAGTATGGATCCTGGTTTATCCCTGGTTTATCCAATTTCCTAGGTTTACATACATAAGAATTCAAGGTTTTACTAGTTTCCCTTACCAACTTCCAATCTATCCTACCAACAGAATGGTCCTGCTTGAGGTCATTAGACAGTTGGAGACTTATCAAGGCTTCCAAAGAGCAAAACAAAAGACAGCTATTCCATTCCCATTCTTTGTCGAAGATATGCTAGAGTCTTGCCCAACAGCACAGGCAACAGAGAGTGCCAAGCTGGAGATGCAATGGTACCCCTTCACATTCTACCGATCCAGAGCAAATTACGACCCTCACAACAATATTGGGATGGTAAATGGGGAAAGGTACAGACATAGAATAGACTTGGAAGACTTTTGAGCAAATGTTGCTGATGAGTTTGACATAAAGAAAAGAATATGGTCTAGACCATAGAAGTATTAATTGTTTGGGGAATTAATCAGCAAAACATAAGTATAAGATTTTTTGAAAAAATCAGGAAAAAATCGGATTTACAAAAAAACGTAAACAAATGCAGAAAAACAATCAATTTTTTTATATAGATATATTTAAGGGCATTTCCATACCATAGAAATATTGTTGACAAATAAAATAGAAACTTCAACACATGAATTGTAGAAAATAGATTTTCGTTGTTTATAATTAAAAAAACCTTTTATTTTTCAATTTAAAGGTATTTTAAAAGCATAAAGATATATTTAAAAAAATAAAAATGAGAGCATAAATCTAGGGTGGCAGCTTCTAGCATGTCCAAGGCCTTTTGAATAATGTTCCAAATTAAAATTAAATAATTTTGAAATAAATTAAATTCTCATAAAATAGTTTTGAATAAAAATAAAATAAATAATATAATTAAAATAAAACTATTTAAATAATTTTAACATAAAAAAAACAATCCATATTTTGCATGGATGTATGTAAGTTTCTATATTAAGTTTTATTTTACTTAAAAATATTTAATTCTTATTTTATTTTATGTATATTATTTACTTTTGTTTTACTGCAAATAATTTGAAGGTATTTATCATTGTAATTAATAATGATGTCAAACTAACAAAAAAATTTCAATTAAGTATTGTAATGGGAAAAACATTGATGGCTAAATTTGCCTTATGTAAATTTGATTTTTTTTTAAAATAAATTTTAATTTTAATATAAATATTAATAATTGTTAATTTTTATATTTTAGTAAATCAAAATTATTAAGAAAATTAAATAAACTATAATAAATTAGAAATATTACTAAGTTTAAAATTGAATTTAAATAATTATGTTTGTTAATATCAAAATAAAGCAGACTATATTTCTTAAATTTAATTGAAAATTTTATATCCTAATATTTTAAAATTAACTACAATACTTTTAAGAAGTAAATTTTTCTTATTAAACAATGATTTTTTAATGTATAAAAATTATATTAGAGAAAAATAAATGTAAATGTTTATTGTATTGTAATAAATTTTAAAAAATTAAAAAAATAATAAATTTAAAATATTAATAAGTTTAAAATTTAATTGAAATAATTATCTAATCATTGTGAAGAGTGGAGAAATCTAACGCAACAAAAGAAAAACCCTAGGGCACATGGGCCTGCAACAGCATCGGGCAATCGGGCAATCGGGCGAATAAATCACACAGCCCCACCTGTAACAGGTTGAAAAATGGTGTGGGTAAATCGCGTAGGGTAACCTTGGTGTTTTCTTTGTGATTTTCCACCATTTTAAACGACTTTACATGCCAACAAAGCGAGGTGAAAAATGTAGTTTAAGATTTATTTTTAAATCGCGATTTTTTGGGGGGAAAAAACGATTTTTAAAGATTATCGCAATTTTTTCACGATTTTTGCTTCTTTGGTCTAGACTACCAATAAGCTTGATCAGAACAACTGAACTTTTCCATGTGCCCGATCAGTTGGAAGATAATGGAGAATACACTCAACCTCACTTCGACGAGAATGCACCTCTTCCTCCTGTGAGATGGTCTGAACCAAAGCATGCCGATTTGACCACCTTGATGCGGCCAGTGGTAAAATAGTCAAAATGGTGGGTTGATTAGCAGGTCCATGGGCTAAGACGAAAGAATCTAACCTTGACCTATGACGTGATGGGAGAAATAGCAGCATATTCTTCAAATGCCGAAGCGTCTCAAAATGTCGGACCCATTGAAAGCACTAATTCTAGGAAGAAGAAGAAAGAGGTCGGAAGCTCTTCAAAGACAAAGGGCAAGACAAATATAAATGAAGAACCCACTCTGAAGAAGCAAAGGTAGGAACCATCTCGTTCTGCCGCATCGGGGAATATAAACAATATATTGACTATTGATGAGTCATTGGCAAAGATACAAATTCCTTCTCCGGTCCATGGAGAAAATGTAGAGTCAATCCATCAGGAAGATGAAGAGCCTCCGTCTCCTACAGGCACAAAAATATGTCAGATAATGAAATGGATATTCTGGGCGATGAATTTCAGGAGGGAATGATTTCCGCTCTTCGAGGAGGCCAAAATATGCCATGTGAAGAGAATGATCCAAATATAGCCCATGTGCCCTAGGGTTTTTCTTTTGTTGCGTTAGATTTCTCCACTCTTCACAATGATTAGATAATTATTTCAATTAAATTTTAAACTTATTAATATTTTAAATTTATTATTTTTTTAATTTTTTAAAATTTATTACAATACAATAAACATTTACATTTATTTTTCTCTAATATAATTCTCTCATTCAAGGTTCATTGTCTCACTCAAGGTTATTAAAGAAATGGACAGCACAAAAGCAAATACAAAAACCTTGCATGGATCAGTTATCCTGCATATTAAGCATAGTTACTCATATACCATACAGTCTAATAGGAAATGTTTTTATCAGACAATTTGCATATCTAATTTTCAAATTTCCAAATAGATATTAGGTCAGGTCCTTCTAGCTTTGTCATATGTATTATGCAACTCTTAACAGTATAAAATTAAATGAAAAAAATTGCATGGATCAGTTATGTTGCATTTGAAGGATAGTTATTTGTACACTAGACAGTTTGAGATATGTTTTGTTATCGTGTCTTGTCACACAATTTAACCTACTATTCCTGATTGGCTAAAGGAAAGGTTAAAAATGAAAACACAAATAGAAGTTCAAGAAGAAGAAGATGACACGACCGATTTCTTGGCCAGATTAGGAGAGGTTGTTGCAAAGAAGCCAACCAAGAGGTTTTCCACCATCCAAAGAGATGAGACAGGTTGTCGTACAATCCAGATTGTTGTACCAAAAGTAGGCAAGGCAAAGGAAGATATTGGTCCTCATGAATATGCAATCACTACTGTCAATTTGGGACCAACTACAAAAGGTCAGGAGGCTGAAGACTTAGACAATTCAGTTGCTTCCATGAAGGTAAGAATAGACAAGGAGGTAGGAAAGAAAAGAGAATATAAAGAGGAAGTTGAGAGCCTACAGGAGTACATTCAACACCTCACCAAGCCACTCAACCAAACCAATCCAACAGCTCCTCCACTTTTGAATTCTTCACTAAAGACAGTCAAAGATTCTAAGGAAGAAATGATAATGGCCGGAGAAACTAAGGAATGGATGGAAAGCGTAAGGAAA
Source organism: Cryptomeria japonica (assembly GCF_030272615.1). Classification (NCBI taxonomy): domain Eukaryota; kingdom Viridiplantae; phylum Streptophyta; class Pinopsida; order Cupressales; family Cupressaceae; genus Cryptomeria; species Cryptomeria japonica. The sequence continues at coordinate 417,534,215 of NC_081407.1, forward strand.
GAGGCAGCCACGTTTATGGAAGGATTAGCATTGGCCTATGGACAAACTTCTTCGTTAGTTTCTAGGATTGCAAATATGGTGGAAGCATGGATTGATCTCCAGGACATTCAAGGCAAGATTATTTCGTGCCTTAGAGAATTGAAAGGAATTCCGAAGCAAGAATAAATTGATGGAAATGTGATTGCAGCAAAAGTTGCATATGACTTCAACAGTTGGCACTGGACATTGGTTGCACGAAGTGAAGTCTTGGAAAAAGTGAAGGTTGATAGTATCAAAGTTGAGGAGCAGATAAAAGACATTCAGAATAAGATCCTCCTTGTAGCTACAGACATGCTTGAAAAAGAAACAATTTGACAAAAAGATATGCAATTGGAAAGTTTAAAGCTCAGGATATAGGAAATCTTCTTTGCCAACACTAGACCCATCCTGAAGCAGAATTTGACTAAGGCATCGAATCTCTTGTCCATCCGAAATGCCTTCCAAAGATAGGAATTGGAGAGGGAAATTGCTTTTGCTGTATGTGCAAATGATTTGGATGGATTGGAATTTAGGATCAATATGCTGCCACGTCACCATGGAAGAGGTCAACATGATTGTATCCAGGTTCATTGAACACACTGCCAATCAGCAAGAAAAGAGTGCCTTCCTAGGAAATAGCTATTCGCACCACTTGTCTCGCATGCATTTGTCTCTAGTTTTATTTTGGGAAACCCTAATTAGGGTTGTGGTGTCTTAATCTCATCCGTTGATCTTAGATCGATCTCGACCACTCATTTGTTTTTCAGAAACTCTATATAAACTCTCAAACTCTCATTTTCATTTTGTTGTGGAGAGATTTACGAAATTGTTGCTTAGAGCTACTTGAATAATAAAAATTCATTTGCAAGTGTTTGCATTGAAATCTTATTGTTATTAAGTGGTTGCATGGTTGCATACTTTCTTCAACAATAGAATAGATTTGCTTAAAGTAGATTTGCTTTCAAAATGTTAGATGAATGAAGGATTTAATAGTTTAGATTGGTGAAACTTTGCTCATACTTTCTTTGGATAGATGATTTTTGTTCAATGTGTAAAGTAAGCTTGAGCTTGTGACGTGAATGCTTTAACTTTTACATGGAGTAAATATTGTTCAATTGATGATATTATTCACAAGTATAAAATCTTAAGCACAAACCTAGAAGATTGTACCCGCTTTGCGTAGTGTCCTAGTGTGGTGAAACAAAGTGTCGTTATTGGTTTCACCCAGTCTTTACCGTCTCTTGAGTTCATAAGAATAGCTTAGAAGTAGCATAGGACTTCTAAACCTTTATCCTTTTATCCCTTTTTGAGGAAGTCCAAAATTCGAAAATCCAAAAACAAAAAAAAAGAAAGAGAGAGCATTCATTGCCATATGCATCTAAGTCCTAGCTTGTGAATGACATCTTTGAAGTGCAAGTCCCCCTTGTATTTCAGCATACATAACCAAGGAAGCTATCCCACATAAAGTCACTTGTTCATACATACAGACCTTGGAGTCGCCTTGTGGTCTTTCTCGCAATCTTGGCACAAGTACTGATTTTGTTCAGGAGAGGATAGAGTATCCTTGGATATTTTATTCTAATGTTCGGTATATGATAAAACGTACACCAACACTACCCTTGGCCCAAGAGCGGATATAACATCCCTCTTGGCCTCACGTGGCCCTTTGCCATACATATGAGGGGGTGTACCTAGTGAGGAATCCTATAACTGTTCCCCTTCTTGCCATCCTTATTCGCCTCCCTATGATTGGGGTTCCTTAATCCAATAGTCAAACATGGTAGATTTGAGGTGAAAGTACAATAGGGTGTCCAAAACATCCTTCCCTTCTAAGCCCAAGGGCGGGGCACTCTTTCCACCCCCTTTGCCTCATGGGACCATCAATCGTCCACCATGAGGTGGCATGCTTAGAAGAGGACCTCATAACTATTTACCCTCCTTGTATTCCCTTCCTCACCTTCCATGATTGATTGTTGCTATTTAGAAATCCATATTATTACTTATGTCTAATATATATGATATCATGTGTCAAATATATTATCCTATATTAATATGTAAAGAATTATATTGCTGCATATATCAGGCATACATATTTAAACACATTCATGAATCCCACAATGAACAAGAATGTTACTGCCTGCAACAAATAGTAATCTGTGATCTGATCTATGGCCTGATCACTGATATATTATGGATTGATCTGCTCTTTATGAGCACCGATACTAATTCAATTGCTTTCCTTGATTAATGGATTGTTGTTGAATAATTGATATTCAAATGTGTGATTAATTCAATGAATGTTGATTTGATAGAGTGATGCTTGAATGATGAATTGATTGATAGATAGATTGATTCCTTAAAACACATTTGATGCTTGATTTCTGATTTCAAGATGTGAATTGATGATTGATGATGTTTTGATTGCCTGTTTATCTACTTTGTTGAATTGATATTTGTTAATTGATAGATTGTTTGATTTGACCTTTGCTGATTCATAGATTGCTTGATTTCTTGATGCATTGATGAGTGATGATTTATTTTGCTCTAAGTGATCTCCCCTTTATACTTAGGTTAAAGGATCATAACCTTTCATAAGATTCGAGTCACCGCTTTTCATTGTTGCCTTTGAGAATAATAAATCATTCTCCAAACCCGTTAATAGGTCTCAAAGGGTAAATCCTTTCATATCGCCAGTGAGACTTTCTCATTGGAACCCTTCAAAACCAGGTTGGATAAAAATCAACTTTGATGGGGTGTCTCGTGGAAATCCGAGACCCTCTAGTGCAGGATGTGTAGCCAAGGACTGTAATGGAGTTGTCATTGCTAGATGTAAACAACGACTAGCCCCAGGTACTAATAATGAAGCCGAGGCAAAAGCGGCTTTTTTGGCGATTCAAGTGGCGAAAAGGATAGGTGTGGAAAAACTCCATTTGGAAGGAGACTCCCAAATCATAACACGGGCTACAATCAAGGGTGAAGCTCAAAACTCGAAGATTGATAGAGATATTCAATGGATTAAAAATCATCTCAACTCTTTCTACGGTTTCAAAGTGTCTCACGTCCTCAAAGAAGGAAATAATGATGCTGATTTGTGTGCGAACCAAGCCTTTGACTTAAAAGTTGGCGAATTAATCTTAAACACCTTCCTCCCCAACGGCTAGATCATGGAGTGATTTGAATTTGCCTTGTAGGCAATGTTTAGGGGGGCAAATTTTGTCAATGTACTGAAGTTGCTCAAGGGAAGTAAATGCATGTCAAATTTAGTATGGCAACTACCTACTTCAGGAGCACGAAGAGATGAAATCTTTCCAAATCTTGGGCGGGTTGGTGTAATTGAAGGTGGCGACCACAATGGATCAAGTCGGCGGCACATCTCTATACCACTCGTGTGTGATCTCCTTGCAGTGTCATCTAATAAACACTGCCAATTTTGAAAGGTTGAGCGCATTAATGCCCCCCCTAGCAAGGACGATGATATCATAAATGCTTGGCTTCCTACACAAGCTATAGTAATATGAACGTGACTGCTTCACAAATGGATACATGTTCACTAGAAGCTTTTGATGGTTTGCACTTCAAATCGGAGCTATTTTGACACGGGAGAGAATGGAGCCAAACTTTTCCTTTCAAGCTTCGAGACCGATGATGGCGTTTTGGGGGCAAATTTCTAACGAAAGGCTGGCGAACGTTTTCCGTTTTGAGGAGAAAGAATTCCTTACCCGAGTTAAGATTGTCTTTGGGGAGGAATACCTACGGGCGCAGTTCAAGTACCATACAAATGTTGAAATAGCATCCATGTTTGCATCTTGGTGCTTTGAACTCGAAGGCAAGGAGCAAGTTGAATGGATTGTGAGTGGTTGTGTCCGCAAGGAGTGGTGTGGAGGCCTTGACATTTTTTTGAAGATGACGTGTGATGGTGCAGGCTTTGTTTGCCCAAATGGCTCTTGGCTCCATGTAAGTGAATTTTGGCCTCCCCTTCATCCATATCTCCTATGGAGCACAAACTACAACAAGGAGGTCCGTCATGCATCTATGCAAGTTTGTATGCTCGGGGTCAAAGAGTATATGAAGACGTGGGAGAGGCAGGAGCTGAGACTAGAGCTGGAGAAATGGGGCCCGAATGAGATGAAATCTTTACACTCTAGCAGGTCTACATCTTCCAAACACAAGCGCAGCCGCCCAAGGGGTTCGAAGAAGAAGCAATGCCGACGAACTCTGTGGATTGGCTTTCCACCAAAAGACAATGATAACATTGAAGACTCGAAGGAGCAGATGGAGCTAGGTGGGGATGCCAGTGGGAAAGGCAAGGAAATTGGCGCTGCAAAATAGTCAAGCATGTTAATTATTTTGGTTTCAACTTTTGATAAACTCTTCATTTTTGTTATATATTGCATTGTAAAGACATATCAGACGTTTACAAGGGATGGGGAATCTTTATCTTTTTGAATTAGTATGTATAGCGATGGGGGAGTCTGATACAGTCTCTGTTAATATCTTTGTATGGATGCTTCGAAATGTGTTTTTGATGTGCTGAAGATGTAATTTTCTGATATTAGCAATAAAATACCATTAACCAATCAAAAAAAAAATCATTCTCCAAATTAATCTCCCTTGGATGTCCTCAAATGAAACCTTCTCCTTTATATGTTTCCCAATGTAAGGAAGAGTCACACCTCTTCACCATGTCTTCCCTTTGCACTAGTCACAACCTTTCACAATTACCACCCTTCGAAAGAATCACAACCATTCATCACATCTCCCCTTTGAAAGAGTCAGTTCCTTATTTTCTTCTCATTCCTTTCTTCTTCCATTAATCCTTCCTAAATTCCTATGTTCCCTTCTTCCTTCTTCCATTCCATATCTATCTATTATATCCTATTTTATTGAGAAGACACATCTCTTTGGAAAGAGACATCCACTTAAATAGTCATGTCTACTTATTGTTGTCTTATTATTCAAATCAGATCTGCACTTCTGATGATTGATTAAAAATGCCCCTTCAAATGAAGTTCTCTTCTCCCTTTTATACCTCATGTTTGAGGGAGTCACAACTTTTCATTTCATGCCTTTTGACTATTCATTAAACTTAACTAAACTTTAACTATTTTAATTTTATTTTTACTCTTTTATATTTTAATTCTATTGTTAGTATTTATTATTAAATCCTATTTCAAAATGGGGACATTACCACAAACCATAGGCTTGTCAGCCTATCTTGCATTTCCCCATTTGTGAGAGTTCTAGATTTTATTCATGAGATTTTATGTTAAAAATGAGACTAATCAATATGAAATTCATTAAATATATTTGCCAAATATTAGAAAGCTGATAGCAGAATCATGCAGTTATAATATAAATATAAAATTTTGGTTCATAATAATATTCAGTAACATTTGAGTATATTATTACAGAATTGTCAAGAAAAATATTAACATGATAATTGCTTTCCAAGGGTTGTACTAAATTGTATGCTAAAAGTGCATATTATATGCATAAAAACACATATTACAGCAACTGACTTATAATTCTCATGGTGAAGTAGTTAATCTACATAAATGCTTAAGTAAGTCAAATTAGCATAATTAAATATGAGTTTCAAGTAGCCCAACATCATAAAGATTAAGATATTATAAATTCTCTAAAAATTTTAAAATTTTGACTAAAAGACAAAATAATGGTGAGCAACGCAACTTTTAGATGACTAGATGCACAGGATTATAGTCTAGTACTTTTTTCTAGTGATAAAATTTAACAATCATCAAATGCTATCGTCTTTCAAATTGTCTTCCAATGCAGATTGCTTGGTAGACACAATGGAGATGCCAAGTTGCAAACAGTGGGACAAGAAGAGTCTAGAAGAGTCTAATTTTTTAATGTGTTATTTTGAAAAATCCCAATAATTTAATGTGCGTGCATGTACATGTGCACAGGTTCATAGCTAAAAAAAGACAAGATAGAGTTCTAACTAACTTGACCATCCAAATAACACGTCAGATGGATGGAGGAATAGGAACATTAGATTTTCTGTAACTTCTTATATATAGACTTATAGTTATAAATAATATAATTATATAAGCAAATATGAACCCTTATACTTGCTAAATTTAAACTCATAAATAGATAGCACAGTATGAAAGTAAATGAAAACAACTTTACATGGATCAATCATCTTGGATTTGACGCATAGTTACTAGTCGACCAAGCAATATAAGAGGAGATGTATTAATCATGTTTTGGTTGCATAATTTACGTATCCAAATTTCAAATTTCCAAAGAGAGTGTTAGCAAGGTTCATTGTCTCACTCAAGGTTATTAAAGAAATGGACAGCACAAAAGCAAATACAAAAACCTTGCATGGATCAGTTATCCTGCATATTAAGCATAGTTACTCATATACCATACAGTCTAATAGGAAATGTTTTTATCAGACAATTTGCATATCTAATTTTCAAATTTCCAAATAGATATTAGGTAAGGTCCTTCTAGCTTTGTCATATGTATTATGCAACTCTTAACAGTATAAAAGTAAATGAAAAAAATTGCATGGATCAGTTATCTTGCATTTGAAGGATAGTTATTTGTACACTAGACAGTTTGAGATATGTTTTGTTATCGTGTCTTGTCACACAATTTACATATTCAATTTCAATTTTTCAAAGAGATTGTAAGTGAGATCCGTGTAGCTTTGCTCTATTGTAATCTGACCAAAGTTATCCAAAAACTGATATGGGAACAGAAAACACTGTTTTTTCAAGTAACCCCAAGAAATCAAGCTAAGTGGAAACAATCATACAAAAGAGAAATTAAGAAATGTGTATAAACTAAAAGTGAACATATCTTTTGGTGTATATAAAATAATTAATCACAGAACAAATGTTGATAAAAACTAACTTTCAAAATTAAAACATACTTTATAGGTTGAAAATACAAACCAAATCTGAAATCACATTGATTTCAGTATATTAACCATCTAGCTTCCTGCCTGTTTTGTGAGAGAAAGTCATGATTTTTTTGTTTGTTTTATGTTTAATGTGAGGGAGAATCAGGTTTTGGGAAGGCATTCACAGGAAGGGGGAGCAGGGTTGTTGGCTGTTTACTGCAACTAAAAGCCAAACCTTGTTTTAACTTTGTTTATGGGCAGTGCAGGTTGCCCCAAACAGTATAGCATCTCACTGTTATCCAGTCTTTGAAGAGATTGAAGACCCTCTATCTTATCCGATTTTTGTTTTCCAACTTGTTTTATTTATTATGACAACACTCCTTCCTAATACAGATAAAAGGATACCAATTTTTAGCCATCTCATCCTGCTTCTCTTTTATTCATAGGACATAAGTTTAAATTCTTTAATTTATAGTGATGTCATGTCAACACTATGACTATCATAGATTTTTAGGTTCTATTATTTCATAGTGTTATGCCTGAAATATAATTGAATTTCCACAATATTAGACCAATTTTCCTTCAACATACTACTCTATATTTCTTCTCACAAACCATATGATAATATCAGAACAAACAAAGTTAAAAATGGTGCTTTCTACTTTATAATACCTAAAATATGCATGCAAATTTTTTCCATTTAATTCTGATGTTTCTGTCCTCCAATAATGTAATTTTCTATTTGTTAATTTAATAATTTTATTTGAAGTTTCCTAATAAGTTGGTAACAAGCTATTTATATGTTGTAATCTTTTCTAATGTTGGTACATCGAACGTGACATCCTAATACTTTGGAATATAACTTAACAATCATAATTTAAGTTTCATCTATGTTTATGGTTGGTCTTAATCTGCTTGTTTCTTTCATATAATAAATTACAGGGAATATATCATCCATATGCAGGAGCAAGACTTTCAAGTTTACTAACTGAAATAATAATTGAATATTATTGTTAAAAAAGGAGAGAAATACTCCTTATATAAGTAGTTACAAAAGATCTTTCCATAACAGAAACAATCGAGAACTAAAGGCAGAATAGAAAGATTCTAAATACTAACTTACAGAATAGTAAGTTACTAAAAACTAACTAAATGACTTAAATGACCGTTATAAGATAAATATTACAATATTACTTTAATATCCTCCCTTAATGGCCATTCTACTAACTACCATATAAAAGAATTGTCATAATTTGTTAGTCCTTTGGCCATGAATGCATAGAAGGCCGACCCCTTCTCCTCTAAATGCTCTAGGACATGCGCTTGTTGTTGAGACCCTCCATGGTTGGATTTTTCATCAGCCAACCACTTACTTCTTCAAATGACCAAGTTTACCACAATAATGACATGTGATAGATTTTGGATTCTTTGAAGAATCATCAAGTTTGCTTGGTTCTTTCTGCTGAGTGGACTCACCTTTGCCTTTGTCCTTGGTACTAAAAGCCTGTTCCACACTGGTTGTCTTGTTGCTACTACCAAAACTGCTTCTTCCACCTATCCTGTTACAAAAGCTTGTTGCACAATTCATCAAACTTCAAGTAATGTTGAGAGTTTCGATGAAGTGCTCATAGGATCTTGGCAAGCTTTTCAGCATGATAACCACCATATCCTCTTCCTCCATCTTGCCACCAACGGCCTCTAGTTGACCACGAATGTCTTTGATCTTCATTGAATGATCCTGCAAAGACATCTTGTCATCCATTGTAATCAAAAACAACATATTTTTACGGAAGAAAGCTTTGTTTTTATCTAATGTCTTGTACAAATCCTCAAGTGAGTCCAAATTTGTGCAGCAGTCTTGCCAGATGACACCTCTAGAAGCATCTTATTAGTGACTGATAATGCTATCAAACTTGTCCTAATCTTTGTCTACCACTATGGAATGAGCAGAATTACCCAGAACAATCTGATCTAGGCACCGATACTAAAAAATGATGAGCATCCTCTATTTCCAAGTATTGTTATTCTTGTCATTGAACCTCTGAGTGCCTTCCAACATGGTGTTGGGTAACAAAGCCATCCCTCCCGCTATCCAAAGACACAAAAAACGAGATAAAAAATCTGCTTCTCAAATACCTTTGATTTTTGTTGATAAAAAATTGAAAAAAAAAACTGAAACCCAAGATTTGTTTTTTGTTTTTAAAAAATCGTGCAAAAACACTTGCTGAAGCAAACCCAAGCCTGATAAAAAATAAAAAAATTTGCAAATACTCTCGTGTGCCTTAGAAACCCTCAGCACACAAAACACTATTTTGTGAAAAAATTGTCAAAAACCCTCCCACTACTTTGGAGAAAAACAGCAACACCCACGATTTTGTAAAAAATCACGCAAAAACTCAATCCTAGGCATAAGTTGTTGTTTTTATTGGACCTTAGATTCGAAAATAAAGCACATTTGTGTTGGGTTCTAATGTTGTTCTAATTGCCAGTAGGCAACATTAGAACCCAACTAAAGAGGTCGGGCCCATGTTGCCTTTACTTAGCGTGTAGCACCAAATTAAATGGGGCCTATGCATTGTAACGTGTGTGGTTGCTATTTAAAATATGGCGCCAATACTCCTCTCAGCCGACTCAATCTTGGAGGCTATCCTCATGTATATTGAGCACCATTTGATGCATTCAATATACAATTACATTACATGCAATAATCATTTTGCAAGTGCGAAAATCAGAAAGAAAGAATTCTAAATGCGAAGTGAAGGAAGTGTGCATTGAGGCGATTGTTAATACAAGGGTGAACTTCAATAGAAGATGCGAATTGCAAGACATATGTGAAGCCAAAGACAATTTCCAGATCTGTTCATCCGAAGGTCATCTTGTTGTTACATGCAAAACAGATTCAAGAGGTGTATTGCTGTGTGAAAGGCTTAGACAAATTGGTGTGCCACATCAAAGCTACCAGCTAAGTAATGTATTGTTACAATTGGATATAATTCATAGTCAGATCTGAGGATCTTTTGGCTGGGTTTTTCCTCCTAGGAGGTTCTCCCAGGGTATTTGTGTGTCGTCTTCATTTTGCTCAATTTATGTTTATGTCTAAGTCTGAAAGTAATTAAACTAAACAGCAAATATATTGATTTAGTAATTAACTTCAATTTTCTAAGTATAGTTTAAATCTGAAAGTCTAAAATTCAACATAAGCACCTGCAAGCAGAACCCTAGTCGAGCAAATTGTTGTAGAAAAAACGCCGAAAAAACCACAAATTTTGTTTGAAAAAAAAATGTGCAAAAAAAACCAGAAATAAAGATGCACAGCCCTAAAAATCAAGATTTGCAAAAGAAATGCATAGCTGTGCGGCGCTCAGAAGCAAAACAACCATGATTTTGTTTAAAAAATCATGCAAAAACACTAAAGAAGGTCACACGAACTTGAAAGCAGCAAAAACACCCCAAAACACCCTCAACTAGAAGCAACTTAAAAACCCTCACCAGAAAACCACATTTTTTATCAAAAAATCGTTCAAAAACTTTGCTGGTAAAAACTCTCGATCTCCAACAGAAAAAAACCACAAATTTTATTCTATAAAAAATCCGCCAAAAAAAACCCACAATTTTTGTTTTAAAAAGACCAATCAAAAAACTTCTAAAAATTTCTTCAATAAATGGACCACGAATTTGTTTTATTTAAAAAAAGAACCTATGCTCTGATACCATGAAAGAATAATTGAATGTTATTGTTAACAAAGGAGAGGAATTCTCCTTATATAAGCAATTACAAAAGATCTTTCCATAACGGAAAGGATCGAGAACTAAAGATAGAATAGAAAGATTCTAAATACTAACTGACTGACTTCTAGAACAGAAAGTTACTAAAAACTAACTAAACGACTTAAATGGCCATTATAAGCTAAGTATTACAATATTACTTTAATACCAACAACGCCCTTAAACACTTATGCCTTAAATGACCATTATAAGCTAAATATTACAATATTACTTTAATAACAACAATGCCGCTAAACACTTATGCCTTTTTCATGCATAATTCTAGTTTGCCACTGTAAGTTCCAACAAAGCTGAATATAATGAGCAGTCTTGATTTGAAGTTAATTTTGCAAAGTTTATCTTTCATCTTAAAACATCTATACTAATACTTTGAAGAATAACTTCTGTGTTTCTGATATTTCAGAATTCAATTCTTTTATAAAGTTAATAAATACTTAAGTTGCAATACAAGTTGGGATCCTTTTCAATTTTCTTTTGTCAATAGTTATTGTTAAGGTAATTAAGAAGTCTACAATCAAGGTCTAAATCCTACATGAACTGATCATGCTAGTATATTTTTGCTCCAAGTACCAATGTTTCTCCAAGATCACACCCTAAAGTTCTATAATATGATAAAGTTCACTTGTCTCCACCTATGCATTAGGTCTTAGTTAGCTTGCTTGCCAACATTGCAAAAATTTATTTAAGATGTTCATGTGGTCAGCATGTCTTAAATATGTCTATCCATTTTCATGTCTTCTCAACATACAAAAAAGGTTTCCAGTCAACTTATATTTTTCCAACCATGTTCCACGTTGCTTGAATATGTTTCTAAATAACCTAGAACACATTTTCTATTGATTTTATGGTAGTGCTTGTTAACCACAGACAAACATCAGATCTGTTGCCTTCCCAACCATAGACGATAAGCTCTTATCGTCACCCCCGAGCACACTACATGTCCTTCATGTTATTGAATTCATATCTATTGATGCAATCATGACCTTGCATATATATGAATCAATACCTCCTAATAGACCTCAAGTCGGCCATATACTTTTGGCGCCAAGGATAGGGTCAGACCTATATATTACAAGTTACATATGAGTCTCCCTTAGTTGCGAGTTACATTTAACTTAATTACAAGTTACACACAAGTGGTTCGCCCAAATAGGGCATGCCCCAAATTAGACTCAATAACTGAGATATCCAAATGCCAAGGCCAACAGGCCACTTGGCATTTTGTGCACTAGGTCAGCCCTAGAAGGGATCCGACTTAGCTACACAACAACATTTTCCACATCAGATGGCAGAGCTTCCTGCCACACAACTATCACCGAAAATGCTCTCCTCAAGGAAACCTACAAAACTTAACGATATGGAGACTAACCTTCCAACTCACAACAATGCCATAAAAATTGACAATGGAAAACATGGACCCTAAACTTAAAAATAGTGGTCAGATTTCAACCATGTTAGATTCATCCAATAAAATCCAAGTGACATTGCTTTAATTTACAGCAGGGAATAGGAAAGTAGCACAAAACTTAATAGAGAGATCTTTCTGAATCCATTTGAAATCACATTATATAAATTTCACATAATAAAGAAATTACTGCCAAAAAAGTTACAAACAAAAGCTAAATACTTACAATCGTTTGATGTGTTTACCACAGGCTTTGTTTGATTTTTCACCACAGGATTTCCATGATCCAATATTATTGCCCTGTCATCAATTAAACAATGATAGAAATATATAAAATATGTTATTTTCATCATCAAAACTATAAAGCAGAAAATACATTCAACTGCCAAACAATAACAAACAGAATAAGATTGACGGCAATATAGATGAAGGAATAGATTTCCAAAATGATGATAAATTTGAGATGCAAAAGAATTATTGAGAAAAAACCAACAATGGTGATGATTTCATTTTCATCCATGGAGGAAATGAGAAAATAGAAACATATTTCAGAATTTAGAAATCTTGTGCCATCACTATTAAATAAGTAAACAAAAATTATGTATAAGCCCAACAGCCATTCTAAAAGTCAGAATCGTACTTTCTTGATTTCTGTTGGCGCTCTGCCTCTGCTGAACTCATTTTCACACGATCTCTTGCAGATTCATTGAGGATGCGTTGGACAGTTAGTTTGCGCCAAGAAGAACCAGATTCAACAAGTACACCATTCCCATCCTCACCACTTTGTTGTTCTTCATATATGTCACACAACAAATTACCTGGCTCTTGTGCCCATGTGAATCTAAATTCTTTGCCACCCACATCAATAATCTGGGGAATTAAATAGATAATCCTTGTAAATATAATTAGTTGTAAATTTTGAATAGTGCCTATATATATCAAAGGATAGCCACAAAGCTTCACAGCATGCCTCCACCATGGCCAATGCATAAGACCAAAATACTAAATCACTTGAGAAGACAATGTGATAGACAATATTGGCCAACCAAAAAAAGAATTTACAAAGAATAAGGGTATATTACAATGTCATATTGATTTTCAATGCCAGGACCAGGAGATTATGAATTTTGAAAAAATGGCTGATGCAACAAATATATTGAAATATATCATTGAATGTCATTTACAAAGAAAAACGTGCACAAACACAAACAAAAACAATGGATAATGTTCAGGACACAGATTTTGATCAACACAATTTAAACATTCTTGAGATTTACCAAAAAATGCATATTATATACAATAATTAAAAAATGACTTGGAAGGTGAAAATCACTGTTTTGTGAAACCAAAATTTGCCAATTTCTTCCTGTATTCTGTCTTCATATTTTTCTTTTTATTTGAGTTTGGTAAAAATTATGAAACTTTTATTTGTTGAGAAAACTTGAGATAATTCAATCAATATACTTAATTGCTAGTTTATTCAATGTGGTAAACTTTTCATTGCTAGCATATTTAATGAATTATCCAGTTTTTTGTTTTGCTTCTAGAGGTCCAATTTATTTTCCCTGTATCATTTAGGTTAAGCTAAAAGATGGCAGAAACTCAAAAAGATTGAAAAATATATGATTTCATTATTTAAGGTTTGGATAGTTTGCAGCGAGACATATATTATTCACATGTTTATAGGATGATTGTGATATTTTTCTGATTTCTATTTTTTTCCAAAATAATAATGCAGATTATTAGTTTTGCAATTGTTTTCACGGGAGCAACATTTCATTGTATGGAAAACAAACACTTTGAAGAAATCGCTTTCTTTTTTTGGAACTCCAAGTCATGCATTTAGTAGATGAGAAGCAGTTTAACCTGACACTTGGCTTTGAAGAGCCTTTTTTGCTTGGGCTTCATTATTCTAGGTATAAATAGGTTGATAGTCATTCTCTTATAGAGAGTAATGGACCTTGGTTGTACAATCATTTAGGTTTGGAACCTTCAAAATGGAATTTTGGTAGTTCTACATAGGGTAAGTCACTTGTGGTGAAATCTCTGAGTGTTTCTTAGTAGATCAGTAGTAATTCCTCTCCAGTAACTGCACAGTTCCTAAATTATTTGAAAGGCATATTTAACAATTTCCCTGGGATTCATAGCTGTTTCAAGTTCCTAGTTCCCCAAGGTTACAGAAAGAAAAGTTTCTCTAATTGTTCTAATTTCTCAGTGATTGTTTAAAAACTTTTAATTTCTCTAGCATCCACTCTACAAACATCACATCCTCTGGAAGAAATGGCACACTTGAGATGGTCCCAGGAGATATTCCTCACTTAAGTTTGTGAAACATTACCATAAACATTTTGTAAATCTGGGCTACATTGAGATTTAGCTTTTACCTTACCTTTACATACACAACAAAGAATTTTTTATTTACTCCTTGAATCTAGCTTAGGGAATCCTATCGCACCTAACAAATGATCTAAAATCATCTATTTGTAAAGCATACCAAAAATTTATGTCCTTAGCTAAGACAATCCTCCCAAGTTCTCAACTACTCCATGTCCTCCTCATACAAGTTGCATTTAAATAAATTCTTATACAGCCTCTCTTTCTATAGGGTAGCATATTGTCCAACAATGTAGAGTAGGATCAGCAAGTTACATTTTAAAAAACGTATACACCTCTCTTTCTATAGGGTGGTTTATTGTCCAACAATGTAAAGTGGGTTTAGTGGATAGTTTCTTATACAATCTCTCTATCTAACACATGGCATATTGTCCAACAATGTAAAGTGAGTCAGCTTCAAAATAATGTTGTAAAGACCCTTTAGTCATTTGATTCAAGGATTAAAGAAAAGCAGTAAGAAAATTTAATAATATTTTATAGCTTAATAGCTAAGTTACTGGATTTATTGTACATCCCATTGCTGAACAGAATGGGAGTAGGGAGCGCAAACAAGACAGCCAGGGCACAGCCCTGCCACTTTTGATTCTCCCTGGGGTGCCATGCTCTGACTGAATCCCGCAGGATTTTTTTCAAAAAAATGTCAAAACAGTAGTCGTCTCCTTGAAAAGTCAGTTTGACCTCTGTGCTCAAAGATGTTCACCTTGAACACTATGGGGAAATCTCTGCATTTGCCATCATTAACCAGCTTGGAAGAGTATGCCATAGCATAGGAGGAGCAGATCCTGATATATATTATGAGAGATCTCAACCAAATACAACCCTAAAGTCTGGTGAATGGCAATGACTGGAGGCACCCTTACCCCAAGGATCACCAGGTAGCAGCTTTCTGTTGAATGGTATCACCTGCCTAGTGAAAAGGTTTTATGTCTGATGGTTCAGCCTGATCTCAACCAGTCGGAAGTTGGAAGTCACAGGTTCCCCAATCCTTCCCTTTATGGAAGAAAAGGAGCAATATATGTTATAATTATTAATATATATCATTAGGATGTATATAATATATGCATGTAAACAATCGTACTCGTATCTGGGAAGGGGGTGGGATTTTTTTTGCCATACTGCCATACCTTAACCCCAAATGTATATCCACTCCCATACCCAAAATGACAACTTAGCCTATTAGTATCACAACACAGTTGATAATATCTACACACAACTCCCTAGTGGATACAAGTGGCCCACTAGTTGTTGGAGGTTGCAAAGATGATTACGGGTGTGGCTTTCACCACTCTATCATTTCTGCTCAGATATTCCTCCTGATCCTTCTAGAAAAATGTTTTTTGGCTAGGTACAAAAGGGATTATATCAATTTACCAGGAAGAAACCCAGACATCATACAAAACAGGAGGTAGCAAAGTAAATTGAAAATCTAATCATTCAGCTCAAACATTACCATTTGGCAAAAAAACCAACCTAAGTTGGCATATTATTTGTATACAAGTGGTCATAAGATTTAATTAGTGTGAATTTCTGATACCAAAGTGACCAGAAAACAGAGTAGGCAACACTGTCATTATAAAAAATGTCTCACATGACTGGAACTGCTTGCAACACTGTTAAAGCCATAGGTTGGGGAACCATGGCCAGACTGGACGAACTATCTTAAGGAAGAAATTGTTAATTGAGTGGGCAGGTATTCAATAATTTATGTCAATGGAAAATTCTTTGGATGAAGAAATAAGGACAATGATAACAATGGAGAATCTATGCAAAGAGCCATTCATATATTTTGCAAACTGAGTCTAACATTTCTCAAAGCCCTTAAGTTCACATCCTATGGTACTTTAAAGGTTGATAGGTTGTCCTTGAGACTAGAACAAATCCAACAGTCTTTCATCTACAATGGAGAGTCTTCCATCCACCCATTTTCCAAATGCTGGTTGTGCTTTGTGTACATTTATAAAAAATCAAAAGTAATATTGTAGGCACTTTTCCATGTGGGCATCAAAAGCTGATGTAGCAACATCATTTGTCTCAAAAATATATGGGAGAAGGAACATTGACGGTGAAACTCCGCATGTGGGCATCGAAAGCTAATGAAGCAGATCTGGATTTTTGAAGAATTCTGATATCAATCATATTCCTCATATATGCGAATGCATAAATAGTCCAGCAAATGTTGGCAGGCATATTCTGCAGAGTTGTAGAAGCCATGATGGCATGCTTTTAGGGCAAACTATAACACAATGCAATAGACTGAACATATACTACTAATAAGGGTGATCTTGGTGTTTGGCATCCCAGACTGGATGTGATCGAGGGAAGTGTGAAAAAAATATGGCATGTTGACTAGAAACTTCCTTGGTGCAGAAAAAACGTCAAGGTTTCAAAGTGTATAACAAATCAAGGTTTCAAAGTGTATAACAAATCAATTCTCACCTAGTGAATGTGACTGAAAATAATGGATGAAAATGGCATTGTAGAGAGGTAAATGCTACAATGTCCAATGAAGCTCAAGTTGACAGATAAAAATCATTTAGCAGGCAAATTATCACCTACAAAACTCCAAAATTTAAGAGTTTAACCATAGCCTGGTAAAATAGGAAATTTGTGTAATTTATAGAACATTCAAATTTGAAATTGCTATCTTAATTGCAAACTACATGTTGACATCACTCTCCCTGTTAAGTACAAATGTCACTTGTGCCAACTTTGAAGGGTTTAACTTTGATCCTCCATCAAAGTTGAGTTTATAACTATGATGAAGGAGCAGTTTCCAGATTGGGGTACTTAGATGATTGATAACACTATTCAAATATCTAAAATTTCAATAAAGTAATTTATGAGGATCTTATAACATCATAGGTTAATGGAGATGCAAGGAAATAGTCACTTGATAAAGGTTATACAACAGCCTATTGAGAAGAGATTCCAAATTGCTTCCTTTAGAACATGATATTTGCTCACTCCAAAGGGTCCAACAAGCAAAGGGAAGAATCAAACCCCAAGTTTACCATTTTAGCAGTGTAAAGTCTTAAAGACCAACCTGACAGCTGCTTCTTACGTGAAAGTGCTATACAAATGAAAAAGGTACTATTTGAAAAGCCTTACTTAACTAAATGTAGAACCATATTCACTTTTATCCCCAACATATATCACTAGAATGTTTTAATGTGTTAAAAGTTAAACAGCATTGCAGGTCCTATATAAGCAATTTAAGGTCTGGTTGTATGTGTTCAGTTATTCAATGAAAAAAGACTTAATACAAGTCCTGATTGCAATAAGAATATGTATGACGAAGGTGACAAGTAAATAGACAGTAACCACAAGAAATGCTGAATAGCCTCTCATTCATGACACTGAGTGGAGGGAGGAAAGAGCTGCCAAGAATAGTCCCGCTACTAGTCCTTACTGTGATGCTTAATCTCTCAGAAATGATTGACAAATCCAATATGGCTCTAGATGGAAACTCCTGATGCAAAAAAAGGAATAAAAACTATTCATTTGGCACAATCGAGTGGTGTTTGTATGGTGTTTTTTCTTGGACAATAGTGCTCCAAAAAGCTCAAGGATTGGAATAAGGTTACAACGGCAATTTGATTAAATTAATTGCTTTAATGTTAATAATTGAGAAACCATTACCTCCTCCTGCCCAAGCAGGTCAAGCCACCTCCATACAAACAAACAAAGCAATTTTCAGGTCATTAAGGGTAGCCCACCAGAGAAAAACATTTTGGAGGCACTCAATAAAATTACGGATTAAAGGAGACACTTGAAGCAATGAACTTATATTCTGAAGCATTGCTTGCAATAGGATAGTTATAAACTGCATCCATCCTTCTAGGAAACCTTCAGTTAGTAAAGAACTAAAGTTTCAGTAATTCTATAATTGATCTTAGTCCAAAGTTGAAGCATGGCAGTAATTCTACCATTAATTCTTGTTCACAATTGAAGTTTAATAGTGATTCTACCATCAATCTTATTCCACGCTGGAAATTTGGAAGTCATTCTACCTTTTATCTTAGTCCACAATTAAATTTAGCAGTAATTCTACCTTGTATCTCCTACCAATATTGAGTCAAGTGCCTCCTCTCCTCCTTGAATTTCCAAAAAACATAATAGGCAATTGTGCATTAAAAAATTGCAATATTCAGGTTAGCGTTTGATGTTTGTCTCAATGAAGTATAAAGGAAGTATAGTATAGTTTTAATGTACTTAGTTTCCTGCATACAGCATAAAATAACTTCACTATCAGGAAATTGTAAGAGTGTTAGGGTATTCAGAATAAAGAGCCCAAAAAGGTCAAAAAGCTAACAATGAAGCTTAGCAGCTTTACAAGGTCTGACCTAGAATTTCAACCCCCAAATGGCTGACAGCTTATTTTTTTGAGGCAGAGAAAAGCTATTAGCTGCTCCCCAATTGGATGGATCTATGTGATAGCAGCTTGGGATAGATATGTTAAGGTAATACTGACATCTTAATATGATTGCCATGGGAAAGTAAGGGAAATATCAAAAAAAAGTGTGGTGGTGCTAGTGAATAGACTTCAAAGAGGAATCATTTGTAATATATAGAAATCAATTTTGTAGATCAAACAAACTGAAATAAAACAAATAGTACTGGACGAGATCAGAAACAAATAATAAAACAAGAAAGGGATAGAAAATAACTGATTTATGCTGCAACACACTGCAGTCATCCAGTAGAAGAAGAAAACTCAATGGAAGCTTTCTAAAAGTTTCAATGCAACTATCATTCTGTTCATAAGATAGGGTATTTCAATGTGTCTATCAGTGCATCATAGAATGTGCAGTTTTCAGCTTCTGGCTTGTAAGGAAGGTCACCATAATTGCATACTACTTCCCTCGTCTCCAAACCTTTGAAATCCTTGTTCAATGATTTTATAATGAATTTCAAAAAAATAGCAACTCGTGACATTAGAAAAGTGGGGATGCCTATGAAGGTAATAAAGGGAAAGGATTACATGAATCTTTGGATACCTTAATGTGGAGCTGGAATGGTTGATAATTCATTGGATCATTCAAAATAATAAAACAAAATATGCTTTGCTTGGAACCATTTTAACACAGATAGAATAATCAAAGTTAAAGGGATCAATCTGAAATGTTAAAATTTGATGACAACTTTACTTCGTTCAGAAGTTTCAGATGACAACTTTTGCTCTTCAATTAAGTCTGAAAACAAACTAGCATTTAGTTAATTTGCTTACTTAATCAGCTCTATGTATACGATGAAATGATACGAACTCTCCAACCCAATAAAAATGAACTTCATTCCCCCAATGAATTACTAAGTAACTGATTGAAATTGTTTTCCGTGGGTGAAAAATTCAGAGATATGCTTCCTCGAAATACAAATTTGGTGTTTTGAGCAAAAAAATTCTATGAGGTAGCTAAGGTGGAGAAATAACTCAGGACCACACAAGTAAAAAATAAAGGGCACATATGACATGTTTTAGGAATAGCTCTCAGCGCTCCTAGTGAGGAATGCTTGTGATATCAGCAAAAAAAAAGGTGTTTATGAGATGCTTGGCACACGTTCTCCACAGTTTGGTTATAAACTTGATCCTGAGGGTCTCTCGAGGTGAAAAAATTATTGCCAAGTAAGACGAATCACACTAGACACTTAGTGGCAATCTATGCTGGCAGTTGCACGCGACTACAGTCCAGCAGCTTAGATTGGGATTACATCAAGACTAGACATTTATCAGCAACTTAGGCTGCGATCACCTCAACACAAGACACTTATCTGCAGCTTCGGTTGAGAGTACCTCAAGACTTCAAAGGTATGGGCAGCTTGCGTTGAGATTGCGTCAAGACTGGGCATTTATCGCCAACTTAGGTCAGGAATACATCGTGGTTCTTTCAGAAGAAAACGTGTCAATCATAATAACCGTAGTGACAGCAACTTATGGTGATAGTAGCCAAATAATGTAGTGGGTGAGAGCAGTTCAAGGTAGAAAGCATCACAAATCTGGCAATTCAGAGTGAGTGTTAAAATGGCAACTTATGATGGGACTAGTTCCAGGCTTTCTAGGTTGGAAGAAACTGGCAATCCTGCCAAATCAACAATATACTGGGCTTTATGACTGTTCATACTGGTAAGCACCGAGACATCATTTGTTGAAGCCAATTGAAGAATTAAAAAAAAATGCCAAAGCAATAAACTCGTGAAACAAAAATGATTTGTTGGGGACTTTAAATTACGTTATCACACAGTGGCTGCAAAAAGATGAGGAATGGGTTTGTTCGGGTATATGCTTGAAATGGGTATTTAACTCACATTTCCTGAGGAATTGTTGGCTTGGGGTCCGAATTTGATTTGGACCTTGGAGCCCTGGGCCTGAGCGCGCTTGACATCTTCCACAAGGCCTGGAATCAGCTTTATAATCATCGCAAATGGCAGTCCCCTTCCTGGCTTAAGGATGAAGTTTTCTTCCGTGCCACCACCAGTAGGGAGAGGAGGAGGAGGAGTGGCCTTCCCATTGCCACTACCACCGCCGCCATTGCCATTGAGAGGTCGAGATGAAGGGAAGCCTGCGCGAGGATTTCTCGGGCCAATGGGCACAACTGCCCTCGATGGCGGCACCATCCGGCCAGGTCCTCCTCTGCCCGCCCCTCGCCCTTTGAATCTATCTTTGAACATTGCTCCTGTCAACGATGATATGAAATTGATTGTTTGTATTTTGGGGTGCCCTCAATTCAATTCAATTCAATTCAATTCGTGGGAATTACTCTTTTCTTCTGCGTTATGCGGCAGCGTGTTGGGATTTTTATATTGGGAGAATGCATGAAAATTCTCAGATGTGAGTGCACCTATTTTTAGAGAATATTTTGATTTGTAATTGTAATGGAAATAATCGTAACCGTAGAAAGTTTTAGTTTCCAATTTTGCCTGTTGCCAAAAACAGCGAAGGGTTATCGAAGGTTGCCCTCGCTCTGATGACACAACATTTTGACGGGTCTTGCATAGGATTTCTAGTGCCTCTTTGTCTTGGTTTTCAAAAGGTAGTTTTCTTGATTTGATGTTGTGAGTTATTTAACTTGATATATTCTTTCTTGGGATACAAATATTTGAAAAAATATATATTTTTATAAAAACTTAAAAATTATTTAAGTTTAAAAAATAATAAATTATTTATGTTTTTATCTTTGTGATAAAATTAACATAAAGTTTAATAGGAAGTATTCATTAAAAAATTAAAAATTAAAATAAACTATTAGAAACAAATTTGAAAATATAAAATGTTTAGTGAAATTTTAAGTAAAAGAAAAAAAAAATTATGAATCAATCAGCCTATTATGAAACAACTGTATATACAAATTAAGAATATATTGGAAGAAGAGAAGAAATAAGGTTTATGATGGTAAAATCACACATATATATGTACATTTGACTATTTGGATTATCATTGAAACGTAGCATTCATGTTTAACTTCAAAATTTATTGTGTTAAGGTATAATATCAATGTACTTTCAACTAGGATTAGACAAAACTGAAATTTATGTATTATTGTTGAATTGTTTCTAATTTTGTTATAATAATTGACAATATTATTTAATGAAAACTTTCAAATAGTGTGCTTTTGATAAATCAAAGTTAGTTATTATGATTTATGTTGAAAAAATTGTGAGCCCAAAGTCATACAATATTGTAGCATAAATTAGCTGTGAAGCAAATAGATATAAAATAGTATAATAGAATAATCAAACACATCAACAACATAAGGATATATGTGGTAAAACCCTAGTAGAATGTCAAGGAGTCATCCATAAGGCAAAGTATCAATATTCTTATTGCTCAAAGAAAATAAAATATTGTACAATCTCCATGCAGCCACCACATAAAAATATATTATTTTACACATGTTTATCATCATAATAGAGCTTTTTATGAACTTGCCAAATTTACTCTTTAAGAAAGGTAGGATTTTAATCATGAAATTTTGTTATGTGGGCTATCATCCTTGAACCCCTATTTTGCAAGGGTCCCAACCCAATGACCCTTTGTTACCCCCTTAGAATCCCCAAGGTAGGTTGGTCTCCAAACCACACTGCAAACACGTCTAAATACAATTCCAAAATTTTGCAGTCACCATTATAAGATTTTAATCACCATTCATGAGCTTTCTTATGAGGTATAATATGACAAGCTATGACTTATTGTTATAACATTACTAATGACATTGTGATCTTCTTAATCAATATCAAGATTTCCTACAATCATGACCATAATAGTATGCTTTGTTTAGTGTGCAGTTACATGTTAGGATGTCATTAACAATATTGTATGATATTGTGTTTGCCCTTGTGGGTTTGAGGATAAAAGTTGATATTATGAATTATTGGCATTGGTACTTGAGAAAAAAGTTAATTTGACTTCAATTTAATGTTTTTTGATTAATTATGTAGTGAATACATGAGTTGTATTGGTGGATAATTAGGTTGACTTGAAAAGTACATGTAACAATGTATAATGTTTTTATTCACTTAGAGAATATACGTGTCATATTTCTCTCAAGAGGGATGCCTACTATGCTCTTTTGGTTGTCAACCTATTACCTATTATTCAATAACTATTTCTCAACCCTTATGAACACTGGATAGTGTTTATGCTAAATTTTGAATCTATTTGTAAACCCTAATGAGATCCAACCAAATCCTAAGTCTACAAGCTAATTCAACACAACATCAATAAAGATCTATCATGCATGCAAATAACAATGAAATAACAAAGATCATACCATTCACATGCAAAGTAGGCTTGTCTTCATTATTCTCCTATCCTCCATGATCTTGTATTTGATATGGTTGCTCTCAGATTTGTGTTGCACTTGCACAAGAGCTCATGAAAGAACAAATGTGGTTGTGATGATGCAAAGTAATGATGCAAAGATAAAACCTAGAATGGTTTTTGATGGAATGTAAGTATTCTCAAAATGCTTTATTGCTTGATGTAAGATAAAAGGGATAGACTCCTTTTATAGAGATCCTCTAAGAAATGGATGGTTAAGATTAAGAGACAAAAAGGATAAATGAAGGGCCATGATCACATAGGTAAATATGACCTTTAGGATAAAGGGTAGGTAAAGATGAAGGGAGGAGATTAAGAGGTGGAAAGATAAAAGATAACGATGAATAAGATTAAGAGGTTAATTAAAAAGGAGGGTTAAGATTAAGGAGTAGGTATTTAGAAAAATGTGTTGTGTGGATAAGAAGAAAAAGGTAAATGAATTAATTAATTAAATTAATAATATTTATTGAATTAATAGAAGAATGGCCACATAAATTAAATGAATAAATAAATAAAAAATTAATTTGGGAAAGGGGGATGGAAGCATTAAAAAAATAATAAATATTTATCTAATTTATAAAGAAGGGGATAATGAATTAATTAAGTAAATAAAAAGATCCATTTAATTAATAGAGGAAAGGACCACATAAATTAAATAAATAAAATATTTATTTAATTTGAAAAAGAAGGATACGATTAAATAAATAATAAATATTTATTTAATTTAGAGAGAACAAGATAATGAATTAATTAATTAAATAAATAAATTCATTTAATTAATAGAGGAAAAGACTAAATAATTAATTAAATTAATTAAAATATTTATTTCATTAATAGAACACATTAGGATAAAAAATAATTAAATTAGTATAGATATCTTAAATACATCTATCTCAAGAAATGCTAATAGATATCAATTGAAACTATTAAATTTACCTTAAAATTATTTTATTTTATTTAAAATTATATTTGATACTTTCAAAAATATTTAAAGTATCTACATTATTTATTTTTTCTTTGATGCAAATTTTTTATTCGATAATTGATATTCTAGTTTTTTATACTTCGATTTTTATTATTATTTTAAAAAATCATTAAAAATAAAAAATTATGAAATATAATATTTTAAAAAAATATTATAATCATGAAGATGCTAAATTATATATTATATTTATTTATTTATTTATTTTATATTTATATATCTATCTAAAACTTATAATTTTGATGAGGGTATATTTTATTTTATATGGTATTTATTTTAAAAATATTAAGTTTATAATTAATATTAATGTTTTGACATGTAAATGGTTGTCAAATTTAAACTAAAAGATAAAAGTTAATATTTACACACTCGCATCATTTCACTCCATCCCTTGGTGCCATTGGAGAACACCTATCGACATTAATAAATAATAAATATTAATTTAATCAATGGATAATTTTAGGTGTCTACATCTTGCCCCTCTTTGAGACAATGCAGTTTATCACGTTGTTTCAAGGAATAAAAAATTTAACTAATACGTGCCCCAGTTTGGAAAGTGATATATGCCTCCTTGAGAGATTGGGTGAAAAATTGGAAAATGATTCAGACAATCTCTCGACAGAAAGAGAGGATAGAAAAGACAAAATGATAAAGATGTGGGTGAAAGCAACAAATGATGGACTAAGATTAGGTTACTAGGGTTACGTGGGAGCGTGACAAGGTAGCACAAGCAACTAGGGTTTCGACACCAATAAATAGGAGCTTGGGGGAAGGAACGTGTGTGTGATGCTAAAAGCACATGCATGATTGTGATGCCCCAGGCGCATGCCTGGCAAAGCTGATAAAAATCAAGGATAGAAGTTGCAAATGTGATAGACAAATGTTGTTGATGAAGTTGAAGCAATGAATATGATAAACAAATGCAATTGATGAAGTTAAAGCAGCAAATGTGATAGACAAATATGGTTCATAAAGCTGAAGCAACAAATGTGATAACAAATGCAGCTGATAAATTTGAAGCGGCAAATGTCATAGACAAATGTTGTTGATAAAGATGATTGTTAGATTGATAAAATAATAGTTTCCCCAATAGCATAAGTTGTTGATGTAGGGATTTTTATTATTGCAAGTTGATTTAGCACCATTGGAGTCACAAGAGAGGTTCCTGCAGACACAACAGTTGCAACCAGAGTTATCCAACATTGAGCACCTTGTTCTTGGTTAGATAGGACTATGCTACGTGACCTTTATGCCCGAGATCAAGGCAAACTTAGGGATGTTATCTGCACTGACAAATCAATGGTATAGAGAGCATAGCTCGTTTTGTCTACATACAAGAAAGATGTAAGTAATTTTGGAGGACGTCTATAAAATATTATGGGTATCGATTACTGGGGATCTCATAGTATATGATAGGGACAATGATCATGATGCTCTGCATTGAGTTTTTGGAGATAGCAGAGGGGTGATGGGTCCACCACAAGCACCATCAGGGGCAAAAGGATCCAAAGCAGCTAGAAGGGGACCACTACTAGCAGGGACAAGAGGAACGAGACCATCAAGAGCTTAGATAGCTTTGAGACCAGCTAGTTCCAAGGGTGGGAGTACATCATAGCTCCTTCCCATCTAGATTTTGTATCAATTTTTGTATGATGATATGTAGATGCCTATGGGGCATGATGATGAGGCTCCTAGTAATCATTTTGTGATTTTGACATTATTGTACCTGACACATTATTTTTTTATTATATATAAGATGAGATGATTCCTAGTGGTAATTATATGCATGTGTTCTTATGTGATGCTCTTATGATGTTCTATATGATGCTATGATGCTTATATTATATGATTTTATAGTTTATGATGTGATGATAATGTATGATTTCTATATGCATGTAGGTATTATCATGTTATATTTATGATGCATAATGATTTTATGTTGGATTTATGCTACTTATATATGCAATATGTATGGATGATGATGCATATTATGGTATGATTACGAGCTAACACTTTGTGTATGCAGAATGTGGTGCTATATGAGATTCTTATATAGGCATACCTAATATGTAGTGATGCAAGATGGATTCTAATGCAATGCATGCACCTAGTATTTTTTGGTCTGTAGACATACTTAATTGATCGATGCGGGACTATCAGGATAAAGGAGAGAATGATGAGAGATTGGCTATAGAAGAAAGGATAGATGGAATGATGAGAGATGAGAGATATACAATGGATGAGAGATATATGATTGATGAGCTCTTGTGTGAATTTAAAGTGCTTATATCATCATTGAGCTTATTATGGCAAGTCGAAGTGACTATTTGGATATGAGTTAGACCCAGACTATCCACATACCATTTGCATGGAGAGAAGACAATCATATATAAGGAATCCCCCTATTCACACTAGACTTATTAGGTCTTCAGTGGTCATAGGCCACCATATCCTCAGACAAGCCATGGTGTTCATAGTAAACAATCCACAAACAACAATTAGGTGATCATGCCCCATCTTGGCCACTTTAGTTCGTAGATGTCCTTAAGAAGCATAGTAAAAATGTCACGAGAATCAAATTAAAGCAAAAGAAAGACCTAAAACCAACAATCAATGAAATTGTCATCCTATGCATATTTCTTGTCACAGAGTTCTAAATTTTGATCTAGTCATAATTTTGATACTATCCCGATGAAGGACAAATAGTGCTTAGGAAAATAGGATCGTCAATCATGTTAGAGTCTTGGTCTACTCGAAATATTGATTTGGTTGAAGCACAAATATCACTCATGTCTCATCTGAAAGTGCCTCACTCCATCAAATGAATTCTTTATTGCAAAGGAAGATGGAAAATTTATTACGGATTGGTGATGGAAGTAAAACTTTATTATGGATTGTAAGCATAAGAAGGAAGGTATAAAAGAAAAGTTCCTCAAAACGTGTGGTGCCAAGGATCCAATTCCATCATAAGTTGAGGATATGCCCCTAATTAGAGATATGAACTGATTATTATGGATGAAGAAAGGGTGTCAAATTGTTATTGTGAAAGGTAAATACCTTAGGAGAACAATACTGAGCTCTGTTGGGGATGGAAAATTTATTATGAATTGATGAGAGTGAGTGTGTGCAACGTGAAAGGATGACATGTAACTCTAAAGGAGAGAGGAGAAAAGTCCATAAACATGGTGTCGGTTGCTCGATTTTCACCATGGTACTTGTCCAGGGCACCATCGAAGTGGTTTTCACTGTTGGATGAATTTATTTCCTTTTACTTTTTTTCTTTATTTTTTTTTCATTTTTTTGTATTTTTGATATTTTTATATTTTTAAGGGATTCTCAGAAGGACTAACTATAGATAGAACTTGCGAAGGTGCATGTTGTTGATAGGATCATCAATTAATTCACCTTCGGGAGTAGATAGTTGATATGCTCCCGATCCATAGATTGTTGTGACAATGTAGGGCCCAAGCCAAGGTTCAAATTTATCCCTTTTTTCTCGAACTTGTTGATTTTGAGGATTTTCTTTAATAACCAAGTCACCTACCTCAAATGTGCATGGTTTAACCTTATGATTGTAACTAAGGCACATGCATTGTTGGTATGCTCTAAGATGATTGAAAGCATTCTATCTGCATTCATCCAATAATTCAAGATCTTAAAGTCGAGAGACTTAGTAATCCCCATCACTGATAAGATCGTGCAAGGCGGCCCACAAAGATGGTAACTCGACCTTGATGGGTAAGATAGCTTTGAATCTATAGGCAAGTGAATATGGTGTATCTCCAATGGGAGTGAAAACACTTGTATGGTAGGCTCACAAGGTGGATTATGTTGTATGCGCCAATCGTGACCAGCATCATTGACTATCTTCTTGAGGATCTTTTGGATAGTTTTATTAGATGCCTTGGTTGACCATTGCCTTGAGGATAGTAGGGGGAGAAATGATGTTAGATATGAAACTTCTCATAGAGTTCATGAAAATCCTAATTTTTAAAAGGATGTATGTTATCTGTGATGATTGTAAAGGGTAGCACCATACTGACATATTATGTAGTTAAGGACATATGTGGTGATTTGTTTTCCAATAACTTGTGTGAGGGGAACAACTTCAATCCACTTTTGGGTAAGTGCACCAAGATGGTGAACAAAAAGGGGGGTATAAGTGGCCACTTTGTTTTCCAAAACCAGGTAAACCTGAACTTCAAAGAGATATTTGAAGGTCATGCACTCAAAACTAGGAGTTGAGAAAAGAATAAGAATTGTAGTATTCTGAATCTAGTTTCTAAACTACTATTTTCAAAAAAATTTGTATAAGATTAAGAGGGTTAAACCTTTCATGCACGAAAAAACCGTTCCTGATTTTTTTAGAAAAACATAACATAGTTGTTTTCGTGCGCTGCACAAAATATATAGTTAGATTTAGTATTTTGCAAAACCCTTTGGTAGGATGATAGCTAAGAGTGAGATCTAGAAGTTGTGTATTTTTTTGTAATTTTCCATTGAGTATTTTTTTTAATGATTTTTTGAAGTGACCACATCCTGAAAATTTGGTACATGTTCATGCGCTGGGCATAACTTGCATCAAAATAATAAAAAATGCAAACTTTTTTTTAAAAGTATATAGAATCTAGTGTAGAACAATAATATGTCATTTATTTTGAATTTGGTCAAGTATATCAAAAGTTATTAAAAAAATGGTAGACATATGTCTATGAGGACTGTCAAGGCACTGATAAAAAAAATTAAAATTTACTATGCTAATGTTGTCCAAAAATAGAAAAAAATATATGGTCAGAAAACTGAGAAGATGTGTGATATTATGGTGGTAATTTTAGAGATACCCACTTGATCATTTGTAAACCTAATGATAACAAAGTCGAGAAATCATGTTGGAGGATGAAAAACGTGTAAAGGGACAAAAATGGGGGGAAAATGAGCTTGCAAGCCTTAGGGTCATTTTCCAACCCTCTTACCAAGCCAAAAACCGCACGGGTTTTGAAAAACAAAAAGTACTATTCGCAGTTCTAAATAACCCATACGGGTTATGTAAAACTAAAAACATTTTTTTGTGTTTCACAAAACTTGTATGGGTTATGTAAAACTAAAAACATTTTTTTGTGTTTCACAAAACCCATACGAGTTATGAAGACATAATAATGTATGCTTGTAAACTTAGCATTTACTACACATATGTTAGACATACCTATATAATATGTGTTTATGTATGTATATATGCATATGTATAGTTATATATACATATATTTATATAGATATATGTATATATATATTTCTATACATGCACGCATCTCTTCTTTTCCTCTCTCTCTCTCTCGTCTTCCTTCCCCCATCACCGTCTTTGTCTATTCTGAGCCCTAATTATCCTCCTTGAGCTCTCTCTCTCTCTCTCTCTCTCTCTCTCTCTCTCTCACTCACTCACTCTCTCACTTCTCTCTTTTTTGATTCTCTCACCCTTTTCTCCTTCTCATTCTCTCTCTGCCTCATACCTCTCACCCTCTCCTCCTCCTACTCTCTCTCCATATCCCATTCTCTCTCTCTCATTATCCTATTCTCAACCTCTCCCCCTTCTCTCTCTTTCTCTCCCCCTCCCTCTCCCTCTCCCCCTTCTCTCTCTTTATCTCCCCCTCCCTCTCCCTCTCTCTCCTCTCCCTCCCCATCTCATTATCTCTCTCTTCCTCTCCATCTCTTTATCCTATTCTCCCCATCTCTGCCCTCCCTCTCTCCCAATTTCTCCTCTATCTCTCCCCCTCTCCTTATCCTATTCTCTCCCTCTCTTCCTATCTACTACTCTCTCTCTCTCTCCCCCTCTCCATTTCCCAATCTCTCTCTCTCTCTCTCTCTCTCTCTCTCTCTCTCTCTCTCTCTCTCTCTCTCTCTCCTCTCTCTCTCTCTCTCTCTCTCTCCCTTTCCTTTTCCTAATATCCCTCTCTCTCCCTCTCCATCCATCCCCCTCTCCTTATTCCACTCTCTTCCTCTCTCTCCCTCTCCCCCTCTCCTTTTCCCAATCTCCCTCTCTCTCCATCTCCCTCTCTCTCTCTCTCTCTCTCTCTCTCTCTCTCTCTCTCTCTCTCTCTCTCTCTCTCTCTCTCTCTCTCTCTCTCTCTCTCTCTCTCTCTCTCTCTCAATCCATCCCCCCTCTCTCTCTCATTATCCTATTCTCTCCTCTCTTCATATCCCCTACTCTCTCCTCTCTCTCTCTCTCTCTCTCTCTCTCTCTCTCTCTCTCTCTCTCTCCTTTTCCTAGTTCTACATAACCCGCAATCTCTCTCTCTCCCTCTCAATCCATCCCCCCCTCTCTCTCTCATTATCCTATTCTCTCCTCTCTTCGTATCCCATATTCTCTCTCTTACCCCCTCCCCCCCCCCCTCCTCTCCTCCTCTCTCTCTCTCTCTCTCTCTCTCTCATCTCATCATCTCTCTCTCTCTCTCTCTCTCTCTCCTCTCTCTCTCTCTCTCTCTCTCTCCTTTTCCTAGTTCTACATAACTCGTACGGGTTATGTAGAACTAAGGCTAAAACTTCTAGTTCTACATAACCCGTACAGGTTATGAGAAATTGTGAACATTCACATTAAAGGTTTCCATAACCCATACAGTTTATGGGAAAATCTTAATATATTTTAGTTCCCACGATGAACAAACAAAAGATGCACTAGTTTGCCACCTCTCACTGATGGTTTTTTATGCGACAAAAAAAATCTCACCACAAGAAAATGAAATTGATTTGTCCGAAACCGAGAGAGGATTTTTTAGGCAGCGAAAACACAACCCCATAGGTTCAAATAGATCATCCGTAAGTGCCACAGTCTTTAAGTTACACGACGTCAAAGTTTGATTGTTTTCCCACTTTGAGCACTCAAGGGAAAATGTCGCTACGAGGTGGCTCAAAATGATCAGACGTCTTGGGGAGCGAGACAAGGGAACACCTAGCATAAACCCGACCACCCGGACGCACTCGCGCTGACGGTTCGTTCCCACGATGAGCAGAATGAAAGATGCACTATTTTGCAACCTCTCACTAACGATTTTTGATGCAACAGAAAGAATCTCACCACAAAAAAGCAGAATCAAGTTGTCCAAAACTCAGAGGATTTTTTAGGTAGCGACAAAACGACCCCATAGGTTCAAATAAATCATCCATAAGTGCCACGCTCTCCGAGTTACGCGACGTCAAAGTTTGACCATTTTTTCCACTTTGAGCGCTTAAGAGAAAACGTTGCTACGAGGTGGCTCGGAACGATTGGACATCTTGGGGAGTGAGACAAAGACAGACCTAGCGTAAACCCAACCGCCCAAACACATTAGCGCTGACGGTTTGTTCCCACGACAAGCAGAACAAAAGATGCACTATTTTGCCACCTCTCACTGACGGTTTTTTACGATTTTTAATGTGACAGAAAAAATCTCACCACAAGAAAATGAAATCGAATTGTCCGAAACCGAGAGAGGATTTTTTAATAAGCGACAAGATGACCCCATAGGTTCACATAGATCGTCCATAAGTGCCATGGTCTCCAAGTTACGCGATATCAAAGTTTGACCATTTTTTCCACTTTGAGCGCTCAAGGGAAAACATCGCTATGAGGTGGATCAGAATGATCGAACGTCTTGGGGAGTGAGACAAGGGAACACCTAGTGTAAACCTGACCACTCGGACCCACTTGTGCTGACGGTTCGTTCCCACGATGAGCAGGACGAAAGATGCACTATTTTGCAACTTCTCACTAATGGTTTTTGATGTGATAAAAAAAATAACACCACAAGAAAATGAAATCGAGCTGTCCGAAAACCGAGAGAGGATTTTTTAGGTAGCAACAACATGAACCTATAGGTTCAAATGGATCATCCATAAGTGCCACGGTCTCTGAGTTATGTGACATAAAAGTTTGACCATTTTTTCCACTTTGAGCGCTCAAGGGAAAATATCGCTACGAGGTGGATCGAAATGATCGAACGTCTTGGGGAGAGAGACAAGGGAACACCTAGTGTAAACCTGGCCACCCAGACGCGGGTCACACTAACTGTTCATTCCCACGACAAGCAAAATGAAAGATGCACTATTTTGCCACCTCTAACTAACAATTTTTTATGCAACAGAAAAAATCTCACCACAAGAAAACATAATTTATTTGTCCGAAACTGAGAGAGGATTTTTTATCAAGCGACAAGATGACCCCATAGGTTCACACAGATCGTCCATAAGTGCCACGGTCTCCGAGTTACGCGATGTCAGAGTTTGATTGTTTTTCCACTTTGAGCGCTCAAGGGAAAAAGTCGCTACGAGGTGGCTTGGATCAATTAGACGTCTTGGGGAGTGAGACAAGGGCACACCTAGCATAAACCTGACCACTCGGATGTGCTCATGATGACAGTTTGTTCCCACGATGAGTAGAACGAAAGATGCACTATTTTGCCACCTCTCACTCGCGGTTTTTTACGGTTTTGGATGCAACAGAAAAAATCTCACCACAAGAAAATGAAATAAAGTTGTTCGAAACCAAGAGAGGCATTTTTAGGTAGTGACAACAAGACCCCATAGGTTCACACGGATCATCCATAAGTGCCACGGTCTTTGAGTTACACGACGTCAAAGTTTGACCATTTTTTCCACTTTGAGCACTCAAGGGAAAACATCACTACGAGGTGGCTTGAAATGATCGGACGTCTTGGGGAGAAAGAAAAGGGAACACCTAGCATAAACCCTACCAGCCAGATGTTCTCACGGTGATGGTTCATTCTCACGATGAGCAAAACAAAAGATGCACTATTTTGCCACCTCTCACTGACGGTTTTTTATGTGACAGAAAAAATCTCACCACAAGAAAATGGAATTGAGTTGTCTAAAACCGAGAGAGAATTTTTTAGGAAGTGACAACATGACCCCATAGGTTCACACAAATCATCCATAAGTGCCATGGTCTCTGAATTATGCGACGTCAAAGTTTGACCATTTTTTCCACTTTGAGCGATCAAGGGAAAACGTTGCTACGAGGTGGCTCAGAACGATTGAACGTCTTGGGGAGAAAGAGAAGGGCACACCTAGCGTAAAACTGACCACCCAGATGTGCTCACACTAACGGTTCATTCCCACGAGGAGAAAAATGAAAGATGCACTATTTTGCCACCACTCACTTATAGTTTTTGATGGTTTTTTATGTGACAGAAAAAATCTCACCACAAGAAAACGGAGTCGAGTTGTCCAAAACCGAGAGATGATTTTTTAGGCAGCGATAACATGACCCCATAGGTTCACACAGACCATCCATAAGTGCCATGGTCTCTGAGTTACGCAACATCAAAGTTTGACCATTTTTTCCACTTCAAGCGCTCAAGGGAAAATGTCGCTACGAGGTGGCTTGGAACGATCAGACGTCTTGGAGAGAAAGACAAGGGCACACTTAGAGTAAACCCAACCACCTAGACGCGCTCGCACTGACGATTTGTTCCCACGACAAACAGAACAAAAGATGCACTATTTTTGCCACCTCTCACTAACGGTTTTTGACGATTTTTTATGCGACAAAAAAAATCTCACCACAAGAAAATGGAATCGAGTTGTCTGAAACCGAGACAGGATTTTTAGGCAGTGACAACACGACCCTATAGGTTCACATGGATCATCCATAAGTGCCACAGTCATCGAGTTACGTGACATCAAAGTTTGACCATTTTTTCCACTTTGAGAGCTCAAGGGAAAACGTCGCTACGAGGTGGCTTGGAACGATTGAACGTCTTAGGGAGAAAGACAAGGGCACACCTAGCGTAAACTCGACCACCCGGATGTGATCACACTAACAGTTTGTTCCCACTATGAGCAGAACGAAAGATGCACTATTTTGCCAC
Source organism: Cryptomeria japonica (assembly GCF_030272615.1). Classification (NCBI taxonomy): domain Eukaryota; kingdom Viridiplantae; phylum Streptophyta; class Pinopsida; order Cupressales; family Cupressaceae; genus Cryptomeria; species Cryptomeria japonica. Next base: position 417,568,349 of record NC_081407.1, read on the forward strand.
CTCTCACTAACTGTTTTTGACAATTTTTGATGCGACAGAAAAAATCTCACCACAAGAAAATGGAATCGAGTTGTCCGAAACCGAGAGAGGTTTTTTTAGGTAGCAACAACACGACGCCATAGGTTCACATGGATCGTCCATAAGTGCCACGGTTTCTGAGTTACGTGACGTCAAAGTTTGACTGTTTTTCCACTTTGAGTGCTTTAGGGAAAACATCACTACGAGGTGGCTTCGAATGATCAGACATCTTGAGGAGTGAGACAAGGGCATACCTAGTGTAAAACTGACCACCTGGACATGCTCACACTGACGGTTTGTTCCCACAATGAGCCGAATGAAAGATGCACTATTTTGCCACCTCTCACTGACGATTTTTGACGAAAGAAGAGATAATTGGTTTGATTTGATGTTAAAATGATTGCTTCAACTCTTCTTTTATAGGCGATTTGGATGAATAGGTGTGTCTCTTATCCTAAGTTTGACTTGTTATGGAATATAATTTAAATGAAAACCTTACCTAAGCTGACTCATCCTTAGATAATTTTCAAACCTGCTTTGTGCGCTCAAATCTTGTATTGATTGGTTCTTGAAATGATGAACTTCGCTCCATAAGCATGAGTTTATGAAATAATAACTTCACTCCAATTTGTTCATGCACGAAGGAGTCAAAGCAAATTCACTCAATCAAAATACACAATATCAACATTACTAGGTCGATACTTGGGTATACACAATATGAGCAATAGATAGTTTAAAAGTATATACCATATGAGTTACAAGTAATGAACAAATTGGATTACATTTCAAGACATATACACAATGAACAAGTTTGATCACATTTCAATAGCAAATAACTAAGTTTCAAGAATATCAAGTTTCATATATATCAATGAACAAATTGGATCAAATATCAAATTTCATATATATCAAAATGAACAATAATCGTGTACATATCAAAAAATGGCATAGATGCCAAATCAATAATAGATACAAAAATGTGGCATGTGCCATGTCTGTCAAAGTCGATATATACATATACAAATATCGAATATATAAAATAATTGGTCCTTCAATGACCACAACTATAACTATATGTCTCTATCGGTATCTGTAGACACCTAAAAATGGTCAACGCTTGCAGGGTCATACTTTAACATTTGCGCATTGCCTCATTTTAGGTTTTTGCGTCGCATTAACATTTCTCCTATGTCACGCACTTGGTTTTTATCATTTGCGAGCATCGAGTCATTCTTCAATTATCTCGTTCTCGGATTTGGTCTTGTCGACAACACTATCCAATCATGATTTTGATCGATTTTATCCTATTGCATCAATGTGCGTGCTAATTTGTTGTCATTTTGGACATCGTAAATCCTAATTAGGGTTTTGTCCTCTTATTAATCTTATCATCAATCTTATCATTTTGGACATCGTCAATCCTAATTAGGGTTTTGTCCTCTTATCGATTTGTCATCAATCTTTATCATTTTCAATCTTGTCATTTTGCGATCGATTTGTCATCGGTCGTTGTCATGTTTGATCTTGTCATTTTGCGATCAATTCGTTATTGATCGTGGTCATTTTTAATCTTGTCATTTTGGATCAATTTATCATCATCTCTTGTCCTCTTGTCAATCTTGTCATTTTGCGATCGATTTGTCATCGATCGTTGTCTGTCTCAAATATGTCAATTTGGATCAATTTGTCATTGTTCCTCGTCAATTGGCGCATTTTCTCAATCAAATCATTTATCACATTGGTCATTTATCAGTCCAAAATCAAATCATGATCGAGTCAATTATCTTCAATCAAGACCTAATTGTCATTCTCGCATTGCTAACTCGTCTTTTAAGGTTTCGTGATTTCATCATTTAACCTTGTGTGTGTCATTTTCTTCCTTTAGGATTAATAAATTGTTTATTTATCCTAAGTCTTCTCATTGCAATTAAATGTTCATTTAATTGGCTACTTATTCCTCTTTGTGAATTAATTAATAAATGACAAATTATTAATTAATTTACCTAATTTCTAATTTCTATCAAATTTTCCTAATTTCAAATTCCTAATTTTCATCAATTTCAATTTTCTTAATTTTCTAATTTCCTAATTTCAAATTCCTCCTATTTCTCTCCTAAATTCATGGAAATGACATAGAAATTTGTCATAATTGACAATCAATCAATCCTTGCATAGAAATTTGTCATAAATTCTTGACATAGAATTTGTCATAAATTGTCATAAATCCTTGCATAGCAATTTGTCATAGACATGTCATAATTTTGCTATTCTTGATTTGAATTTCCATTCGAATCACTATCATGCTAATTTGTTCATCTCTCCAATTCTTCTATAAATTGGATGATCTTCATCAATCAAGGCTAATTGGTAATTGGTAATTGATAATCAGGCTATCAAATCTAAGCTTCTAGTACTCTTGATCAAGAATCCCGTCTACTTGCTTTCAATTGTGTGTGCACTTATAGGTGAGATCCACAACTATTTGAAGAGGAAAGAAGAACAATGGAGCCGCATGGAAGGAGCATTCAAATCGTCATCCGGTTTGCATAATATTTAGTTTTGTATGCTTCGTTTTCATGTCTCTATTGAATGTGTCTTAGGATAGATTCATTGCAATGAATGCACTTGTGATTGATGATTATTTCTATCTTGTCTTGTGATGATTTCCTATTTCCTAACATACAGTATCTATGACTGTGGTGGATCATCAAAATTGAGCCTCTTCAAAGCAATGCGTGGCTCTGCAGGTGGCTACACAAGGACAATTCAAATGTTGAACAAATATATTTTCTCAATATAACATCAAAATAACTAAATACTGAACTCTTATTTGTTTGAAGTTGAAATGTTGATTACCTCATCTTTGTCTTTTGCAATTAGGTGAGGTTGAGGATCCTTGGGATGTCTTGAAGGGGGCTGTAACTAGTAAAACAACATTAATACATGTTAATAACATATATGTCAAATAACACATAACTAAAAATGAATAGACTAAAAAACTAAAGCATACCGGAGCCTCAGATGGATGTGTTGTGGTCGTAGGAGGCAAAGTCATAGATGAATCAGTTACAACCATTCCTATATCCATGGTAAGTGATCCAAAAGGAGTTAACTAGAGGGTTTCAACTCCGTTGTGCACTTAGTGAAAGGAGTTGATCTAAGACAAACATACCTTTTCCCTTGGTCGTGTTGGATCCCATAATATACGTGTAGGACTTCTATTGAAATGGAATGGTAGAATAACAGTAGGAAGTTTGGAAGGGGCTTGTAATAGGTTAAAGATAATTATACAAGTTAATAACCCAAAGTTGTTGACAAACTAGATAAAACAAATATTTTTAACATATATAGAACAAATGCACACGGAAGCCTCATATAGATCTCCTATAACCTTAGGAGGCCTAGTCGAATCTGATGCAGCTATTACCATTTCCTGTATGAAAAATGATAACATATGATATAGACATAAACGGATTTAGTTATTTCGAATAAGAAAGAATGCAATCCAAAGTGAATATGAAGATATCACCTCTTCCCTCTGCTAAACCTCATTGACATCAGGTGCATTCATTAATTCAGTAAACCTCATATGTTTCTGTATATAGAACAAATAAATTAAGTGCATTTATCAATATCTACATATACATGTTTAATCATAATACATTTCAACAAATGAATTTAAATTGTACTGAATTATCTTCTGTTGTTTGGGTGTCCGAGAGGATACCTTTTTCTGCCTTGGAGTGCTAGAGGATGGCTTTCTCACACGAGATGTCCTCGAGGCAAGTGGGGTAAACTAATAGAAAAAATCAACATAAGGGAAAAGAGCATGTATTTAGTATATCACTTAAGTCAAAAATATATAAATCTAAATGGTACCGCATAGCTATCTTGGCCAAAGTCAATAGCTGAAAGCGTGATATCATCAAGTTGGGACATCTCAACCACTGATAAGCCCTATAAAACACCAAGTAATGATACATATAATTAACAAAAGATATTTTGAAACCAATGTATTATTATATTTTTAACAAATTTACAAATCTTTACCTCTGGTGGCGAAACTACTCGTGACCATGGAGTCGATTGAAAAGTATGTGGTGTACTCCCACCACCTATTGCACCCTGCAATGCATTTTATTTATATGTCACTTTAAATTGTTTTAAAAATAAAAATTCATTTATTTTTATAAGATTTAGTCACTTAATTGATAACATGTCCTAAACAGAATTAAACGCACCTGTGTTTGATAGAGAGGGTACAACATATTGATCAGTTTGTTGGTGAGGGCCACATCCTCTACAGTGGAAGCATGGCATCTACTCCCGCAACATGTACACGAATGAGATGTCAAACCATCCTCGTTTGCGTCAGTGTCTACACTAGAACATACACCCTGATAGGTGGGGCACATATGTTGAATGGGTTGGCTCGTGCCAAATGATGCATGAGGTGACGTTGATGAAGGAGGTGTTGCTGATGAAGGAGGTGCCACAAGTGCTGGTACATCCTTTGCTCCAACCAACTGTGTGCCATGTTGAACAATGACATCAATCAATGATGCAACCGCCTGAAGAGTCTGTAATTCCATAGACTCCTTCAAGGATATAGGGACACTGACATGAACCATGGGTTTAGGAGTTGTACGCCTCCTATGTTGTGGCTCTACCACCCTATCGGCCTCAAGTCTATCCTGCACATAGCCTATCCATCTACCTTGAAATTATCGGATGTGAAAGTAATTCGACTTCTCGCTGAGGATAAACTCACAATACAACTTTCTCAAAAAATATAGAGGCACCTCCCAATTATTACAAGGTGGTTGATCAAAGACCATATACCACCTATCCCAAAAAGCTTCTTTCAGCTTAGCATGAACACACAAATGTATAGGAAACTGAGTCGTATTTAGTTCTAGGTTGTTAATAGTAACAGGATCGGTGAAAGGAGCACATATGTCAACTTTACCTATGGCCTTTTTTTTTCACTTGATCATATGACAACCCATCTGCATAAAATGTTCGACATCTATCCCTCCATGAACCCCATTTCGTAACCTCCCTAGATACCTCATTTGCACTTGTACACAGGAAAAGTAGTCGATGAAATGGAAAATGTGAAAATATTCAAAGACTTGCCCACACACCCATGGGACTCTTGGTGCAAGTTATGGAGCCATGAGGAATAGCTCAACTTCCCAAGGAGTGTTCCATGGTTCTCTATCTCATAAGGTCCCTCAAGCCAATGCCTTTGCTCTCAAATCACTGAGCAAAGTGACTTAGGGATGACGTATGCAAGAACGAGGGATGCTTTTGATTGAATTTAGTATGAATGCATCCTATTTATGCATGATTCTAGTAAATGAACTAAACTGAATGATAAGATGACAAGGTTAGTAAAAATACTATCCTAACATGATATACTAGTTATATGATTTAAGCTAAGATGATAGAAATACTCTAAAATGCTTATTAGATTAATTTCTATTGCAAAGAGAGGCTAAATGCTTGTTTAAAATTAAGTATACGTATGATGCTAAAGAATTGGATGATAGAAATGGAGGAATGAGAGCTCTATTTATAGAAGAAACTAGGCAATGGATGGTCAAGATTGAAGGATCTTATCAAGGGCCATGATTGAAAGCTATCAATCCATGTTTGCAATTCTCACCAATGAAATGGTGACAATTGTCAACATAAGACAACTCGAGAGGAGAGGTAAGAAGCATTAAATGCTTGAGAAGACATCAAGGTTACCTTAGGAGGTAAGGTTAAGGTTAGGCTAGAGTCATCCATTGGATAAAGCTTTTACCCAAAGGATAAACTCTTGTGCAAGGGTTGAAGGGATAACCATGGTCAAAGCAATGAATGTTTGATGAGACCCCTAGGTTGGATGAGGGTTGAGTTAGGCAAAAAGTCTCTAACCATGCTACTAAGGGTTAGTTAATCATTAATGGTTTGAAGATTTTGGGGACAAATTTGTAAGAGTCCTTCCAAATTTGGGGATTTTCAACAAGTTAGCTTGTTGAAGGCATAAAGGCTTTAATGCCTTTGGAAGACTTTACTCCAAATTTGAGAAGTGACCTCCTCAAATTTAGGGAAAGGGATAATTGATGGGTTTAGGTTAATTGATTAGGATTAGAGGTATTCTAGAAGAATTTAGGGAGAGGGTTTAGGAGGCAAGTGGGAGATGTAGGAAAATGCAAGTGGATGAGGGATAATAGGATTTAATTAAAATAAATTGTTTTATTTCAATTTGGTTGCAAGTTATGGATTTAAATAAATTAGATTTATTTAATTGGGGTGAACTATTTAATTAAATCTAAATTTAATTAAAAAGTAGAGAGAATGGATTTAATTAAATAAAATGATTTATTCAATTAAGTGATATAAAGGGCTTAAGTGAATTTAAATAAATAAATTGAATAATTTATTTAAATAAATAGAAGAATGTGGGTGATTTAATTAAATTAGATTTAACTAAATAGAGGAATGAGAATAAAATGAGCATTAAATATTCATTTATAAATATGGTCATTTTTATACGTCTACATTTTACCCATCTTTGAAGTGACATGTGTGCACATGTTGATTCAAAGAAAAATGATGTGTCGTCAAATTTTAATTATGATCAGTGTGATGTCATGTCGAGATGTTCATGTCGTGCCCCAAATTTGGTAAATGATGCCCTAGTTTTGATAAATGATGTTGATAATGCCCCCTCGGGAGATGAATAAAAATTTTGAAACTTTGATTTGAGTTGATAAATTTGATTGTATTTTAAAATTTTGCCTCTGTTGAATGCGTTAATTTGATTCATCTCCCGATAATGATGTTTGTTAGGGTTAGAAGTGAGATCACGAGTAATTTACGTGTTCCACTATGTAACCCTAATTTCTATTTACCCTATAAAAAGGTAAAAAGTGATTTATTTTGTCTCATTTGTGCTTGTTGACTTTGGAGAAAGTGACACTTGGAGAAAAAGACAAAATGTCGATTCCCTTTGCTTCTCATCGATTTGAGTGCATTCGGAGATATCAGAGCCCCCCCATGTATGGACCACCGGTAAGTCATCATTTTTGACCCCTTTTGAATTTTTATTTTGTCATTTTTAGTTAGGTTTTTCATTTTTTGACGCGGTAATTGACGGTTCAGCGCGTCTGGTCAAAACCGTAGCGCATAGTGTCCTAAGAACTAGGGTAGCATCCAGGTATGCTGGGTTAGCCCATAGAGGGGTTAGGATAGCACAACGGGTGCACAAGGTAGCGTGTAGGGGGAAGTGGGTAGCGCATCGCTTAGACCTAGCGCTTAGGGTTAGCCGGGGGTCGCATGGGTAGGTTAGGGTAGCGCGTAGGTGTGACCTAGCGCATCAGGGTAGGTTTGCAACGTAGGGCTAGATTAGGATAGCGCATAGGTTTTTTAGCGCTTAGGGTGTTTTGGGTGGCACATCGATAGATCATGGTAGTGCATAGGTGCATTTTAGCACTTAGAGTGCATTTGGTAGAGCATGGAGATTGTTGGATAGCGCACATAGAGCAATGTAGTGCATGGATAAAAGTTTTTAGCGCGTGGGTAGAAAAAGTTAGGGAAAGTATGATTTTGGTGAGGATTGTGAGATGAAGAAAGATAGGTAGGTGTTTGCCAGTTTTGTCAGGATGGGTGTGATAGTTAGTCTGCGTGTCTGCTATCATTTGTTTTGATAATTTATCCAATATGGTGTTTTTGATATTAATTTTGGAGATAACTTGATTTGATTTGCAATGATTCAAGTTGATGTTGATTTGATGTTGATATTGACATGATATGATGTGGATTTGATATGGATTTGTGATGTGATATGAACTTGATTTGATATGCATTATTTCAAGTTGATATGAATGTGGGACTTGAGTTGTTTTACAAGTTGATATGATTGTGGAACTTGAGTTGTTTTACAAGTTGATATGATCTGATATGGATATGGATTTGATATGATGTGGAACTTTGATTAGATTTTCAATGTTTCAAGTTGATGTTAATTTGATTTTGATATGAATTGATTTATTGAGGAAACTGATATTGGACATGTTTTGTTTGTGACATGAGCGACTTCGGGTTGTTCAGTCGCGAGAGCGATTTTCGAGACCGTGGTCGTTGATACCACGATTGACACAGGCAGACAGGGATATTATTGAGAGGTGTGGATTATCCTCTTTGTTAGAGATGCCCCGGTATATCATTAACCGGGGTTTATTGACATCTTTGGCCAAGAGGTGGCATAGTGACACCAACACCTTCCATTTGGCAACAAGTGAGATCATAGTGACACCTGAGGATTGCTACCAGATTCTACGGATTCCCGTGGTAGGTGCACTTTTACCCTATGAGCAGACTGAGGAGGGCGGGACAGAGGCACTTCGCTGGATTCTACATGATGAGCATATTTGTGGGCATGAGATCCCATGGCAGGAGTTTATTGATTTGGATTATGCTCCTCTACCATCAGTGCTGGCAAGCTTCATAGGTGGCTTTTTATGTCCCGACCATAGGTCAAAGGGACTAGCAGTAGGATGGGGGTTGGTTTTGGAGGACATGGTGACACAGGGTCGCCGATTTGCATGGGGGTCAGCTATGTTGGCTCACCTATATAGGGATCTTCATCAAGTGGTTTAATTGGGATACAACAGTCTATTAGCTATGGTCACGTTGCTATTGGTATGGGCGTGGGAGCATATTCCCGCCACTAGACCACTTGCAGACAGAGATAGGCCAGCCGGATGCGCTTATGCATATGGATATAGAGGGATAGTTGTCCAGCGTAAGCTGGGCAAACTAGAGCATTGGAGGCGAGTGCTGGATGATATTGATACGGTCGTCTAGAGACTGTATATGAGTTGCAAGGTGTGGGCAGAGGATGGGATGGAGATGCCCTATGTCTACATGTCCCGATTTGTGATAGGGCAGACGCCCTTTGTTATTGAGAGATTCCTGCACAGCTGAGTGTTGCAGCAGTATGGTCGACAACAAGGGATACCACGGGGAGCATGTTTGTATGCTCGATGGAGGCAGGATGTACCAGAGTGGGGACTCACTATTGATAGCGTGGTGGCAGTTGAGGAGTTCTTTCACCTAGTCGACCAAATATGGGACTATGCCTACACGATAGTGGATGCGAGGATGACTGATGAGTTTGCAACGCTCTTTGCAACTCATGATGTGGCCAGGATATTGAATCCAGTGGAAATGATTCTCGCTTTTGATGATGAGGAGGATGAGCAGCCCAAGAGGCTAGGGAGATGGGGCGAGGAGGGAGAGGATCTGGATGAGGGAGGTGGAGATGGTGGAGGTGATGACGGTGGAGATGGTGGAGGAGGTGGTCAAGTTTGGCATGGGGATAGGGGGAGATTTGATCGAGGGAGGAGAGAGGATAGAGGTGGAGTTGGTGGTGATAGAGGGATACGGGTGGAGAGAGTAGTGCAGCGGGATATGGAGGATAGAGGGAGAGGAGGTTTGGCTATTGGAGCTGGGGGTGAGGAGCAGGTAGGAGAGGTGATAGCAGCGATGGGAGGGATAGATGAGTTTAGATGGCCAGCCCAGAGGAGGAGGTCAGATGTTTTACCCCACTAGTGCCAAGGACAGGGAGAGGGATGGGGGGTCCTACTACACAGGTACCCCTCTAGGTGCGGATTTGGACTCATCGGGAGGACGCTCAGATTAGGTCCTTACAGTTATCAGTGCAACACTTGCAGACACAGCTACTAGCGCATCAATGATAGATGACACAGCTGACCACTGAGTGGGATACAGTTTGGGAGCGATTGGGTTGAGCCGAGGCTCGAGTAGAGACTTTTGATAGAGCTGTTGCGGGTGGCTCGATGAGAGACACCCTGAGGGAGTTGTCTTATTCAGCCAAGGAGGTTGAGTATTATCAGAGGCATTATGAGGATGTGGTGCCCCGGGAGCGCAGAGTTTCAAGTTTCACAGCAACGAGATCTAGTCGATCTAGGCATACGGGGTCGAGGACAGAGAGCAAAGGCGTGACATGGCCTACTCGTCATGTGAGATTTTGCCAAGATCAAGGGCACAATAAAAATTATTAAAATAGAGACAAAAGAATGACAAGAACAAACTGTATTCTCATCAATATGAAAATGATCAACTGGATTCCCCAATATAATGAATATAGGCCTTCAAATATAGGCAAGGCCATATGGATGTACGAGCACACAATCATGACGTGTGGCTCAATGAGAAACAAGGGTAGGTAAGAAATACTAGGGGTAGGTAGGAGAAATAATATAATATTGCACAAGAGGTGGATAACCCACCGAATGTGGAGTGTAACAACAAAACAAGACCACAAAAGGTGGAATTTCTCCTACAAGCTCTATCCCTATGTGCACACTTCCCTAAGTGTCTCAAATCCAAACTACGAAGAAATGCATTATCCTAAGTTAACTTAAGTAAAGTGTAATAATATCCATAATGAATATTTATTTACACCAACACCCCCCCTTAAGTGCAACTTAGGGGAATGAAGACTCAAGTCAACAATGCAAGATGGGTCCCGACTACTAGGCCATGATAGGTACCCATGTACAATATGCAAATGCAAGCAAAACCATGCAATGCAATCTCTCACAAATGGAGAAAAGGAGAGAAAAGGAGAAAACCCAGTGGGAAAAAACTCCCCCCCAAAAGAGAGATGAAAGTACAAAAGACTCTCAAAGAAGGACAAAACCTCAAAGAGGAAAAAGTCCCCCCCCATAAGAGAGGAAGGAGAAGTCATCTGACCCCCCCTAATGACACATCCTACACCCCCAAGAGAGCTCGCAACTGCTGGAACTTATTCTCAGTGAAAGGTTTGGTGAATATGTCAGCAACCTGCTCTGCTATAGGACAATACTGCAAATCAATGACCTGCTCCTGAATGAGCTCTCAGATATAGTGCATATGAATCTCGATGTGTTTGGTCCACTGGTGATGGACCGGGTTCTTCGAGATTGCAATAGCACTCTGATTGTCGCAAAGTAGAATTGTCGGCCGTGGAGTGGTGAACCCAAACTCTGTGAGAATCTGCTGGAGCCAAATGGTCTTAGTCGCTGTGTTAATAGTGCCTCGATACTCAGCCTCAGTCGAAGAAAGAGCAATAGCATGCTACTTCTTGCTTTGCCAACAAATGGGGCCTGAACCAAGGTGAAAATTGTAACCGGAAGTAGACTTACGATCATCAAGATCGCCAACCCAATCGGAGTCTGTGTAACCAACTAGGCGAAGTCCTATGCCTGCTGCATAGTGAATCCCATAGTGATGTGTACCCTGGATGTAATGAAGGATGCGTTTGGCGGCTTTCCAATGAAGCTCATGTGGTTCCTGCATGAAGCAGGAAACCATGCCAACTACAAATGAAATATCAGGGCGTGTATGGGTCAAGTAGATGAGACTACCCACAAGCTGACGATACAAAGTGGCATCAACTAGTGGAGAAGAACAATGAGCCTCAAGCTTGACTCCTAAAAGAAAGGGAGTAGGGGCAGGCTTACAATCAGCCATATGAAAGCGTGCAAGTAGATCAAGAGCATACTTGGGCTGTGATAGTGTAATCCTAGAAGGTGACTATGAAATCTCTATCCCGAGAAAGTAGTGCAAAAGACCCAAGTCAGTCATAGCAAATCTGTCATGCAAAGCAGATTTGACCCTGCTAACGATGGATGCGGTACTCCCTGTAATGATCAAATCATCAACATAGAGCACAAGTATCAAGTGAGAGTCATCCTGTCGCAAAATGTAGACATTCAGATCAGAATGACACCTAGTGAACCCTGCGGAGAGAAGAAAGGAATCCATCTTGGCACACCAAGCTCTGGGGGCCCGCTTAAGGCCATAGAGAGATTTCTTTAGTCTGCAAACCAAGGAAGTATTCTGGATGAAACCCCGTGGCTGCTCCATATAAATCTCCTCATCAAGATCACCATGAAGAAAAGCACTCTTCACATCCATCTGATGTACAACCCAACCATGAGCTGCAGCAATAGCAAGTGTCGAGCGAATGGAGTTCATCTTGGCTACGAGCGCAAAGGTCTCAGTATAGTCAACACCTGCAACTTGAGAGAAACCTTTCGCAACAAGCCGAGCCTTATACTTATCCACACTACCATTCGTAGCATACTTGGTCTGATAGATCCACTTACATTGAACCATCTTTCTCCCCTTGGGGAGATGAACTAAATCCCATGTGTTGTTCCTCATCAAGGAACTATACTCTTCCTCCATAGCTTGGTCCCACTCAGGAACCCTTGATGCTTCCTTAAATATCTGTGGATCGGAAGCGGTAGCAATGAATGCATGTGGAAGATCCTGATGTTATGATCGAGTTCTCCGTGTATTTGAAGGATCCCCAACAAGAGAACCCGTAGACTCAAGTGTTTGTCAAGCCCAACGAGGTCTAGGTGGAGGTGGAGAACGAGGCTCCTCAACTACAAGTGGACCTTGCGGAGGTGTAACCCTGCGAGTCAGAGTTGAAGGAGTCTCATCATCTGAATCACTAGCATCACTATCCACAATGGAGGAAGGTAGAGGAGGTAGAGAGGCTAAGCTAGGAGAGCTTTCCTCAAAGTGAACACTCCTCTCAATGAACACCTCATGTGTCTTAGGATCCATCAATCTATATGCCTTAACACCCTCAGGATATCCAACAAATATGCAAGGTCGACTCTATGGTTCCAATGCCTTGCATTTCTACGGAGGTATGCATGCCCATGCTGGACACCCAAAGACTCTGAAATGTCTCACAATCAGTTTCCTACCAGCCCAAGCTTCAAAAGGAGTAATACCTTGCAAAGCTTTGTGAGGAACCCAATTCTAGATATGTGTGGCACAACTGATAGTCTCGGCCCAAAAGGCGGGATCAAGAGAATGTGCATGAATCATACAACTAGCCATTTCTTTGAGAGTTCTATTCTTGCGTTCTACAACTCCGTTCTGTTGTAGAGTGTATGTGACAAAATGCTGAAGATCAATCCCCTCAAATGTACAAAAATCCTTGAGTATTCTATTCACATATTCCCTTCCATTATCTGTGCGAAGAATCTTCACCACTTTCCCGGATTGCTTCTCCACACAAGTCTTGAAGTCCTGAAATCTGTCAAATACTTCACTCTTATGAATAAGAAAGTAGACCCAAGTGAAGTGGGAGTAGTCATCAATGAAGGTGAGGACATAGCAGGCCTTGCTAAATGAAGGTGCTGGAAATGGACCTGCTACATCGCTGTGAACAAGTTGAAGAACTTCCAAAGCTCTCCAAGCTTTCCCTTTATGAAACTTTTCCTCGGGATGCTTGCCCATGGAACAACCTGAACATACACCCTCTAAAAAACTGATTCGAGGTAGACCCATGACCATGTCTTTAGTGCTAAGCTGCTGAAGATAGTGGTAGTTGAGGTGACCAAACCGCTCATGCCATAGCTTACTTTTTGAATTTGAATGAGTAAGCAAGGCCCTAGAAGGTGAACTTGGCACAAAGTGGGAGAATGAATAAAGCCTTGAGTTGTCATTGACTTGTCCCACTGCTACCAAGGCATCATCATCAAGTTCCTTTACCACAACTGAATCTGGTGTAAACTCAACCTTTTTCCCATTCCCATAGTGAGTGATTTGGTAGATAGAGAGAAGGTTGGTAGACAAGTTAGGAACATAGAGAACATTCTCAAATGTTCCATCATCCATGTCAACTGAACCTTTCCCTTCAACCTCTACTTGTGTATCATCACCTATGTAAATGTAAGGTACCTTAGATGGCTCCAATGAAGAAAACTGCTCCTTTGTAGAACCCATGTGATATGAGGCACCTGAGTCAAGTATCCATTGCTGTGAAGAACTTGTTGTAGCCACAAATGCTTGCCCTTTTCCCTTAGACTGTGAGGAAGAGGAAGGAGATGAATCCTTCTTTGTGTAGGCGGATGGCAAGTTGATGTTGTTTTTCTTAAGAAGATTAGTTAACTCATCAACTTGCTTTGTGTGGCATCGATGCTCATCATGACCATACTTCTTGCAATATGCACAAGTTGGCTTATCCTCCTTAGGTGGTGTCCCCTTCTTGGAAGAGGATGAAAAATCACCTTTTGATGGAGAGGATGATTGTCCTTTTCCCTGTTGTGGCTGTGACTTAGATTGCTTCTTCTTCTTGTTGGAATCTTTGCCTTGACTTCCTTGATTCCCTTGATTAGCCACCAAAGCCTTGGACTTTGAAGACTTGAGAAACCCCATGTTCAACAACTTAGATTGTTCCAATATCAACATTTCTGTGAAAGCATCAAATGAAGGCATAACATAGGAACTCCCCACTATCAAACGATGAGTTTGGAAGCTAGACACAAATGCTGCATATTTTGGTGCAAGCTTGTCCAACAAGTTGAATATCAATTGAGCATCATTTTTGTCAATTCCACAATCCTTAAGCTTTGCTCTTAGCTCATTTGCTTTGGTGACATAATCTTGGATTGTATCAAAACTCTTGGGATCCAAGTTGGTGAGCTCATTGTCAATCTTATAACCTCCGATTTCATCAACTTGACCATACAATTTCTGAAACATATCCCAAGCATCTTTGATTGTAGTACACTTTTCAATATGAAAGATGAGGTCATCTGATACATACTTGCACAAAGTTCCAAGAGCCATGCAATTCTTAGTGAGCCATTCTAATTGAGCATTAGAATCAGCCTTAGGATCAAGTGGTGCTGCTATTGTTCCATCTATGTAATGCATGAGACCTTTTTCCATTGATTTGCTCCATACTTTAATTTTCCATGATGCATAATTATGTGGAGTTAAAGGTGAAAATTTATGAAGACTCATTGCAACAAAAATGAAAGAGCACAAGGAAAGAGAGGCACAATCACACAAGACACCCCCCCAAATTCACTCAATCAAAGAACCCCCCCAAAAGTGATGATTTGACACTTTATACTTAGTGCATGTACAATGGGCCACTTGCAAAAAATGGCAAAGTGCACTTCTGATTTCAATTTTACAACTACCTCAATAAGGCCAAAAGAAACTCAAACTAATAATGCAAGAGATCTAAACTAAGATCCAAGCAATTTACAAGTACCAAATAGGCCAAATAAGACCAATATCTGAAAGTACAAATTCTACTTAAAATCTCTGAAATCTGATCATAGATTATGAAAGTAGATGAAAACAAATGCATTTAAAAAAACACACACCTGAAAAGGAGGTCGTATGAGCTCAAACAAGGCCTTTGAAGTTGCAGAATTGAGGATTGGACAGGTACAACTGAGAGAATCTGAAAATTCCTAAAAACCTGTGCACCAAAACTAGAAAATAACCACACCACTGCAAAGAGCACAAAAAATTAGCCCAAATAAAAAAAAATTGCACCCAAAAAGGAGCAAAATTGAGCAAGTTATGGCCTCCAAAGTTGACCCAAAAATCCAAACTACTCAACGGAGAGGGGTCTAAAAATTTCCAAAGAAAATGCTGACTAGGCACCAACTGGGCGCTGACTGGGTGTTGTTAACTGTGTGCTATTGACTGGCCAGAAGGTATGGATCCCAAAAATAATTTTCAAATTTTTTATTTTTATTTTTTTTCAAAAAAAAATTTCAAACTGGAAAATAATTTTCAGAAAAAAAATATATATATATATTTTTTGAAAAAAATCCGAAAATTTTGTACCGTACCGCCCGAATTGGGCAAAAAATTTCCTCCACACCCAAAAATTGATTTTCGCCAAAATAGGTCGAATTTATACTCGATTTTTATGGAAACGGCCTCTCGAACACAATGGTGAGGTTGAAAACACTCTGAGATGCCTCTAAAAAATGTAGTCCCTCAGATCCAAAAATAGAAGCCTTCCACGATGTCTCCAAAAACCAATCAATGAAGCCCCAATGGCTCTGATACCATGTGAGATTTTTCCAAGATCAAGGGCACATTAAAAAGTATTAAAATAGAGAAAAAAGAATGACAAGAACAAATTGTATTCTCATCAATATGAAAATGATCAACTGGATTGCCCAATACAATGAATATAAGCCTTCTTATATAGGCAAGGCCATATGGATGTACGAGCACACAATCATGACATGTGGCTCAATGAGAAACAAGGGTAGCTAAGAAATACTAGGGGTAGGTAGGAGAAATAATATAATATTCCACAAGAGGTGGATAACCCACCGAATGTGGAGTGTAACAACAAAACAAGACCATAAAAGGTGGAATTTCTCTTACAAGCTCTATCCCTATGTGCACACTTCCCTAAGTGTCTCAAATCCAAACTAAGAAGAAATGCATTATCCTAAGTTAACTTAAGTAAAGTGTAATAATATCCATAATGAATATTTATTTACACCAACACGTCAGGATCCACCTAGGGATCCTAGTGTTGGGACATCTGCTACGAGACTGTCACCCTCAGGAGATAGTCATACCTGAGAGACGTTGTCTCCTTTGTATTTTGATCATTTTGTTGTATTATGGGACAAACATGACATATTCTGTACATTTGATCATTTTTGATATATATATATATATATATATATGACATCATTTTCCTTGATCCTCATGTGATGTGTTATGGATGACGCTTTCTATAAGATTTGGATGTTTTTATGATAATGATGCAATGCTTAGATGTATGTGATTTGATATGTGAGGAATATGATGTGTTAATGCATGATGTTGTGAGATGTATCTTGAAAATGAGATGTATGATATGATATGCTATGAGATGTATCTTGAAAATGAGATGTATGATAATGATATGCTGTGAGATCTATCTTGAAAATGAGATGTATGATATGGATATGCTGTGAGATGTATCTTGAAAATGAGATGTATGATAATGATATGATGTGAGATGTATCTTGAAAATGAGATGTATGATAATGATAGGTTGTGAGATGTATCTTGAAAATGAGATGTATGATAATGATATGCTATGAGATGTATCTTGAAAATGAGATGTATGTGTAGCGTCCTAAAATTGCGACACTTGCAATTTCGATTGCATTTGGGTCTTCACGATGGCGGCGCAACGTTGAACCTGAATGGAGACCCCGAAACCTATTTGCGACACCAAAAACTGCATCTTTTTGCACCTTGGCATGATCCCTCCTTGCACCCTGCTGTCCCGGGAGGTGGGACCATGGCGCCCAGCGCCCTGGTCCCTAGCCCTATTTTGGGCCCGGTCTCCTTTTGGGCATCGGGTCTTGAAGTTTGCAAATTGGAAAATATTGTTTCTAGGTCGGCCTAAGGTCGGGAAAATCAGTCTCCTAACCCTAATTGACAAGTATATAAACTACATTTCCTCTCCTAGAAAGGGAGTAAGGAAAAAAGGGAGGAAAACATATGTGTGCAAGAGGCGGAAGTGATATTCAAACATTCAAGCATTCAAGCATTCCTTCAAGCAATTGAGCATTCTAAGTCTCCATTCAAAGCTAGGTGTTGCATTCAAGACAAGGATTCAACCATTGAAGAGAAGATCACATACAACATACAACATACTACATATATTACACCTTCGCATGTAAGAATACAAACATTCTTACAACAAGGTATCAGTATTTGTTTACATTACAAACATTTACATTTACAACATTCTCATTTCTTGGTTAATTCCAAAACTAGGGTTTGACCTAAAGGCAAACCCCTAATCCCTAACCCCCCAATCATCCTCTCTTTTCTGTGTGTAGGTTGCAGGTATGCGGCTATAATTGAAGATTTGGAATCCTTGTGCAGAGACAAACAGATCCCCCTTCGTTTCACGGATTTTTCGGAGGACCGTGTGCACTCCGAGCACCATTGTCCCGTCAACTTTTGCTCAAATTTGCAGGGCAGCACCGTCTCGACATTTTACTGCTAATTCCAGGTCCACAGCTTCATCCCGTATCCCTATCTCTGTTTATAAGTGAATCTTTCTTACTTTACATGCATTCCTAGTTCAATCGTTCTATCTACATTCTTTACAAAAGAGGGTATCCTTGATGTCTTAACCCTTGAAACTCATTTAGAATCCAGTCTTGCATTGTGTGGGATTGGATCTTGTGGGTTTCAACCCCTCTTTTGAATGTAAAGTCTCTCCTAAGTGAAAACCATCAACCCTAGTGACCTCCCTTCTCTCTCCTTGGAGTTAGGGGGGGGAGAACAACTAGGGTTCGATTTTTTCGCTTTACAGTATGATAATGATATGCTGTGAGATGTATCTTGAAAATGAGATATATGATATGATATGTTGTGAGTAAAATGATATGTGACTAATTGTAAAATGATATGCAACTAATTTTAAAATGATATGCAACTAATTGAGCATCTTCATTCTTCCGTTTGTCATTCCTGTATAGTCACATGTTTTTGCTTTCTTTGTAGTTATCATCATTGAGCATTGATTTGTTGGGATATGTCGAAAATTTATACAAGCATAATGGTATAATTGAACCATAATGACCTGAAAAAAATTTACACGATTTTTGATTTTGTAAGATAGCACAAGCGTCAAGGTATAATTGAACCAGGATGATCTGAGTGCGACTTGTGTATAAACAGACAAGATTAAAGTGGAATCATGTCTTCAGTGATATGCTTTGGATCACATCTTGAGACAAGTATTTGCATAGTACAAGTGATTGCCTCACAGACAGAAAACTAAAAAGATATTGGAGTCCCCATGACTTTCTTTAGCTCGATGCATCGTGGAGAAAATGTAGAGGATCCAATAGTTCAAAAAAAGTTTAAGTGCAAAAATAGTCAAAACTTCATGCCAGATGCAAACATTTGATACTTCAGAAAATCATCCATCATGTGTTGTGAATCCTTTTAAGTGATCAATGTTTGTTCTCGTGATTGTTGATTTGTTGTTGGAAAGGATGCTTTGAGTTTGCTGAAATTTTGATCAATGTTGCCCCTAGCTGATTTTACCTCTTGATGCGGATATGTACAGTGATTACCAAGCCATGGTAGATGACGAAATGGTATTTGGATTAACAAGGACAGTGACTACGCTAAGTATATCCTGAAGAAATGGTATTTTGATAAAGTGTCGGGCGATGGCCAATATTGCGTGACTGTGGATATGAAAGGCTCGTGAGTAAAGATAGATGGAGGAGTCATCCTCTCATAATAGCGCCTGTTGTCAGGTTTTCACCAGTTGTTTTTATTGTACCTTTTTATTTGCTTTTTCTTGATTTTTGATTGTTTTGATATTTTTTATTTTTGGGGCTTTTCCATGCATTAGACTGCTCAAGTATAGTATTTCTTCAAATGGGTGTTGTTAGTTAGTTCGTCAAGCATATCTCCTTCTAAAGTTGTTAGTTGATAAGCACTTGATCCATAGGCTAATATGATAACATAGGGACCTAACCAGTTAGGTTCAAACTTCCCTTTCTTTTCCCGATCCTGTTGATTTCTAGGATTTTCTTTGAGGACTAGGTCACCAATTTTAAAAATCCTAGGGATGACTTTGTGATTGTAGCTTCGGCACATGCGTTGCTGATATGCTTTGAGGTGAGTGTAGGCATGTTGGCATTTTTTATCTAGAAGTTCTAGCTCTTGCAATCGGTTGACACGATACCCTTCATTTGGAATGAGACCTTTTAAAGATACTCTAAGAGATGGGATTTCTACCTCCATAGGTAAAATTGCTTCTGATCCATACACTAATGAATATGGCGTAGCTCCTATAGGTGTGCAGATGCTAGTTCTGTATGCCCAAAGTGCTAGATTGAGTTGCATGTGCCAATCTTTTCTTGCATCATTGATTATTTTCTTGAGGATTTTTAATATTGTTTTGTTGGATGCTTCAACCTGACCATTCCCCTGTGGGTAGTAAGGTGTAGAGAAACGATGTTGGATTTTGAATTTTTCACATGTTCTCGCATATCTTGGTTCTTGAAAGGTCGTCCATTATCTATGATGATGGAACCTGGAATGCCATATCTGCATATTAGATAATTAAGAATAAAAGAGGCAATTTGTTTCCCAGTCACTGTGGTCATGGGGACTACTTCAATCCACTTGGTAAAATATTCTGTTGTAGTAATAATGAACTTGTGTGCATTTGAAGATGAAAGATTAATATTGTCGACTAAGTCCAGTCCCTACTGGCAAAAGGGCCAGGATGTTGTGAATGGCTGCAATTCCTGTGTTGGTGCATGTATAAGATTGCCATGGATTTGGCATTTAGGACATTTCTTTGCAAAATGGTAAGAATTGTTTTCCATTGTCAACCAGTAATATCCCATTCTTAGAATTTTTTTAGCAAGAGTAGGACCACTTGAATGTGTGCCATAGATACCTTCGTGAAGCTCTTGTAAAGCCAAGTCAGATTCATTATGATCAAGGCAACGGAGAAGAGTACCATCTAGACCTTGACGGTAAAGAGTATCAGTAGTGAGAGTATAACGGGCAACTTGTCAGATAAAATTGTGTTTTTGGTTTCGAGATAGGTCAATGCGTAGGATATTGTTTTTAAGCTAGTCGTATATCGTTTCGTATAACGGAGAGTCAGAACCCGTCAAGGCATAGATAACATGGGATGCAGAATGGTCATAGGCTGGGGAGAACAGTTGCTCTACCAGAAACTCATAACGACTCTGTTGCTCTAGAATCTGTAGTAGTGAAGTGATAGTAGCCATTGCATCGGTTGCTTTGTTGTCTAACCTTGGTATTTGCTCAAAGGTGATGTGTACAAAATACTATTTGAAATCATCCACCATTCATTTGTATGGTAGTAGCTTGTCATCTTTCATCTGATAGTCATTGTTGATCTGATTTATGACTAGATGTGAATCTCCGTAGACTTGCAATTCTGTGATTCTCCATTCCATGACCATTTTGATTCCTGTAACCAGTGCCTCATATTCAACAATGTTATTTGTGCATGGAAACATGAGTCTATACGATCTTGGTATGGTGTGCCGGTCAGGAGTGATGAACAAAATGCCAGCACCTGAGCCATGTTGAGTATGAGAACCATCAAAGTATAGGGTCCATTGCTTGGTGTTTATAGTAAGAACATCCCTATCAAGAAATTCAATCTCCATTGGTTGTTTATCTGGTAATGGTGCATTTGCCAACTGATCTGCAATCACTTGTCCTTTGATAGCTCGTCACTTTGTGTAGTAGATATCAAATTCGCTAAGAATCATCACCCATTTAGCCAATCTGCCTATGAGAGCTGCTTTGTTGAGTAAGTATTTTAGAGGATCAATTTTTGCTACTAGCTTGATTGTATGAGCTAGCATGTAGTGTCAAAACTTTTCAGAAGCAAATACCACTGTTAGGCAAGCTTCCTCAATGAATGTATAATTGAGCTCATATCCATTCAAAGTTCTACTGATGTAATAGATAGCTTGTTCCTTTCCTTCTTGATTCTCTTGTGCTAACAGTGCCCCCAGTGATATGTCTGTTGTTGATATGTAAAGAATAAGTGGCTTTCCTGCTATGGGCGGTACTAGAACTGGCGGGTTCATTAGATATTGCTTGATTTGGTAGAATGATTCTGCATATTTAGCCTCCCATCTAAATGATACATTTTTATGTAGCAAATGATTGAATGGTAGAATTTTATCTACTAGTTGAGCGATGAAACGCCTGATTGACTGGAGCCTTCCTTGTAAGGATCTGAGTTGACTGATGTTCTTAGGTGATGGCATCTCCACGATGGCTTGTACCTTTGCTGGATCAACTTCAATGCCCTTTTCTGAGACTATGTAGCCTAATAACTTGCCCGATATAACCCCAAAGACACACTTCTTAGGGTTGAGCCTGACTTGAAATTTTTCCAATCTGTCAAAAATCTTTTCTAAGATGCTTAGATGTTCTGCTCGAGTAAATGATTTAGCTAGTAAATCATCCACATAGTCCTCCATGAAGGTATGCATCATGTCATGAAAGATTGTTGTCATTGCCCGTTGATAAGTTGCCCCAACATTCTTTAAGCCAAATGGCATGACATTCCAACAGTATTTTCCCCAAGGATAGGTAAATGTTGTTTTATCTTGATCCTCTGGAGCTATCTTGATTTGATTATAGTCAGAAAAATTGTCCATTAGTGATAGCATTGCATGGCCTACTGTGAGGTCTACAATTATGTTGGTATTGGGCAAAGGAAAGTCATCCTTTGGACATGATTTGTTGACATCTCTAAAATCAATACATATCCTGATGCTGCCATATGGTTTTGAAACAGGCACGATGTTGGAAATCCATTCAGCATAGTCGATAGGTCGAATAAATCCGATGTCTAATAGGTTCTTTAGCTCAGCTTTGACCATGAGTGCTACATGTGGATTCATCTTTCTCAATTTTTGCTTGATTGGCTTAGCTCCTGGAGCAATGGACAAGTGATGCATGATTAAATGTGGATCAATCCTAGGCATATCTGCATATGACCAAGCAAAATTGGTCTACTTTTCTTTGAAAAATTGGACAAACTCCGATCTTTCTCCCTCTGTCAAAGATTCTGCTAGATGTATGTTTTTGGCTGCTGCTGTTGTACCAATGTTGATTGATTGAGTAGGCTCAATCAATATGGGTGATCATTCTTGATAGTGTCTAGGTAGAGTGTCAAATCTCCCATCTTTAGGTGGCTTAAAAAGGTTTTCACTTGCAGATGTGTCCTTTATTTTTACTTTTTTGTGATCTAGTTCTACCATTGATTGGTTTTCAGCAATAGATCCTTTATTTTGTTCATTTTTGCGACTGAAAGACTTGGCACTCCCTTGATTGTAGATATCGCTACTTTGTTCACTGGTAGAGTCTGTTTCTGGGTTGACGGTACACAAGTAATGGATAATGGAATCATCGTTTGGGAAAATTGGTATGTCATGATTTTCAGGTTCGTCTCAGCCTATGAGGTCGGGAAAGATAAGTGGTAAAGAGTCATTGAGTGGGTCAAGTTCTACTGCTATAAGCGTTAGGATGGAGGTATCATCGTGGTTGGCCGGGATATTAAATAAGTTAATGATTTTGTCGAGGTCTTTGATGGTATCATCTTCTGTGTAAACTTGCTCGTAATGTTGCTGCTCATTTTCCTCGACATCATAGATATTATGTGGACAAAATTCAAGTAGTCTAGGGTCTGTGCCTTGTTATTCTTGAGAAATGGGTGTATGACTGTTATTTGCAGCAATATCTTCAGTGACATTGGAACAACTACCCCATTCATATTCATTTGAATAAGTCTCAAAGGTATTATCCTAGATTCTGGCAGTGTTGTGGACTGGTATGTTGTAGGGTGAAAATAGGTCTTTGATGATTGATACGAGTCTGATAGTTTTCTCTGATTCTGTATCAAAGCCTGCTTCTACTCTTTGCATTTTCTCATATACTGTCTCTCCTCAGGGAGGAATGATGCTATCAGAAGGTGATTATTCTTTGTTTGATACTGGTTCTTGAACATGATGTACTTCCGCAGTAGGTGCTTCTTTTTTCTGATTGACTGATTTCTCTTGATGTTTCTTTTTTTCCTGGTATTCACGTTGCTTGCATATTGTTTCTACTGATTCAAATAGTGCCTCTTGCCATGAGTCTTCTTTGCATTTCTTCTTTGCCTTCCACTGAGGTTTTTGGTATTCGCTTGGTGTCTTCTTTGGTGATAGAGTGTGTTCATAGCCCAATCCTTTTTTGTCCTTACAAAATTGTGAAGGAGGATCTAATGGTTTTGTGATGCCTTCCTGACGCTTGCCGATAGGTCCTTTGCCATTGTATCCCATCTGTTGCATGATTAGGTAGCCTTTTCCATATAGCTATGTTGGTATAGCTACTTCCACAATAGTTGTTCTATCTTCTTCCTCATCCTTGTATAGCCAACTAAGGATGTCTTTTTCCTCTGATTCATGTGCTAGTGTGCCTAGTTGGATAAATTTGCCATTAAACTTGGTGATGGGCTGTGTTTCTTGATGTATTGATGCCAAAGGTAGCCCATGAGATTTAGGTGATGCTGGTAAGTTGATTAAACTCAAGGGTTCCAAAGAGTATTCTCCCATGCCTTGCTCTTTGATTTTCATTTTCTACTTGAAATCCATAGATAATGATTTAGAATTTTCTTGCTGAAGATCTGGTGCTGAGGAACTTTGTTTTTCTCTATTATGTGGAACCAAATTGTCTTGGGCTGGCCCCATAGCATTACAATATTGAAACGGGTTATGATCTGCTGATATAGAAATCTCCTGTCCATTGTAGGGTAACTTAACACATTGGTGATAAGTAGAAGGTACTTCTTGCATTTCATGTATCCAAGGTCAACCCAATAAGATATTATATGTGAGGTCTATGTCTAAGACTTGGCACATAGTATCCCTTTGTATCGGTCCTACCTGAATTGGCAACATTTCTATTCCTTTGGATGATCTTTCTTCATCATCATATGCTTTGATAGTGATCTTTTTGCATGGATCAATAGATTGCTCAGAGAGGCCTAATGCATGGATAAGTTTCAAGGTACAGATATTGAGTCTAGCTCCTCCGTCTATTAATACTCTTTTGACTCGATGTTTGTAAACCAAGACTTCAATATGGAGTGGAGTATTGTGTGGATGGCTTAATGAGATATTATCATGCTCAGAAAAGGTAAGGTTATGAGGCCCTGTCATGTGAGCCACCATGGCTTGGAATTTGTCAGCATCTAGATCTTGAGGTACATTTGTTTCCAATAGTGCTTATTCCAAGATGTCTTTGTGTTTTGGCAAAAGTTTCAACAACTCTGGTATAGATATTTGAGCAGGAGTTTTGTGCAGTTGACTGACTAGATCATATTGAATTTTGGATATGGTGTTTGTTGTTGACATATGTCCCTTCAAGACATATTTTTGAGTTTTGGTGGTTACATTGATGGATTCATGTTCATGCTTGTCTTTGATTGTAATGACGTTACTTGATTGACCTCAACTGATATATGATTGATGGTGTTATTGTATATGTAATTTATATGAGCTCCACGTGTATTGTTTGAGGTTGAAGCTCCATCCTTGTTGTAGTTTGGAAGAAGATTCTTAAAGGCACCATGGTCACCATTTGTCTTGAGACCATCGACTGTTAAATCACCTCTATCAATCATGTCTTGAACAATGTTCTTCAGTCTCATGCAATCATTTGTTTGATGGCCTTTGTTGTGATGAAAATCACAAGAGTGTGAGTCATTCCACTAGGGTGGTTTGATTTGTGGTTCAAAGTTGTTGATTGCTGGTAAGGAGATAATTTTGTTTGCCAGGAGTTCTCTGAATGCCGACTCCAATGATTGCCCTAATGGTGTGTAGACGCATTTTGGAAAGTTGTTGGTGTTACCTCGCGAGTTCGTATTAGGTCCTCGATTGGTGTTGTTAAGATGATCTTGATTGGTAGTTGGTGCATGAGTGTTAGTGCCTTAGTTAGCACCTTTTTGATTTTTGGTAGCCTGAGGATTACCTTATACAGCTAACATTGGTTATTTGGACTTTGTATCATTAGGATCGTTTCCTCCTTCATTTCCAGTGTTTTTGTTTCGGGTCCAAAACCTAGATTTGTCTAAGTTGTTGTTGTTTTGGTTATTGTAATTAGAGGTGGATGAATTTGTCCCTTCTTTGAAAAATTTCAATGTTCCTTTCTTGACACATGCCTCCTCTACTTGGGTACCATTCTCAATCAATTTAGCAAAAGATGGTATGCATTGGAGTTTGAGTATGTAACTCATCTCGCTATTTAAATTGTCGATGAAAATTTTCATGTTTTCCTTCTTAGGCACATCTCGAGGATACCGTGAGACCATTCGTCGCCAACGTTAAAGGAACACCATGAATGTTTCGTTGTTCTTTTGTTTGGTATTGTAGACATCTAGCATGGTGATGGCATGTTGAATGTTGTAGGAATATTGAGTAATGAATTTGTTGACTAACTCATCAAAGGATCTGATAGGAGGTGTGATTTTGGATAACCATTCCATTGTTTGCCCTCCCAAGCTTCTTGGGAATAATCTCATTAAATAAGTGTCATCATGGGCAAATTCTAGGCTCATGGTGTAGAATTCCCGGACATGATCATGAGGATCACTTTTCCCATCATATTTGTCAAATTTGGGAATGTCTGTCTTTTGGGGGAAAAGGTACCATGTTTAACCTCCTGTCAAAAGGATAAGGACAAATTTCTTTCAAGGAATATCATACTATTGATCCTTGTTGCATGTCTTGCATCTGTTTTTACAACATTTGTATTTGCTGCGTGTTGGCGGCATATATAAATTTCCATTCTATAGGTCTCCTTGTTTGAGTTATGTCCCCATCTGGTCCATTGGTCGAGTCATTTGATCATAATTCTCCATGTAGTTCAGTCTTTGCTGCTTTCCTTAAGTTTCACCGTGTTGAACTTGAACCTTGAACTTGAACCTTTTTGGTTCAAGGTTCAAAGTTTAACGGGCGTTGTATTAAAAGATTTTCCTCTGGCATGGTTTTAAGTCTTTCCTAGTCCTTGTCAGCGTTTCACCTTCTTTGAACCTTGAACTTGAACCTTTTTGGTTCAAGGTTGAAAGTTCAAGATTTGTCATGTTTATGTTTTATGTCGGTTTCGTTTCTCAAGACTCAGAGTTCAATGTTTATACTTCTTGGAGATCATGTGACTTCGCATGAGGTGGTGGCATGAATTTTAAGATATGATAAATGATGATAGAGAAGAGGAATATTCTTTCTTTACTGATTTGAAATCTGTCATTTATAGCAAGCGTGGTGCGGGGATCCGTATTGTCAGAGACGAAGTGACTTGGCATTTAATGCATGCTCGAATGCGATTAAGGTTGCACGAGAGAAGAGTAATGAGGACAGTTCATAATAATCATGGGTAAGATTTTCTTGACTTTTTAATTGGGTAGCTGTCATGTCGAGATTATCATTTTTTTTTGTTAAGTGTTAAGAAGAGTTTGTGGAGCGGGAAGAAATTGACTGCGACAGGGGTTTGCAGATGACAGAGGAAGGTATGTTCAAAGAACTTTCCTAATTGTTGCAGATTGTTTTAGATTAGCTCTGGATGTTTGGTTAGCTGTTTGTTTCCGTTTCCCTTTTCTTCTTTGTCTGGGTTAGTTGGAGAAAATCACGGGCTAAACATGAGGCCCACTCTGCCTAAATTAGTGAATTCTTCTTCCCTTGTAAGTTCCTTACCAGAGCTGGGTGATACAGCTTTAGTGCAACTAGATTTAGATGATTTCCTAGAAAGAGTACAAAACCCAACCGTTGATCCTATGATGAGAGATATTGCGCAGAGCGGTTTATTAGAAGCAGTCGCATTTCCCACAGCTGCTCCTTGCCCTAAATTGGTTTTAGAATGCATGAACCACTATGATAAAGTCAACAGATGCATAAGGAAAAAGAATGGTGAAGTTTTGTTGTCTATTGATAGACAAACAATAATGGCTGCCATGGGTATCCCACATCGAGAACCCTATGAAGATTGGACAATTGGAAAATCTTATGGAATTTATTATGAGAAAAAGCCGTATTACAGAACTGTCATTGTGCGAAATTAGCTTTTGAAGTTTCAAAAAGGGGGTTCAAGGCTATCGAGACCCTTAACCAGTGAGCATTTGATCCCCGCGATTAGAGATTTTGTAATATTGTTGAGTAGAGTCAAGGGGAATTCACACTCCTTCTATTGGGAAGACTTGATGTATTTCTTCATTCAGGTAACTCTAGATAAAAATCGGTTCATTGACTGGGGAACTATTATTGCATAAAGATTGCATGAGGGTTTGAGCAATTATCTTGGGATGCCAAACTTTTATATGTCTTCATACCTGTTATATATGCTAGACTGTGTGAGGGAATGGTCTGGATTATTCCATGTTAAATGGTTCAAGGTATTAAAATTTATGAGTATCACCCCCATTTGACTTTAAAAGGACATGTTGATGATTATCTCCACTGGAACGACATTTTTGCTGGGAGGTTGACCTTTGAATTACAGGATAACTTGCATAGGAGAATGTCTGTTGAAGCGGTTGAACTAGTTAAAATCTATGGCAGTTTCTTTACACAGTTTAATCACTTCACTTACATAAGGGTTGGAGGTTTTAAAGGTGAACCCTTTAGGCTACCCAGGTATATTTCAGATTCCTGTATCCTCATTGAAGTTTCCAAGTAGCTAGCCTATGTCGTGAAGGATTATGGTGAAGATACTGACACAAGTGGAATTTTTCCCATCCATTTAGGCCATTAGAGTTGTAGGTCTGTCTCTGATGCACTAAATATTGAGCTAGAATTCAATAAATTTCATTTGAAAACCTTTGTGAAAAGAGATAACTTTGATAGTAAAGGTTTTATCGCCCAATATGTGAAGAAGATAGTGCCTAGTCAACATGTACCCCAATTGGAGGATTATTGGGAAGATTGCCCAGATGAGTTTGAAGTGAGAAAGAGGAGTTTGTCCAGGTTAACTTTGAGACAGATTCATGGCATGAAATTGCCAATGGATACTTTAGGTGTCACTACTGATAATGAAGATGTACTGGATTCATAGTTTATCAAATGAGTACATAATGAACCTCTCCCTGAAGTTGACTGGAATAAAAAGATGGAAGATAGCATTCAGACATGCACTTTCAGCATAATTTGCAGAACAAATTAAGAGTTGCCGATTTCATCCAGCAAGAGCAACTAGTTCAAGAAACAAAAATGGAAAGAGGAAGGCCCCAAGCAAAACTTCTGTTTTAACTAACATCCCTGTTTCTGTTGCAGGAAAAAGGCAGGCTAAGATTAAAGAAGAGAAACTTGATACTGAAGCTGCACTTTCTATTGGTGGTCAGGTTACCAGGTCAAGGCACAAGAAGAAATTTCAACCACTTGCCGCTCATCTCATTCTTGACTTGGACACCAAGGAAGTACAATGCGATATGGCAACCCCTATTTCAGATGCTGATAAGGTCTTAACTGACTCAGATGATACTGCTCAAGATTCACATGTGCTTGATATCCAGTCCAATGCAGACAATGTTACACAGTCACCTTTAGGAGCTATGCAATCTAAGGAACTGACACTGGCTCCTAAATGGTTAAATGATTCAATTACCAGGAAAAGAAATGTGGTTCCTTTTTCGGTGTTGATGGAAGATGTTGTAACTAAATGCTTGGGAAGATCTATGAAACCAAAGCGGTTAAAAATGGAGATGATAATTGGTTTTGATGAAGACACAAAGCACTGGACTGTAGACATTGCAAAACCTACATCTGATAAGGATGCCGCCACTGCTTTAGAGGTGGATTACACCATTGAGCGGGTTGATTTGGGGGTTGGAACTAGAGCAGTTGATGTAAAACATTTGGAGACTTTGACTAAACGAATCATCTCCCACACCTAGAAGGATGAGAAGGACAAGGTTGAGTTGAAACAAAATTTAATGCAAATGGCCCAATACATTCATGCCCTGTAGAAAAGTCCATTACCATTGTCTCAGAGCTCAATCCCCTTTAGTTCAAAATCCCCAGGGAATCAGAAGTTCTTTGATGAGGTTCAACGAAACAAAATGATCGCAAATATTTTCTCTGAATGGCTCACCTCGATCGCGCATCAAGGAACCAATTACATATCAAATTTAGTTCAGATTTTCAAGGATGCTAATGGGATTACCAAGGAACTGGATGTCGATTTAATCTCATGGTAGAAAGAAAAGACTAAATGGGCGGTGATTTCAAAGCAAATGCGAGATATCCAGCGCTATGGCTTGATGAACTTTCTTGCCGAAAGACAAGTGCCAGGGCTGAACGAGGACATAATGTTTATATGCAGGGAAAGCATAGAGTGGTGCAATCAAATCATTGAACAAGGTCATAGTGAATCTGCTAATCTGCGAGGTGAACTAACAACCTTAAGAACAACTATGCAAAAGGATTTGCCCTGTGTGGATGTTCAATTGCTTAAGGAAGATAATCAGACTTTGGAAAATACTGTAGAGATGATCAATCAATTCAACAACCACATTAAACAAATTAGAGTGGAGAAATCCTTGGTTGTGGAATATTTTACAAGGGTTTCCAAAGTGGAATCGATGCTCACAGTTTGTCTAGATCACTTGGATTCACATAGGGACAAAGTACATATGGTAAAGAGGAAGAAAGAACTCTAGAAGCAGAGAGTAATACACATCAACCTGCTACACATTACAGTAATTCAGGAATTCTCGAAGGTGCATCATGAGTGGAGTGCGGCAAAGGCGGTTATGGTGTCCATTCAAACCAATGACTTGGGCAATCCAATGGAAATAGAATCTAGTTGTTTGTTTTTAGTTTTAATTATGCAGTTAGGGTAGTTTCTCATTAACTCTTTCGAGTTAATTTTATCTTTGGTTCAAACTATTGGTTTGGGGACCTATTTATATGTTTTGTAATGACTTTATTAGGGTTCATGAAGGTTTTAAAAAACTATCTCTTGAATTTTGCTGAAAGACTCTGTGTATGGAAGGTTGATAATCATCTATGAATGAAAATTGAATAACAGTTATCTTTGACTTCAAATCTGTGTGTTTGATGTCTAAAATTTGATTTCTGTGAGAATTTGTTTCAAGTAAAGATCTGTTATAGCTTTCTATGTGCGCAGAAAATTACCAGCGAGATTCACCTTATAAGCTTTTCATTTTGTTTTAGTGTACATGTGAAGTCTATCGGCTTCATATAAAGAGTTATATATAAATAAATGCTTGCGTTCATTTGGTATTGACTGGTGAATGCAATAACCTTTTCTATGCTTTCTGGTGAAAAGTATAATATTGGTTGTGTGTAACTTGAAGTTGATTGAACATTTACTAGAGGGAGTTGTACCTTAATTCAGAGGTTAATCAATATAATGATTTTCTAGCTATCTGGTAAAATATGTCTTTCATTTCTTGGTTTTAAGGGTATTCCAATTAAATAAAGTGCAAAAGACAATTCTGTTTACCAACACTGCGTAAGAGCAACCAAGGGTGCATTTGTTTGCCAAGGGAAGAGTTCCTCCCTCGCATTGTTTCTAGTTTGGAATAGCGTGTGTAGCGGTATGTTTTGCTCAGGTAAATTCTGCTCAGGTAAGTTTTGCTTAGGTAAGTTTTGCTAAGGTATGTTTTGTTCATGGTCATGTGCTTACTCCTCTCTTTGTCGTTCTTGATAAGCATAATGTTGAGACCTCGTTCTAAATATGTGTTTAACTCCTTTGCTTGTGAGCATGAGTAAGTATTTTTCTTTGTCGGTTTCCATGAGTTTCTCCACAAGTTTTTGAAATGAAGTGCTTTCTTAACACTCTTGGAGGAGTTCCTCAAAAATTTCTGTGTCTTCTAGATTTGGATATTCAAAAGGATTTGATAATCTTCGATCCATGTTGGACTCTGGTTGTGTTTCACTTTGTTTGTTTCATTGAGAGCGAGTAACAATGGACATTTAGTAGAAACTTTCTGTGATAAAGGGAATGAACTCCTCTTCGATGTTTTGCTTAGGGGTTGGTGGTTCAAATCGGGGTATATTGTAAGTGATGCACACTTTAGGGAAGAAAGCTAGATTGATCTTTCCTCCTTGATTTAGGCGTTGACTAAATGCTGATTTTTGACAGAATGCTCTACTCCTCAATGGTTCCTTGTCAAATTTGTTTGTTTTGTCCTGAAGATACAAGCGCATATGATAGAGGAATGTTTGATGAGATTTGAAGAGTTGGCAAATGATGTATAAAAATTTATTCCTTTTGGCAAGTTTCAGAGAACTGGGTTGTTGTTTCCTCAACTTAGTGTTATGATAAATACTCTTTCTTCTCAAAATACGAGGATTAGTCATGCACAAGCGATCAATAGTTTCCTTTGATTTGTTTTGGATTCAAGATATCTTGTTTGGAAACTTAAGTCTTACATTATCAAATGAAGGTTTAGATGCCCCCTCACGACAAAGCAAGTCAAATGATATGGAATAAGAGCTTTCCTGATATGGAAACTCAATTTGACAACTTGGAGTTTAAAACAAGTATGTTTTTGGATAAAAATCCGTTTGATTGAAGGACCTTTTGATATGTGTGATGGTGTTTTTTGATTTTGATAGGAGAGATGTGTTTTATCCCTTGACTGGTTTTTTGGATTTAGACAACTTTGTTTTACGAAAAACTTGCTTTTGGAGTGGTTTTGATACTTTGATTTGGATTTTCTGCTTGATGGAGTTAAAGATGAGGAAAGAAGGCTTCCTAAACTGTTTTCAGATTTTTCAAAAATAGCTTCTATTTTGCCCCCTGTTTTCTTAGTTTCTGCTATGCGCTAAACCAAAAACCCAATGCACTACTGAATTTCTGCCACGCGCTAGAGAATAAACTCTACGCGCTAAGCTGCCTCTCTGACGCACTAACTGGATTGTTTGAGTTTGTTTTGTTTTGAAAGGTTTATGCGCTAATATGGGCTTCTAATGCACTAACTGTTGATTGCAACGCGCTAATGTTTGGTCTTAATGTGCTAAGATGTTACTTCAACGTGTTAGAATGTTTTAAGAAAGCGCTAAGTTTTGATTTGTTAATGTTTTGAATTGATCGTGCGCTAAAGTTTAGCAGAAATGCGCTTTGTTCCAAAGTGCTAAAATGTTGCTCTTACTTGCTACACTTCCCTGATATTTTTGACTTGGTGGTTTTCTTGTGGTTTTTGAATTTTTCCTCAATTGTTATAGATGATTTTCTGATGTAAAATATGAAAGTAGAACACAAAAGAGATAACCATTTTGCCTAGTCTAAACAATGAGTGTATGTTTTATGATGATGTGTTCAAATCCCCAGTGTTTCAATAGGTTTGGATATAGAAAATACAAATCAATCAGACTCTTTATTCAAAGGTCATCGACAATACCATAGCTCACTAGTCTCGATACTCCGTCAGCTCAAACAACCTTGTCACCCCCTAGGGGGCGCCCATTTTTTTGCCTTTTGCCAGAAATTAACCCAAAGTGAATTGCTTCACAATTGAGTAGTTATCTTGGAAGATATATGGTGATTAATCTTGGGGTGGATTCTTCCCCACCCTTGCACTATGATACTTCAAATGTTTGGATACTGACTTGGATCAAGGTTTCTATTTCTAAGGTTCGTAATTAGGCTTCATGTTCAACCGTTAGTGATAAACTCCCTCAGGAGGCTTCCCAGCCTTTAGAACAAAGGCTTTACGTATCGTAAAGATATTGGGGGAAGGCTAATCGTTGCACGCAACTGTTGAAAAGGACTTTCATCACTTTCCACTTTTGATTATAGTGGGTTGGAATACTTGGTGTCAAAGTCATTCCCCACTTAGGTCATTCCCCTCACACCGGCCAAAGAATGGCTTTAAGAGTTGTTCAACTCCTCGGGAGGGCAGGCCTGCTAAAGGTTTTAATGCAATAAACACTGAAAGCGTAAGAGTGGTCTGACCCTTTGATCACCCAGTTAAGGGGAGAGCATATTCTTTTCACTTTTGAATCAAAGCACACAAGTGTTCTTTTTAACCTTTTATTGCAATGATTTGGTAAAATTTACATGGAGATATTGCTCCACAAAAACATGGTGTTCATTTTATCCCATCAAATCAATAATTATTTGAGCTAGTAAAGGAACCTGGTCAACAAAAGAAATCGACAAAAAGGGGAAGAATTTCCCTCTTTTAACTTGAAAACAAAATTTAGACAAATGTGGTTCTTTTACTTTGCAAAAATTGGAAGTTGATC
The DNA here is from genome assembly GCF_030272615.1 of Cryptomeria japonica. Taxonomy (NCBI): domain Eukaryota; kingdom Viridiplantae; phylum Streptophyta; class Pinopsida; order Cupressales; family Cupressaceae; genus Cryptomeria; species Cryptomeria japonica. The sequence continues at coordinate 417,602,005 of NC_081407.1, forward strand.
CTTTTAAACACCAAAGGATGGTGAGGTTGTTTTTAAAGCTTTTTGCAAAATGAAAGATTGTCTTGTTCTTTTTAACAACCTAAAAGGAAAGTTTTTCTCCTATGAAAGCAAGAAAGATTTTTGATTGTGGTTCTTTTTAGGTACCCAAATGAGATGTGAGTTCAATTTTAGCTTTTAAACAAGAATTAAAAGACTTCAAAACTTTTTAACTAACTTAGCTAAGTTAGTAAAAAAAATTCAAACTATTTTAAATCCTAATTTAAAAATAAAAATGGGCCCCCAAACCTGCAAGAAACTGTCAGAAATCCTGCAAAATAACAATTAAAGCAGTTAGAAAACACTGGCTTGGTGGACTTTCACAAGTCTAATTCTGATCTCGGTTACAAAGTAAATTTTGTCTTCTGTCTATGATGCGCTACATAAAATATTGTATGCGCTACAGAATATACCAGATGCGCTATCAGACAGACTTGAAGCACTGCATTGTTTTCCAAATGTGCTATACTGTTAGGTTCTCATGCCGAGACCTACAGGAAAATTTTTAAAATCCTATGTGCTAAGCAAGGATCTCTACGTGCCAGGATATGAGTCCCATGCGCCGAACAGTATACTGGATGCGCTATAATGTTAACCAGATGCGCTAAGTGATGTTCCCCACGCGCTGATTCTCCTTTCCCGCGTACTTGCAAAGATGGTTAGATTCAAAACCGATTTGATTATTGGGGTTGAGCCTCATGGTGGATGCCAGAAATGTATGTAAGAAAAGCGGTTCGATGAAATGGAAAATGTGAAAATATTCAAAGACTTGCCCACACACCCATGGGACTCTTGGTGCAAGTTATGGAGCCATGAGGAATAGCTCAACTTCCCAATGAGTGTTCCATGGTTCTCTATCTCACAAGGTCCCTCAAGCCAATGCCTTTGCTCTCAGATCACTGAGAAAAGTGACTTAGGTATGAAGAATGCAAGAACGAGGGATGCTTTTGATGAATTTAGTATGAATGCATCCTATCTATGCATGATTCTAGTAAATGAACTAAACTAGATGAGAAGATGACAAGGTTAGTTAAAATACTATCCTAACATGATATACGAGTTATATGATTTAAGCTAAGATGATAGAAATACTCTAAAATGCTTATTAGATTAATTTCTATTGCAAAGAGAGGTTAAATGCTTGTTTAAAATTAAGTATAAGTATGATGCTAAAGACTTGGATGATAGAAATGGAGGAATGAGAGCTATATCTATAGAAGAAACAAGGCAATGGATGGTCAAGATTGAAGGATCTTATCAAGGGCCAGGATTGAAAGCTATCAATCCATGTTTGCAATTCTCACCAATGAAATGGTGACAATTGTCAGCATAAGACTGCTTGAGAGGAGAGGTAAGAAGCATTAAATGCTTAAGAAGACATCAAGGTTACCTTAGGAGGTAAGGTTAAGGTTAGGCTAGAGTCATCCATTGGATAAAGCTTTTACCCAAAGGATTAACTCTTGTGCAAGGGTTAAATGGATAACCATGGTCAAAGCAATGAATGCTTGATGAGACCCCTGGGTTAGATGAGGGTTGAGTTAGGCAAAAAGTCTCTAGCCATGCCACTAAGGGTTAGTTAACCATTAATGGTTTGAAGATTTTGGGGAAAAATTTGTAAGAGTCCTTCCAAATTTGGGGATTTTCAACAAGTTAGCTTGTTGAAGGCATAAAGGCTTTAATGCCTTTGGAAGACTTTACTCCAAATTTGAGAAGTGACCTCCTCAAATTTAGGGAAAGGGGATAATTGATGGGTTTAGGTTGATTGATTAAGATTAGAGGTATTCTAGAAGAATTTAGGAAGAGGGTTTAGGAGGCAGGTGGGAGATGTAGGAAAATGCAAGTGGATGAGGGATAATAGGATTTAATTAAAATAAATTATTTTATTTCAATTTGGTTGCAAGTTATGGATTTAAATAAATTAGATTTATTTAATTGGGGTGAACTATTTAATTAAATGTAAATTTAATTAAAAAGTAGAGAGAAGGGATTTAATTAAATAAAATGATTTATTCAATTAAATGATATAAAGGGTTTAAGTGAATTTAAATAAATAAATTGAATAATTTATTTAATTAAATAGAAGAATGTGGGTGATTTAATTAAATTAGATTTAACTAAATAGAGGAATGAGAATAAAATGAACATTAAATATTCATTTAGAAATATGGTCATTTTTATACGTCTACAACACTATTAGCCATTGTTTCTAGTGTTCTGGTGAGGGTTGAGTGGTGCTTAAGCCTAGAGGACCTCAACCTATTCACCAATATAGAAATTTGGGCACTATTTTGTGTAAGGTGATTGATGAGATCCTATTGTGTGACATCTACATGATCTAATGGAGGGCGTGGAGGGTTTCGGGGTGGCGGTGGTTATTGAGGAACAACATTTTGAGGATTTTGAGGGTTTATTGTTGCTCATGTGCAATGTTTACAGAGTTTGCTTGTGTTGCTTGTGCAGGAGAAGGTCTTTGTTGTCTATTTTATTTTTGGGGATTGCTTGAAGAATCTAACATCAAATTAATAAAAACAAAACTTATTAAAAAACCCTACTTCAATTAAAATGCAAACAAAAATAATCAAACTAATAAAATCTTACCTATTCGACTGGGTGCCATTATTGAAAATTGCTCTCAATGTTGGAAAAATCCAAAATAATTGCAAACCTGTGTGGGTTCTATGGTTTTTTGGCTTTCCCTTGCTGTTGTTCCATGGGTTTTGGTGTTGAAAATGGCCAAAACTTGTGTCCTACACAAAAAGTACGAGCTTTGAGAAACTTTTAATTTTTTCATTAAAAAACAAAATTTTTTGAGGAACTTTTTGTTTTTTAAAATTGTTTTTGGCTAGGCTTGGTGTTACCAAGCCTAGCACGTTTTTGAATTTTTAGAACCCACACGGGTTATGAAAAATTTAGTTTTTTTTTTTGGTATGTGGCCACTTTTTTGTTCACCATCTTGGTGCACTTACCCTTTTTGAAGTAATCAGTGGTGGTTATTATGAAATTATGACCATTAGAGGATAGAGGATGAATCTTACACACGAGATCGAGTCTCCATTAACAAAAGTGCCAAGGTATTGTGATCGATTTTAGTTCTTGTGTTGAGACATGTATCAAGGTTCCATGAATTTGATACTACTTACATTTATTAACAAATTGATAGATGTCTTTCTCCATAGTGGGCTAGTAGTAACTAGTCCTCATCAATTTCCTAGCTAAGGTTAGACCACTAGAGTGAGCCCCACATATACCTTTATGTACCTCACACAATACAGTTTGGACTTCCTCACACCTTAGAGATTTAAGGAGAGTATCATTAAGACCTATGTAGTAAAGGGTGTCAACAATGATTATGTAGCAGGAGGTTTGAAAAATAAAAGTACAATGTTGATTGTCATAAAGGTTGAGTGGAAGGGTGTTGTTATAGAGGTAGGTGAAAATATCACCATACTAATGAGAATTGAGACCAATAACACATATAAGCTCAGACAGAGGGATCTCATATGCAAGGACCAAGAGATTATCCACCAAGAACTCACAATGATTTGTATTTCATGGCATGTCAATCAAAGAAGCAATAGCAGCCATAGCATCAACAACTCTGTTGTTGTCTAAAAGAATATGCTCAAAGAATATTTCTATAAAGTATTTCTTGAAATCATCAACCATATTCTAATAAGGTGTCAAATTTTCATCTTTTTTTTGATATTCATTGTTTATTTATTGGATGACTAATCAGGAATTGCCAAAAACATGAATTTCCTCGATCCTCCATTGAACTATAATCCTTCTAGACCTATTGTGAATGCCTCATACTTTGCTATGTTGTTTGTACAAGACAATGGTAGTCTATATGATTTTGGAATGTAATCTCCTTGTGGTGTGACAAAAAGAATGCCTATACCTGCTCCATGCTATGTGAATGGTTTGTCAAAGTAGAATTGTCATAATCTTGAAGGTGTGACTGCTAGGATGGATTCGTCTGAAATTTTTGAAATCAATGATTGATCATCTATCACATGTGCATCTGATAACTACTTTGCAATAACTTGTCCTTTGATGTTTGTGTGAGCTTGAATTTCATCCTCAGAATGTTACCTGTAATAAGTTAGCTTCACAAAATACAATGGAAATGCATACAGGAAATCCAAAATCCACCAATGAAACCACATGAAATACATACTTAAATAAAACATTATTTTACCTTCATGGCTTATGTCTCATTGTGTCCTAACTCCACTGTTTCTGGTTGCAGATGGTGTGCTCTCAGACAATGCACTGTTGACTTCTAAGATGGCATATGAAGAATGGACTGATAACTTGTAGTTAATTGAATGCTATGATATGCAAATACTACATGATTATTCTAAAGTGATTATGCTAAAATGATATATGATATTTGCTATTGCTATTTGCTTCAAAAACTCACAGATGCATATGATTAGCTTGCAAAATGCACTTGAAGTCTCTTGAAGTCTAACTCTTTCTCAACTGAAGCTCTTGATTTTATAGACTTTGAGAGGATGAGATGATGTGTCTTAGATCAACGGTCATGATCAAATCTACAGATTTGGATGGTTGTGAGCAAAGGTGAAGGTTGAGAGAAAGGGGGAAGGAGAAGACAAGTGTCACTCATCTCACCTTGACTGGGTTGCTGACTGAGGGAATCTAGGGATGATTGGAGGAAATTTAGGCATGAGAGGACAAGTGGACTCAACTCCTTTCTAAGATGTAGGGGGTGTTGGAGAGAATATAGGAAATGGTTATGAAATATGTGTACGTACACAATTTTCATTAAGTTTGGAAGTTGAAGATAAATGATGAATTAATATTTAAGAAATATTAATTTCCTTAGCCACATGTTGGATGAGTTGGCAAAGGGAAGATGAAGTGGAGATGGAAGGATGAGTTGGATAAGGGTTAAATAATTTAGAAATTATTTAATATTTGAGACTATAGGATAGGAGAATAATTAAATATTAGATATTTAATTGCTTGGAGGAGATAATTAAATATTAGATATTTAATTAACTTGGTTAGAGGAATAATTGAATATTAGATATTTAATTAATTAGAAGAATATGCTAATTAAATATTAGATATTTAATTAATTAGAGGAACAAAATAGATGAATTAATTAATAAAATATTAATTAATAGAAAGACATGAAAAATGAATTAAATAAATTAATCTTTTTAAATTAACTATTTAATAGAAGAATAATTATTAAATAGATATAAAATATTTATTTAATTGCTCATAGCCAATTTTTATGTGTATACATTTTGCCCCTCTTTGAAATGATGTGAAAACACCATTGTTTCAAAGATTAAATCAAGTCTTGATAATGCGCCTGATGGAGATTGAAAATCCTGATTGTGTGCCCCTTAGGAGATTGATCGTGAAATTGTCAAAAATTCTGGTTTGAACGATTAATCTCATGATAATTGATAAAAAATTAGTCAATTAAATTCATTTGGAAAAAAAAAATTAAATTGCCCCATTGAAATTAATTACTCTAAAATAGTAAATATAAAATTAACCAAGGCTAATTTTAACTTCATTGTTATCCTTGTCAGCTTTTTGTTTGAAAATATTCTTGCTGAGGTGGCGAAATGGTGATTCCAGTGGAGTGTCATCGATTTGAGCGAGTTCGGCGTTACCAGCGACCCGTCGAGTATGGGTATCCGATATGTATCTTATCTCGAGCCTTGTTTTAAAGTTTTAATTCAAAATTTCATGTTTTAGGCGCGTTTTTGGATTTTTTAAATTTTTTTGATTTTTTTGGCATTATTTTAGCTCTTTTGCAGTTTGTTTTAGTGCATATGCAACTAGGTTTAGCGCAAATGCTTAGATTAACACATATGCTCGGTATGTTAGTGCTTATGTTCAAGATGTTAGCGCATATGCATAGGGTAGCGCAAATGTGTTGTTTGTTAGCGCATATGCCCAAAAAGGTAGCACTTTTGCATGGATTAGCGTTTATGCCTCTAGTTTTAGTGCTTTTGTTAAAAAGGATAGTGCATATGCACTAAGTTAGTGCATTTGCATTTAGTTTTAGCGCATTTGTTGTAGTTTGGCACAAATGCTCAATAGGATAGCGCTTTTGCTTAAATTAATATTTTTGATAAGTGCAAAAGCTAAAAATCACTTTGATAAGTAGATTTAACATGTTTAATACGCATTGATGATGAAATAGGGTCTTGATTTAACGATTTCGTTTGATTGATAGATAGCTTTGATTATCTTGATTGAATAGATAGATTTGATTAGCTTGATAGATAGATAGCTTTGATTAGCTTGATTTGATCGATTGAGTAGCTCTAAGAAACCAATTTATTTTCTGATGTAAGAGCTTGGCAGAGTTTTTGAGTAAACGTAGTGTTTGATAAAAAACCATGATTGATAGGTTTTAAAATGTTTTGACAGCATAAGTTGCTTCAATTTGATTTGATATATAGATTTGATGATTCAATTTGATTTGATAGATAGATTTGATGATTCAGTTTGATTTGATAGATAGATTTGATGATATAGTTTGATTTGATGATTCACTTTGATTTGATTGATAGATTTGATGATTCAGTTTGATTTGATAGATAGTTTTGATGATTCAGTTTGATTTGATTGATTTCTCTTGACAAAATAGGAGAAACTTGATGTTCTCCAATGTTGGGAGAAATTACCTGCAGTGCGTCATTTAGTTTCGGAGTTGATCCAGGCTGAGATTAGACACATAGATGCCTAAGGTTTACGCTATTTGTTATATATGCCTGAGATTACGCATAACAGAGGTTTGTTGACAGCATTGGCCGAGAGATGGCACAACAAGCATAACACTTTCCACCTGCCGACAGGTGAGATTAGTGTGACTCTGAAGGATGTCTATAGGATTCTGCATATCCCAGTGACTGGCGAGTTTATGCAGTATGATTATCAGGATCGGGTTGGGACATAGGCTTGCAGAGTCGTGTTTGTTGATGAGAGCATTGGTAGAGGAGAGATTAGATGGGTTGATATGGTGATGTATTATGAGGCTCTTCCTATTATTCTTGTTGGTTTGATTGGAGGATTTATATGTCCTGATAGGAGATCACGAGGTTTTTCCGTTGGATGGGGTGAGATTCTCCTTACTATGAGTCAGCATCGTACTCGATATGTGTGGGGTGTTTGCATGCTGGCACACTTATATCATGATCTTCATCAGGTAGTGTATGATGAGAGTGTGAGTTTATCTACTGGATGCACTTTATTGCAGATCTGGTGCTGGGAGCACATTGTTGTTACCTAACCTATCCATCACAAAGTGCATGGAGAGAGGCAGCCATATGTGTATTTTTATGCAGGTATCCTTACTCAACATAAGTTGGGTAAGATGGAGTATTGGCATTGGGTGCTTGATTCATTGAACAACATCACTTGGAGACCATATCTTGATTGTGAGCCATGGATGGATGATGCACAAACATTACCATGTATTATGCAAAGTAGATATCTCATTGGTCGGACACAATTTATTGTTAAGCGACAGTTGATTGGTCAGATTTTGAGATAGTTTGGTATCATCCAGCCTATGCCTACTGGTGCGACGATATATGCTCAACGGTATAAAGATAGGCAAGATTGGGGACCTTTGTTGTCATTTGAGATTGCTCATGCAGAGTTTGTTGCTACTTTGAGAGTGGCTTATGATATGAGATTGCACATTCTTGATCCTGGGGTTACTGCAGAGTATGCTCAGTATATACTAGCTCATCTATTTCCTCACATTACTGATCCAACAGATCCTCCTCCTAGTTTAGGAGATGATGAGGATGACTCAGATGATCCAGTTTCTAGGAGACGCAAACGGAGACGAGAGCTTAGAGCTGCTCATGAGGCTGGGGGAGGTGGAGATGATGGTGGGGATGGAGGAGGTGGTGGTAGGAGACTTGGATGGAGGGGAGGTCGATTGAGAGTTCATGGAGGACCACTTGGATCGGCTGGCAAGATTGAGAGATCACGTCCTATGGGTGGGAGAGATGTTGGATGGATTGGGAGAGAGCATGGCAGGACTGGTATGAGATCACCGAGAGGGTTGCCATTGACAGGAGGCAGGGTGACTGGACTGGATGGGGGTTGCGGGAGAGGCATTGATTTTAGACAAATTCAACTAGATCCTCGAGTTATTGCAACACATGGTGGAGATGATGAGGATCCTAAGGATCATGCTCCCCTGATTAGACGATGGGTGCAGAGAGTTACTCAGACTGAGATTTCAGTAGTTGGATAGGTTGGTGGTGATGGGATTGGGATTCATGCACCACAATTGGATGTACTAGAGTAGGTTGCACCAGTGCATGATATGCCAGATGTGGTTATACTAGAGCATGATGTGCCAGGGCAGGATACTATTGGCAGTCTGAGAGCACAGATTGATCAGCTTCGAGCACAAGTAAAAACTCTTATTACTTAGCGGGATAGAGCTATTAGGAGACAATAGGATACTCAGGGTCTTCTTGATCATATTTAGTAGGTTGGATCAGGTACTCTCTCGATGGATACTGTTAGAGCACTAGTTCAGGCCATGAAGGAGACTTCCCATTGTCGACGACAATATGAGGAGGTAGTTGCAGAGAGCCAGAGAGCAGGTAGTTATCATACCACCGTGCTGATGGATACTAGCAGTGGTGGGGTCATGGGACCTCCTCAAAGGAGTGGGGAGCATGGGAGATAGGCATCTGGAGGATCTTCTCACCCGCAACCACAGAGACGGACATAGTCAGGTGGTAGTGGTAAAGGACAGCCTTGACTTGATTTGCATTGGATGAGGCATTTGTATTGTTTGTCTGATAGCATTGTATACTTGGACTTTTTATTATTTTATGATGATCTATATGCAGATATGGACTCTATATGATGATGATGATTTATGCTTTGATGATCTATATGCTTTGATTATATGGATGTAGTGATTATATATTTTTGTTTTGATTTTCGATGATCTTGGATGCAAATGAAAATGATTTCTATCTTAAATGATGCAAATGTACTGATCTATATGGAATGCAAATGAATGATTGATTTGCTTTTGATTATGTAAATGCAAATGATCTATATGAAATATTTTTGAGTTTTTATGTAATGTTTATGATGATTATGAATCTAAGTGCAAAGATGCAACTAAATGATCGTTATAAAAATGATAATGCAAATAACAATGATGATACACTACATGATAAATGAGATGCACTCAATTAAATGCAAACTAATGCAATGATAAAATGCAACTAAATGAAATGAATGATGATTAAAATGCACCTATAATGATTAAATGCAAATTATTTTTGTTTGTCCAAGTATACTCAATCTTTATTTATGACCGTTAATTTATTTAATGAAATGATATGCTTATAATGCAACTGACAAGTGGATGCTTATAATGCAGATGAATAATGAGCTAATGAAATGATCTAACTAAAAATTGTACTACCATTCTTCATATGTGATCTTGTAACAGTGCTTGATTTCATCATTGAGCTTTAAATGTTGTAAGAAAATACAAGCAACTTGACATAATGATTCAAGATGACCTGAGTATTCCTTACATGGATTTTGATATAGCAAGTTAATACAAGCAACTTGATATAATGGATCAAGTTGACCTGAGTATTGCTTGCAGAACAGACAAGGATTATCTCCTTTCATGCACGACTTGGAACGTCCTCCTTGATCTTTTGCCGATCATATCCCGAGACAAGTTCATACCATAGTAAGAGATAAACCACAGACAACAATCAAAGAAAATAATCATGCCCCATCATAGCTTCTCTAGTCATGGACATCCTTGAGCTGCATAGAGTACATGATTAGCAATAAAATAAAGATATAAACACCGAACCTTGTATGTCATTCACATGTTCTAATGGTCATTAACTGATATAATAATCTTAATTAATGATCTTTGATAATCCTTTATAGCTTGCTGGTTGATTCTTCATTTTCTAAGTTTGACGATTCAGTTGTTATGAAATGCCTTGATTTTTGTTGCTTTGTTGCTTTTTATTTGGTTCAAAACCCTAGATGTTTTTGGTTTTTCTAAGTTTTTTTTTGAATGTTTTGGATTTTTCAAAGGTTCAAAAGATCACCTTAGCAAAAGGAATTTGGATTTTGCCCCTAGTGGAAACAAAAATGATTATGGATATATGAATTGATCAAGATCCAAACCATGGTGAGATACAAATGCAGATTGATCGATGCTGATAAAATCTAAGATAGTGACTACGACAAGTATGTCAAAGATTGGTTAACTATTGGTAAGCTGCATATTTCTTGCTAAATGGTTCAGAGCAATGGATGCGAAAGACGTTTTGGATAAGCTAGCGATAGATAGCAATGATAGATGTGATAGGATGGAGTGGATAGGCGCGCAAAGCGATCTCATAGATTGAGGAACTCACATTTTTAGATAGCGCCTGTTTACCAAGTTTTCACCATCTAAATTTATTACATTTTTTTGGATTTTATATGCTTTTTATTGATTTTTTCAGGACTTTATATCTCAAGCATAGAATTTCTTGAGATGGATAGAATTGATAGGTTCATCAAACCAATCACCTTCAGGAGAAGATAAATTGTATGCTCCTGATCCATATGTTGCTACTATGACAAAAGGTCCTAGCCAATTTGGTTCAAATTTTCCCTTCTTTTCTCGGTCTTGCCAATTTCTTGGATTCTCCCTTAGAACTATATCTCCAATCTGGAAAATACGCGGCTTGACTCTCTTGCCATTATTTGTTGGTATACTTTCAAATGTTCTGTTGCATTTTGGCGATGTTCCTGAATTAGTTCTAGTTCTTGGAGTCAAGAAACTTGTTGTTGTTCTTCTGGTATAAGACCGTGCAAGGATACACGTAGAGAAGGTATCTCTACTTCTATAGGTAGTATAGATTTTGATCCATAGACCAAATAATATGGAGTTGCCCCTGTTGGAGTGCAGACGCTAGTTCAGTATGCCCAAAGAGAAGGATTTAGCTGAATGTGCCAGTCTTTTTCAGCTTCATTTACTATTTTCTTCAAGATTTTCAAGATAGTTTTGTTTGATGCCTCAGATTGACCATTTCCTTGTGCATAATATGGAGTAGAGAACCTATGTTGGATATGAAACTGGTCACATAGTTCTTTCACATCTTGATTTTTGAATGGTCTTCCATTATCAATGATAATGGTCATAGGAATGCCATAGCGACAGATTATATAATTCAAGATGAATGATGATATTTGTTTTCCTATCACTATTGTTAAAGGCATTGCTTCAATCCACTTAGTAAAATATTTAGTAGCAATCAGAATGAACTTATGTCCATTAGAAGATGAAGGATTGATCTTTCCTACCAAATCAAGGCCCCATTGTGAAAATGGCCATGATCCTGTCATAGGATATAACTCTTGTGCTGGTGCATGGATTAGATTTCCATGGATTTGACATTGTTTACATTTTCTAGCATAGGTGAATGAATCTCTTTCCATAGTAGGCCAAAAGTAACCCATACGGATAAGTTTCTTAGCCAGTGTTAAACCACTTGAGTGTGTACCGCAAATACCCGCATGAATGTCATTAAGAACTCTCTCAGATTCATCTTTTTCAAGACATCTCAACAATGTACCATCTAGACCATGCCTATATAGGATATCAGCTATAATGGTATAGTGAGAGGACTGACGAATAAAGTTTCTTCATTGATTACGAGATAATTCCAGAGGAAGGATATGATCTTTCAAATATTGGTAGGTTTGACCGTATAAGGATTCACTGGTTCCTGATATATGGAAAATTCGATAGGTATGCTGGGATTGGATGGTAGGGGTTAAGATATCTTCCATGAGAA